>NC_133412.1:7387222-7713333 GCF_049350105.2 Macaca mulatta | reverse complement strand
TATTCAGTGCGCCCAGGACCATGAGTGCAGGGATGCAGGCTGTGAATGAGCACAATGACATGAACTTCCTCTTGCCAAGGCCAGCCTGGAGGCCACCGCTGCTTTGCTGGAGTGATCTTCTGACAGCTCCCCTGTGGTGCATTCCTGGGAAGGGCCAGCCAGATGGACCAGCTGGACCCCTTCATAAGGGAAAATCATTTTCCCTCACTAGAATGGGTGTGCCCTGGATTCGGATTTGCTCTCCCTGTCTGCAATGCTGCTGCCAAAAGCCACTATCATGGACGAAAACAGTGCCTGATTCATTGCTGTGGTATTCTACACAGTGTTACTTCTGATGAAGAATTGCAATTTTACGGCAATGAGATCACGCAAAACGACTTCACTTACTGCACATCCCACTGACCCAGAAGCAGCTGACTTGATAGCACTGTGGACCTGCCTACTGAAAACTCAGTTAGGATGCCCGCAGGGAGACAGCTCCCTGAAAGGTCGGAGTTCTACCTTACAGATGGAGCTTGGGATTTGAATCAGCAACTGCCATATGGTCTGCCATATGGTGGTCCCATGGCCGGAACACACGGTCTGGGAAACAAGAGGTGGGCATAGGAGGAGCTCTTGTCACTACGAAGCCTCGTAAGCAAGAATCTGTACCTGCCCCTGCCTCACACCCCGTAACCAAGAATCGATACCTCCCCTGCCCCAGACCTTAGCGCTTTTCTGTTTTGTAGTTCTTACTTCCCCAGGGAGCTTCCCAACAGGTGGCACAGTGATTTCGCTGAACCCAGAGCTGAGACCTGGCCATTTTGGGCTTCTGAGCTGGCTGAATCAATGCCAAGATGATCGTTACTCTACTGGCTGGGTGACTGAATGAGTTGTTACTACATAATGGGGGCCAAGAAATGATGTCTGAAATCTAGGGGACTCTTTGGGGCACCTTTTTGTCCACATCAAAAAATAAGTTAATGGTAAACAATGGCATTGAACAAAAGGACCTGTGAGGACTCAGAATCTACGGGAATGAAAGTTTGGATTGTGCATCAGGTAAAGAATCCCAACACGCTGAGGTCTGCCTGAGAGCAAAGCCAACATGGAACGGTTATGGAAGAAGGGAGTTTCAAACATCAACCGTGCTCTGTGGCCAGCTTCAGTTCCGGGGGGCCTGCAGCAGGGAGGCATATTTGCCTATCTTTCTTCTTGCTCAGTGTGCGTGTATACACATATACATGTACGTGCATACGTGCATATATATGCATGTGTGTAGGTGGGTCAAGATGCACAGGGACTTGCTTGTTCCTTTTGCTTCCAGTTTCTCTCAATGTTGTCTTAGCAACAGCTCTTCACTTGCTAGCTGCAGTTTGCTTCAATTTCATTCCCCCCCCCACATGAAAGAAGCTGTCAAATCACACCCCCTCCTGAGACACCAGCAACCCCTCCCTGGAGATCTGAGACTAGCACCGTGAGCCTCCTCCTCTGGCCTCCTGAGGCACAGGCACCAGCTGGGAGGAGCTCCCTTTTCAAGGGTCTGACCTCAATGCTGTGGAGCCCTGCCTTCTCTGCCTGTGGATTTTAACAACGCGCCTCTTTGCTTTGCCCCTGACCCTGTGAGGGAGCTGCTTCTTGTACGTTCTCTCCGCGGGACCTGTATGTCTCCTTTTTGTGTTTTTTAGGCTTCCAATACCTGCTTGACTAGTTTCCTATATTAAATTCTCTGTTAAAACGACTGAGGTGACTTCTGTTTTCCTAAATACACAGATTCTTTGATTTGGTGGGGAAACTTCAAGAGCCTTTTCTTTAGTCGCTCATTTCACTGAACAGAAACCTGGGGCTGGAGGGGTGAGATGCCTTCCTCAAGGTCAATTCTGGGGCCAGACTGTCTGTCTCCCAATCCAGGGCTCCTACCACCATCCTATATAGTCTTCTAAGCACTTTTCAAAGCTTCAAATGCAGGATTTTGCCTTTCATATGGGATTCTCTGCCTGTCCTGAACAAACTCGGAACAGTTTCCTATTTCCTCATGTAGAAAAACATTAGAGCCAGAAACGTATGGTCCCATCGGCCTTAAGAGGATTCCATGGGTATGTAGTGGCCATTGCGCCAGCAAATCCCACAGCCCCACCAGGTATCTTTCCTGTCCTTCTCCCATCTGTGCTAACTCACCCCCAACCTGGAGCCAGATGGACTTGTGTGTCACCTTCCCCCGGACTGTGAGCTCCTCCTGGGCGGGGGCCTTGCCCATTCCTTAGGATGACAACGTACTCTGATGCTGGGAGCACAGACCCTCGTGTCAGACACACCTGAGCTGGAATCCTGGCTTTACGTCTTACCTCGCCAAACCTTACTTTTCTTGTCTACAACACAGAGATTTTGCTATCTCATAGGGTTGTTGCATGGACTGAATTCCACTATGCGGAGAATGTGCCACCCCCAATGATGCCTATTCAGTGTGTGAGGCCCTGTCATCACCACCTCCGTCACTGTCCCAGTGCATGGCACACAGTGGGTTGGGACTGAGTCCTGGGTGCATCACACCTGCTTTGGACAGGCCTGTGGCCTGGACCCCACCCACAGCCTCCTGAGGGGCTTCTTTCTCTTACAGAGGCAGCGCCTCTCCTCCGTAGAAGAGCACTCACAGACAAAAATTCACGGCAAAATCCTCCTCCTTCTCTATGCTCCCAGCTGCCATTCTCTTGCTTATGGTTGCAACCTCTGGTGAAGACATGTTAAGGACAACCCTATTCAGCTTCTGATATGGTTTGGCTGTGCCCCCACCCAAATCTCATTGTGAATTGTAGCTTCCATAATTCCCATGCGCTGTGGGAGGGACATGGTGAGAGGGAATTGAATCATGGGCGTGGTTTTCCCCATACTGTTCTTGTGGTAGAAAGTCTCATAAGATCTGATGGTTTTATAAGGGGTTTCCCCTTTCACTTGGCTCTCATTCTCTCTTGCCTGCTGCCATGTAAGACGTGCCTTTTGCCTTCTGCCATGATTGTGAGGCCTCCCCAAACACGTGGAACTGTGAGTCCATTAAACCTCTTTTTCTTTATAAATTACCCAGTCTCAGGTATGTCTTTATCAGGAGTGTGAAAACAGACTAAATACAGCTTTCATCCAGACAAAATGTGTCATGGTCATTTTAAAAAGGAGATAAACTATTTTCCTCTTACATGAATGAAACTTGGCTGGGCGTGCTGGCTCGTGCCTGTAATCCCAGCATTTTGGGAGGCTGAGGCAGGTGGATCACTTGAGGTCAGGAGTTTGAGACCAGCCTGGCCAACATGGCAAAAACCCGTCTCCACTAAAAATACAAAAAAAAAAAAAAAAAAAAAAAAAGAATGAAACTGTGACAACTGGGTTTACATCTCATCTGGGTGGGAAAACACTTAAACAAAACAATACTGGTATGGATGGATGCCTGATATAGTCCTCTTCCTCTTGGCAATAAAGCTTTTCTTAGATGGCATTTTACAAGAACACAGGAGTCAGTGGGCAAATAATTGGACCAAGCAATACTTTACAAACATGTTAATTTTATTGAGTAGGCATCAAAGCTTCTCTCTGTGTCAGGTAATGGAGAAGCCATGTCACACAGATTACAGAGCTATTTTTACTTGAAATAATCTTTCATAAAAGAAAGAAATTAAATACAATTCTTCTATAAAAAGTGCAGTAGTCATTACTGGAAGTTTTCCAAAATGAAAGCAAGATTTACTACATATTGCAAAAATTGGTTTAGTGCTTTAATACTTTACAAAGTAATATCCCAACCACAGAAGACAGCTCTTACAATGGGTTTCTTCTCCAAGAATGGACCGGATTGAAAAGGATATTTGCATTGAATTGGAATTAACACCTGCAGGTAAAAAGGGGCTCTGCACAACTGGGTCAAAGTAATGTGACTGACGACCTGTTTTTGCTTCATTATTTTCCTTTGTCCACAGTAATCAAAAAAAAAAAAAAAAAAAAAAAGGAGAAATAAAGCAACATATGTCATCCAAAAATCAAAGAAACCAAAAAACAAAAAAGAAAGAGGAACATTCACTGACTTCATTAGGCCAAACGCATGTTTAATGGAACAAAGCACACACAGGGTGAGGATGGTCCCTTGTTCTAATTTACTTCAACAATCCTTAGTTAAAACAAGGCCAAATTCTCAAAGGTGATGGTGAATGGAGTTCAAACTCCGTAGATGAGGCAGTAACGGGTCACTAAGGAGCTTAGTTCCTCTGTGGACCCAGCTGAACCTGCTCCTTGCTCCTAACAGCGCCTTTACTTACAGGACTAAGAGCCCAGCCTTTCCTACCTGTGGGCCCGGGGAAGCGAAGCTCCTACTGAATGGTGACTGGCTCTGTCAGAGGTGGGGCTTGCCTCTGCGTGTACAGGGGCTCGAGGCCACAGCTGATCTCCAAAGCATGCTCATGGTGAGTTTCCTAGTTTTGGTCCTAAGTTAGTGGAGACAAGCTGCCCCACTCCCCGCTGCCAAGTCATCATTCCGTATCAGGTGTTTGGTTTCCATTCCTGCAAGCAGGAAGAATGTGTGCAAAGAGCTGGACAGCCCATAGGGCCTGGGAGACCTCCATGGACACCTGCCATGGAGAAAGTTTGCATGGGCCAAGGGGGCAGGCTCTTGGGAAGCACACACTCCCCCTCTGAGTGCTGGCAGGAGCAGGCCTCCAGTCTGTTTGGGCAGCAATGAAAGGGACACTGTTTATATGACAATTCAAGCACAGGAACGCACATGTAGGGGCCCAGTCACTGCTGGCTGGACAGCTGCAGAGGGGACGTTACGATGGAGACCTTATGCCCCCTCCCATGAAGGACCTGAAAATATGGCATCAAGAGAAATGACAGCAAAACCACAGAAGCGGATTAAAGAGAAGGACAAAGCCTTTAACCAGGTCACAGTAGGACAAAAGTCCCATAAGAAGCTTGTAACAGTATTTTGCCAACAACTCTTAGAAGAAAATGCATTTGGCCAAAGGACCTAGAAGTAAACACCAAGGTTAGGTAGTTGTCAAAATCATCTGGCAGGGGCAGGAAGGTCACTGGAGGACCCACACCTCCCTGCTGTGGGTGAGGCCAGCTGCCAGCACTGGGTCCTGGGCCCAAGGAGGTGTGTGTTGCTTGGCTATGTGGTGTCAAGGCTCTGACCTTCCAGTGCACCTCTACCAGCGGCCAATGGGGATACCCAGGGACCTTGGCTCTCTGGTCCTGCTGCTTCCAAATTTGTCAGTGCAGTTGCCCAGCCCTGTGCTGGTTAATGTTTGTGACAAGCTCCTCTTCCTCTGCAACCTGCTTTGGTCGCTGGAGGACGAGTCCTTCTAATGGTCAGATGGACTTTCCCTGGGCTGGGCCATCTGCTGCCACCCGTGTGGAACTGGGAAGGACTGGGAGACACCTAAAGACTGATGAACAAAGGATTCTCTGGAATGGTCCAGGTCTACAGTGACCTCATGGAGTGACGGGAACCCGCTACTGTGCATCTGACTACTAGAGCTACCCGTCTAAAACTGTCTTCATCCCAGCTGGTTCCAAAATGCTCCCCTGCGAACAACGAGCCTCACATCTGTGCGGGTTAGCGGCAGGGCAGGCATTCACAGACAGAAGCCACCACTGCTGCCCAGTGTTGCTCAATGCCATATCTAGCCATCTTGTACCCACAGGAGCCAGGTCACTGGGTCAACTAAAGTTCTCACAATAATAGAACCTGGATTTGATGAAAGCTGAAATTGACATTTTCTGGCCTCTTAATAGGTTTCGATTTACTGATTTCATTTCCTTTTTTCAACAAATACTTATCCAGTGCCTAATACGTATCAGGCACTGTTGTAGGCACCAGGATACAGTGATGAGCAAGACACATGAAAGTTCCTGCCCACATGGAGCTTACAGTCTATGGGAGACGGGGAGGCGAGAATCAAATAAATAGATGAATGATTAACATCTGCAGCACTCAGATGGTGAGAAATGCACAAGAAGAAGATGCAGAGAGGTGGGTAGGGAGGGAGAGTGGGGTGTGTTGTTATTTTAAATAAAGAAGTCAGGGAAGGCCTCGTTGAAAGGTGACATTGGAGCAAAGACTGGCAGGTAGTGAGGGGTGAACCATGTGGCTCTCTGGGGAAGAATGTTCCAGGTAGAAGGGATGACATGTGCAAAGGCCCTGGGGCAGGAGGGTGCCTGTGACTAGAAATGGCAGGAAGGCCTACGTCCCAGGGCAGAGCAGCAGGCAGAAGTAGTACTGGGGTGGGAGAGGCCTTTGTAAGGACCTGGCTTTTCCTCTGCCATGGGAGGCTGTTTCTTCATTTAAAGTAGCACTCCAGTGTCTGTAGATAAATTCTAAAACAGCTGGTTTCACTAATTTGTCCTCATTAAATTAATAGGTTGCTTTGGTCTTGAATAGATTTGGCCTATATTTACTCTTAAAACCAAATGGTACTCTTCACCTTATGTTAAACAAATGTATGTGTGTATACATATATATCCTTGAGATGCTCTTTGGGAGGAATAAAAAGATACAAGCAATGTGCATCATTCTGTATGTACATAATTAGGATTAGTGAGGCCCCCTTTTTTGGCAAGATTAAAATAGCAAAAATGCAAATTTCAACAAACTATTTGGCAAAATAAATAGAAATAGTAGTATTACTAGCATGGTTGGAGGTGATGGCTTCAGTGCTGTTCTGCAATGACGTGTGTCTTCCGCTCAGCCTGGTGGGGCCAAGTTCTTCATACTGCGCAGACTGCACATACCTGTTGTTCCCAGGGGTCCCTGCAGGGCATCTCCCTAGCTCTTTTCTGCTGGGGTGCAGTGGGAAGAAGAATAGATCTTTTGGAAAAGAAGGGACCTGCATAACTGCTAACAGGCCAATCTGCACAGTGCCCATACCTGTCTTTCACGACAGAAGCTTGCAGAGTGGTCCAGCCTGGATGTGCAGCAGGGCCTCCCGGGGTAAGTGTGGGGGGCTCTCCCCATGGCATGTGCTGGCCTCTCTATCATGAACTATCCAGGACCCACTCCTGAGTCAGTGAGGCAGCACTGGCAGAAATACACTCTGGGCCAACAGACCCAGAGCTGTGGAGAGGACACGGGCAGCAGGGTGGAGTTGAATTACACAAGAACAAAGCTGAGCACTGGTCACTGCCCTGGCCAGCCACACTAAAACCGGCCAGCTAGAGTTTCGAGTCAGGAGCAAATGTGAAGGTGGTGCCTCAGGTCTCCAAAGAGCCATCACTTTAAGGCGTTTTGGAAGGGGATACCTGCTCCCTGACATGCCAGCTACCTCTGGGCCCTTCATATGGTGTGTCTGTCCTCAGCTGGCAGCAGAACCAGACTCAACTAGAGCAGGGGCCGCCTCTGCAGCCCAATGAGGATGAAGCCAGAGCTGGTAAGGTCTGCTTGACCCCACAGGGCTCGCTCAGTCATGGAAACACATTTCTTCTTATTAGAAGCACTGAAGAAAGATAAAGGACAGAACACTGGGGAAACTTAATTTGTAAAGTCCACACCAAGATGAGGAGAAAAAGAACCTTGTCATAAAGAAAGGAGCCCCAAACATACAGCAGATGCCTCCAGCTTTTACTCCAAGTCTCTTAGTAAATAAAAGACTCACATGGAATGGAACTTACACACACGGATTTGGAAAAGTCTTTGTTTTTTTCTTGCACAAATTTCCCACCATTGATAAGTACAGCCCTTTTATCTTAACTAATGTGAAGTATATTTTGCTAGGTTAAGTTTATTTTTGCAAAGTAGAATAGTTTGCAAAATAAGTTTGTGGATATTAAGTGGGGGGAGGTGGGGGTGGGCGATGGACCCATGACCCCTCCTCAGAGACAGGGCGGGCGCTGCATGGAGGATGTCCACACCCTGAGGTGTGCACCTGGGGGGCACGGAGAGTCCTTTTATCTTCAGCCACCCAATTCTTGACAGTAAGCTATGAGAATGAGGAAATTAAATCATTTGGAAAAACATTCAATTTGTAAAGTAATAGATGCAAATGCCACTGGGTGGTAATAGGTAAGAAAAGGTCCACAGTAATTTAGTGAATACAAAGTATTCATTTAAGAGGAAAGGTGCAGTACCAAAATCCATGAACAGAAAAAAGGAAATCAAGCTTTCAATCAAAACAGACATTTATACATTCCCACTTTCAGAAGGTTTTCGAACAAGCAGCAAAACGCGTTTAACCCCCGGAGCCCAGAGTGGAGCTCCTTCCCACCTCCAGTTACCCTTCTAAGGACAACCCTGTGACAATAACGGTGCAAAATATTGCTCTGTGGCATGTTCTGAAAATAATACAAAAATAATTTTTATAGTATAGTTTAAACTTGGCTTGTAAAATTTCAACGTAACACAGCATAAAATCTACAAACAGAATACACTGAAAAACACCTTCCCTTAACAATATATTAAAAAAATCATTTACCCAGTAACAAATGTGCAGGAAATGTAAATTTCTGAAGTAACCTTCACAGGGTTTAGAAGTATCTGGGATCCTCTGGAAACCTGCAGTCCCTTGGAGACACCTGTCCTTCCTAGAAAGGGAAGTGTGGCCAGATCAGGAGGGGAAGGCTGCTCTCAGGCAGGGTCAGCGACGACAGCAGGGCCATACACCCCGGGGGAACTCACCTTCTTCCCTTTCTCCCTGCTCCACAAAGGGCCCTCATGCCATGGACTATGAGGGAAGCCCTCGGCCCACATGCAGTCAACACAGTTTTTAATAGCTCCTGGCCAGCCTGATGAAGTTGGTCTCTGGCCAGGGACGAGGTCTAAACAGCTCTTCTCAAGGAGCATGCTGTCGGTGCATGGGGCCTGCACATTTAATATGACTATCGGCTCTCCCCCCCCCCCTTTTAAAAATACTGTTTAGAGGAAGGATGGATTCAGATCCTATTCCTAAGTCATGTGGACTGAGTGGTAATGTACCAGCCTGGAGCAGGTGTCTACAGACGTCTGGCGCCTCTTTACCACACTGAGAAGCTGGGGCGCAGGATGCAGCCAGTGGTTTTATCGCAGGCTCTTATTTAGGGCACATCTGTCATCAGATGGTGATGGGTGGAGGTAACTTTGAAATGCAAGGGTAGAATAGGTCCTGGTGCTTTGATAATTACGTACTCTGCCTGGTTTGGAAGGTTTTCCTGTATTACAACGGACTGTTTTTATTCTCAGTTTTTTTTTTTTTTTTTTAATTAAACAAACCAGGCAGATAGCATGAGAAAGAAAAGATCTGAATTTGCATAGCCAGTTTTAGAAACTTCTGGTTGGCTGTTTTTACATTAAGAAATGAGAAAAACAAACAAGAGTTGACTTTATGCCTCCTTGACATCTTGTGCATGCGAGTTTGGTTTCTGAATGGACCACTGAAGCATTTTTAAGGTTGGGTGTCTCCATCTTTTAGGAGTGAGGGGCATGAGGAGTGGCTGGCATCCACACCCGAAGCAACACTTCCTGTGACCCCACAGCTTTGGATGCCAAAGCGGCTGCTCAGCGTGACACGAAGAATCAGTCCAGAAAGCTGCCACAGACCCTCTCCATGAGATTTTTAAAAAACCACTTTTGTTTTCTGAGTAATAAAAGAAACCCCAGTAATATCAGGGACGTGAATGTTAGTACAGTAATTACCAGACATTGAAAATATTGTTCAGCAGGAAAAGTAAAACTTTCAAAAAATTTCTTAAAGATCCTATTTAATAAATAATTTTTGATTTAAGGAACCACTTATGCAAAACTTGAACAAATTACTGAAAACTCCACCTGCTGTGGAATAATTAAAAGCAAAAAGGCATTACTCACAGGAGATAATTGTTTTATTATAATTTTCCAAACAAGTAAAAAAAATCCCCTCCCACTTTTTTGTTTGTTTTTGCTGCTCTTTAGTTAGGGAAAAAAGCATCGTTTCTAGAGGAGAAGCTGGCTCCAGTGAAGAGATGGTCGACCTCCTGCTTTTTCTGAGGATACACTCACAGCAAAACCAGGCGCTTTCTCCTTTCCTAGGAGTATTAGAAGCTATTCTAAGGCTCTCACAGGTTTTATAGTATTCTTTTGTTAGTGAGGATTTTACCCATCTTATCCTCATTTCTTGGAAACAAGCTCGTTCCTTAGTGAGGCAGGTTTAGCTCCTCAGTGTCCCTGGCCAAGAATGGTGTTCTCCGGAGGTAATCTTGGAAGGAAGAGGCTGCATATTGCTGCTCAAAACAGGGTAGCTAAGGACACAATTTTTTTTTTTTTTTTTTCCTCAAGAAATGTAGGAGGCACCAAAAAAGAGACCGCACAGGGATCGGGCTGCTCCCTCATTGTGTCACGAGACGGAGGCAGGGTCGTCCTGCCCCATGGAGGGGCCACGATCACAGTGAGTCCCTTTACCTGGCTGAACCCAGACAGATGCAGGTGTTGGGGTGGGCTTCCTTCCTGGTTCCCCCAGCTCCTCCCCTTTGGAAAGAGCAGAAACCTAGTGGGGGCTTACACAGTGACCGAAGGGTGAATTCCTCGGTCTCCCGGGGCACCGATGGTCATCGCCCAGGGGCCCTCCAGCGACAGTCCACTGTGGAAGTGCCTTCAAAGGAGAAATGTGAGCAGGCTGTCCTATCTTCTCCTCTATGGGCAAATCCAAATTGTGAGATGGGAACCCTGCTTTTTGGACCCTAGGTGTCTTTGGAAAGCTCCTGTCACCTGAGCTGCCCGGCACTGGGAGCCATCGCTGTACCTAACCGCGCCCGCGAGACGGGTGGTCCAGTGCCCTTCCCACGGCCGCCCGCGGCTTGGATGGCAGTGTGTGAATGGTGCTTGAGCCGGGGCTGGGGGAGGAGGTTTGGCTTATGAAATGGAGCTGTGTGTTTCTAAAGGGCCACAGTGACCACCAGGGCGTCAGCTGGCGGCCAGGTACCCGCCTTCTCCTAGGTCCCGGGATGGGAGGCAAGTGGAGCTCGCAGAGGAGCCTCCACCGCAGCCCCGGGTGCGCGTTCACTCTAAGCCCTGGGTACTACCCACCGCGCACAGGGGACCGCTACCTGGAAGAGGTCATCGCTAGGTTAGGAGAAAAAAAAAAGCATGTAAAACACTCCCTTCTAAAAACAAAGGGCTGCGAATTTCTTTATTTCTTACTGAGGAACAAAAATACTCTTGCAATGGCTATTGAGTTTCCACAGGTACGAGGCAGATGCTAGGCTAGCACACCCACTTCCAACAGTATGACTTGTTTCCTATCCGTCTACTACCTGAGTGGCGTCAGTGTAGGTTCAGGCACCATTAGGAACGTTTGACCAAACACGTACACGGCACTGACAGAGGAGGCGCCGGCCTTCCGGTGGACCAGAGCATGTAAAAAAGACACCGACACAATGGAAAAGAAATCCTCGAAGGTAGAACCTCGCCGCCTGCGCCGCGCCGCTCAGGGCCGGGCCCCACGCGCCTCGCGCCGCCGCCGCAGCTCCTCGCGGTAGCAGTAGGAGCAGTAGTGCTCGGTCTCGGCGCGCCCGTAGAACGCACAGTTCTCGCGCTGGCAGCGCCGCTGCGCCGGCCCCGGGCCGCCACGGCCGCACTCACCGTTCGAGCGCGCGGTTGGCGCGTCGGCGTCGGCGAACTCCAGGCCGTCGCGCGCGGCGCCGAAGCCGTTGGTGTAGGTCTGCGACTTGTGCTCTGCCGCCCCCGCCGGGCCCGCCGCGCCCGGTAAGGCCCCGGGCACCGCGCGCGCCAGCGACTCGACCGTGTTCACGGTGCGCAGGGCGGCGGCGCGCGCCGGGCTGTAGCTCTGCGACGACAGCGAGCGGTTCTGCTGCGGGTACGTGGCGCACGGCCGCAGCGCCCCCACGACCGGCGCGCACGCCTCGTCCCGCGCGCCCGACGCCTGCACGTGGATGACGCTCTGGCGCGCTGGCGCCGGGGGGCTGCGGCCGGGGATCGGTCCGCTGGCGCCCGCACGCCGCGCGCCTGCCCCCGGGGAGGCCGTGCCGCCCGCCGCCGCCCGCGCCGCCCGCCCCGCCGCGGGCCCGGGGCTCGGCCTCTCCTTGAGCTTGAGCACCAGCTGCGTGGGCGGGCCCGGAGAGGCGCGCTCCGGGACCGGCGCGCCCTCCGTCTCCGGTCTGCGCGGGGGCCGCTTGGCCGTGGAGGCGGCGGCGGCGGCGGCGGCGGCAGTGGCCGCGTCGCGGCGCCGCTGCTCCTGCTCGGCGCTGAAGCGCTCCTGCGCGCTGGTCAGGTAGTAGCCGATCATCTCCTCGTGGAACTGGTGCCGGTGGCTGGTGAGCAGCAGGCCGGCGAAGATGAACTTGCGCTCGCCCTGCATGGCGGCGCGCAGGATGTTGAGGCTCAGCTTCACGTCCGTGCTGTACTTCCAGGCGTCGCCCCGCGGCCCGCCGCCCTTCTCCGCCGGCGACGCGCCCGCCGCCTTGTCCGTGGGCGACGGCGTGGTCTTCTCCGAGGGCGACGTGCTTGCCGACGCACCCGACTCCTCCTTGCTGCCCTTGCGCGACTTGGCCTTCTTCTCCTTGCCCCGCTCTGCCGAGTCCCCGTTCTTGCCGTTGGCGGAGTTGGCGCGGCCCATCTTGCCGTGCACCAGGCCGCCGAGACCGCCCATGTTTTTCTTCAGCTTGATGCCCAGTGTCTTGCTGAAGCTGCCCAGCTTGTTGGCCACGGAGTCGGCGCGCGTCTTGTCCTTCTCCTTGCGCTGCTTCTCCTTCTCCTTGTCCTTGCCGTTCTTGCCGTTATTGCTGTTGGAATTGCTGCACACCGAGTCGCGGTCCGAGTCCAGCGAGTCGGCCAGGGACTGCACGTCCTCCCCTGCCGAGGCCGTGGGAGACTCCGGTTGTGCCAGGGGCGCCTGTGTGGAGAGGGAGGGCCGGAGTGAAGATGGTTAGAGAAGAGCCGTCCACGGGCTGGCCGAGGAAGGGACACCTTGCCCCTGTCTTGCCAAGGCTGGGGCCCTCAAGGTTCACTGTCCCAGTCCCCACTGTCTCTCTGGTGACTATGGTACCTGGATGGGCGGTGCTGAAGGAAAGGAGCGGATAGGAGTGGGCTCTGATTCGCTGCAGTAGTAAAAGGATGTAGGGACTTCTTATCTGCGTGTGTCTTCTGGCCACGGAAGCTGGGGTGTACTCATTCTTTCTCTCTGGGGGACCTCAGGTACTTGGTAGCCTGGAACCCTGAGTGGGGGATTGGGGCATGGTGCAAATACCCCACTGGCCTTGGTCCCCAGAGCCTTGTCACAGTTCAGAGAATGATCAGGTTCACACTCTGGCCTTCCCCACTAACAAGGCCGCCTGCTTGACCAGACACAGGTCCCAGGCCAGCCTCTGTGAAGATGGAGGCCTTCAGGTGGGGAGGACACTGGGCCTGCACAAAACTGTCACCCTTGAAAAGATGTCCCGCCTCCTCACGCCAGGCAGGGGACAGAAACCTTGTACTCAATCTCATTCATCGGATCTTGAATCAAACACCCCCTTGATTCAGGGATGCCAAATCGCTTCAGGGGTTCCTTTCTCACTCAGTTTGGCAAGGTGGAGTGCTAAATTGAGGAGGATTCTGAAATAGGCCTGCGCTCAGCAAAAAAGATGTTCCCATTCCCAGAAAAGGGCCCCTGGGTGGTTTGGGGTGGGGTGACGCTGGGAAGCACGGCTTGGATGAGACCCACTGAGGTGGTCAACCAGTCTGAGGAGGGCACGACCATATCTGGGGTGGGGAGAACCTGAGAAAAGAGATGGGAGGGCAGAGAGGCAGGCAGCACCTACTGCGTCTGCAGAGGGACCTCCCTGGGTGAGGAGAGAATTCTGACTCACTGGACGAGAGGCAGGATCCCTCATGCTGGCTGCTGGGTGCTGCAGGAACTGGTGCCCATACCTGAACAGGCTTCCTTGGCCTCCAGGGGATGAGCCTGGGAGAAGGCTCCCATTGCTCCCCCACTTAATTTTTGTCTCCTCACCCCCAGGCCCCTCAAGCAAGTCCATGAGTCGGTGACTGTCCTGTGACCAGGTCACCCTGAAGCAAACGTGGGCAGAACTGACCCACACCACCTCCCACTCTGAAATTCCTTTCCCCTTCCCACCTGGGATAGGAAGGTGTGAAGTGTCTCAGACCAGTGTGTGAGACACTAAAGGGTGGACACGGGCTGGGCCAGGAACGGAGGTGCGCCTGGTGCTAGCAGGAGGGCACTGAGAGCGGGCTCGGGAGTCCCTGGCTGGAAGAACCCTTCCCACGGTTGTCAGCTGAGAGCCTTGCATCTGACATGAAGGCACCGAGGCCTGGCAATTGCAGGCAAAGCTATGCTCAGCCCGAGAGCTTCCTGATTCTAGATCCTGAGCCGCTGCCATCACTCCCCATGTGGGTGCTGAAGAACAACAGCCACAGCACCACCGGAGTGCTCCAGGCCTTTGAGAGGCAGCACTCAGACTGCCACCGACTGGCTGTCACTTATGCCATCAGTAAAATGGGGTATCAGTCCCCGCCTCGTGGAGCCCTGGGAGATGAAGTACAGGCAAAGGCCGGAGTCTGAGAGCACTGAGCAGTGCTGACCACCACCCGACTCCTTGACTTACACCTCTCCTTTACTAATTCCTTATGAGCCCCACTTCAAGCCTAAGTAACTGGCTGGAGAGGACCAATTATTTGCAGGCTGTTTTTTTTACAAATCTTTTTCCCTGGCAGCTCACTACTGAGATTTCAGAAAACATCAGTCAGATGCTTAAAATGAATCGCTCAGCGTCTGCAAGCAGGGGCAGCCCCGACCCTCTGGAGGCAGGCAGCCTCACGGGGCACGGGCCCCTCTCCTCACCTTCCTGCCAACTCCACCCACCAGCGTGCTGCCTCCGGGAGGGGAGGAAGGGGGCGCCGAGGAATCGCGCGCTCAGTTCCCTGGCTTTCTTGAGGACCCACACAGTTTATAATTAATTCCGCTCTGCGGCAGCACATTGTGTTCTGATCTCAGTAGAGATAGTTTTGTGTTGTGACTTGCCTGTTGCTTGTTTTCTGAGTGGGCGTGTTTATTCCTTCTGCAGAAAATAGGGGGACAAAAATCCTTTTACAAGAGTGCATGCTTGCGTGCACACATGCCTACACGTGTGTACACACCCACTGGGTCCAACCAGAGCCACTTCAAACCCCAGCCAGGGTGGCTAGGTCAAAGGGATGGGGGAGCTACTGGGCTGTGGGTATGGCGGGCGTGGGCGACCAGGCAGGGGCAGGCAAGAGTGTGGGAGCGTTTGGGAGGATGCACCCTGGCCAGGCTGGAGCTGAGCAGCCTGGACCCTACCGCCAGATCTGGTCCCAGCACAGCCAGGCTCACCCGGGTCTCGGAGGGGATCCGGATCCATGTCACGTTCATGTAGCTGTGGAGGAGGTTCAGCTTGGCTTCTAGCGACAGGATAAGGCTGGCAAGAGAAGAATACCCTATTGAAATGGTCGGAGCTGGCCCTTGTAGCACCCAGCCCACCTGCATGCCAGCTGTCCCAGGAGGAGCAGGGGTGGTACAGCCCCTCCCCAGGATGCCCCAGCCATAGCCCTCCCTGTGGGCGCTGGGGGAAGGGACAGAGTAGGGTCTTACTGGGCCAGCCGGGCGTTATCGTTGTCATCTTTCCCCCACTCCCAGTCCTTGCCAGGGTCCACTGCAAAGTGCAGAGGCAGCAGCTTGTGCTCAGAATCCGTCAGGGGGATCACGGCTGGAACAGAAGAGACAGAGCCGTGCTGGGAGCCGCGGCATTCCCCAGGGAGGATGGGAAGGAAATTCCCAAGCCAGGTGTTCAGGTGACAAGTGCACCGAGTGGAGATCTACACAGATCTGTGCCAGCAGGAGCATGAAGACCAAAACCACTATTGCTAGTTTTTAAAATTCCATATTTATTGTAGACAGTGGAGAGCAGTTGGAAGCGTCACCTGGACCCTGGGTCTCTTTGGGTCTGTCCAATGGCAGATACTCCGTTGGGCATCAGAATGGGAAAAAAGCTATTGCTGCTTCTGCTATTTCTAGGAAGGATCTAGGCAGGTTAGGCACACTTTGGGAGGCTACCTTGCAGGTGGGCCTGGGGCCCAGCTCTCCTGTCTCATCCCAGAGAAAGGCTGAATGTACAAGTCAGGTGAGCAAGGGTGTTGCTGACCTCTACGGATTTGTGATTTTGTGCCACAAGTCTGTGTCAGTGCCTGGGACCCGTGGACCCACCCACCCCTGCCCGTAGGAAGCTCACCTGTGCTGGGGACAGATAAGCAGGTTAACAAACACCTCATAATGTCAGGTGGTGAGGAGCCCTGGAAGGGTAAACAGCAGGCAGAAGGCAGTGATGGTGAAGCCTTTCTTGGGTGGGGTCAGAGGGTCCTTTTGAGGAGGTCACATGTCAGTGGAGACTGCAGTGACGAGCACCTGGCTGGTCATTTCTCAGAGGGATTGACTCATCACAAAAGCTCTGTGGTGAAACTCACCACTCGTGGGAAATCCTGGCTCACTCCAGGAGGGCTAGGGTGGAGGGGGTGTCTACAGGTTTGGGATCTTCTAGGAGCTTCTGAGCTACCTGATGAGAGGAGTTCCTCGTGACATGACTGACTCCTCCCAAGGGCATTGTCAGGGACAAGGGCAGGAGGAAGTGGGAGATGATCTCCCCAAGTCTTTCCTCGGAGCAAGCAGCAGCCTCCTGTGGGCTCCAGTTAGCTCCCCTGCAGGCCCCACTCCTAGAAGTCACACCACAGCAGAGAAGCACAGCCCAAGGCCTTGGGTCAGCTGCTTTGCCTCTTTGCTGGAGCCCGTGATTCACAGCAAGGCTGCCATGGCAAGAACAAAAAGGCAAGGAAATAGATCAAATCGAAGACTGAATACCAATAGTTGATTTGGTAAGAAATTGGAAAAACTGACTCAATGCTGCCCTCCAGTGTTGCTTAAGAGGAAAAGTGGGTACAAGTAATTCCCCTCTCCACCCCTGCACCTTTTCTTCCCCAGCCTCCCCAAGCTGCGAATAAGGGAAATGCAGCTTTGCTGACCAATGGCCAGCTCCGGGCTTTCCTTTCTTTTCTTTTTTCTTTTTTTTTTGAGACGGAGTCTCGCTCTGTCGCCCAGGCTGGAGTGCAGTGGCGCCATCTTGGCTCACTGCAAGCTCCGCCTCCCGGGTTCACGCCATTCTCCTGCCTCAGCCTCACGAGTAGCTGGGACTACAGGCACCCGCCACCACGCCTGGCTAATTTTTTGTATTTTTAGTAGAGATGGGGTTTCACTGTGTTAGCCGGGATGGTCTCGATCTCCTGACCTTGTGATCTGCCCGCCTTGGTCTCCCAAAGTGTTGGGATTACAGCGTGAGCCACTGCGCCTGGCCCGGGCTTTTCATTAATCTGGCTTGGGATTGGAAAGTGCAGTGCTCTGATTTGAGAGGTCAGGGGCAGCTTGGCCTGGCTTTGCTGCAGCCTGCTGGGTTCTGCCTTGACGTGGCCACCCTTCCCAGGTCTGAGCTGCAGAATAGACACACCCAGGGAGGGCTGCAAGGCTGGCTCAGGGACAGGTCTCCCTGGGGTGGTGCCCAGCAGCCTGTCCCATAGTTCTATGAGTCACTACACAAACAGAGAAGGGGTTAGCCTCGCTTCTTACTCACGGGGCAGGGGGTGGCACAGGCTCTCCCCATCCACAATGTTTCCCCGAATACAGCAGTGCAGCTCCTGGGAGTTCCAAGCCCCCATAAACAGATGGACCAAACCAAAGTGTCCAGGAAAACGACTCAGAAAGTGACATTTTAAATAAGCATCTCCTGTGGCTTTTAAAATCAAGCAAATTCAGGAAATATTGTTCTAGAACAAGAATAATCTGTTAGAAGCAGTTCCTGTGGGTGCAACTTGGACATTTTGGGTCTGGCTGTCCACCCGCTTCCCAGGGTAGAATTGCCATTGGAGAGCATCAGCCCAGCCACCACTCCATGTCTTAGCCACCCCGCCCCCAGGATTTAGGGGGAACAGGCACCTAGCGGCACCCATGGTCTGTGGGCAGAGGCAATGTGGGAAGTGTTGGGTGATGTGCTCAGGCATAGGGGGGCCTCTCCCCCACTTCCCTTCCATGGTGCCTGCAGAAGACAGCAGATCCCCACTAAAGAGCTGCCTGACAATTGAGAACACTCCCTTTAGACTTCCACTGTGTTAAGCCACTCTGATTTTGGTTTGTTTGTTTCAGACAAACCACCTAAGCTAAGACGGCACTCCCGTCACCCTCACCTCTCTATCATGGGGTTCCTGGGGACTCCTCCCCTCAACAGCAGGGCTGGAATGGACTCCCTTCCATTCCAGCTGCCCAGGGGTCCAGTGCACGGGGGGGAATACCCCTGAAGGGGCTACTGCCTGTCCTCCTAGAAGGGCCCTGCAGCCTTGCGGCCTAGATCTGGCTGGGGTGAAGGACCAGCTACTGAGAGAGGCTCTAGGGACGTGCCTGCTCACAACGGAAGACACCGAGGGGCTTAAAGACAGGCTTCTCTGCAGAGGGTCAACTGCGGCCTGTGGTGAGGGCTAGGGCTGCAGAGCCCAGGGACAGCTCAGGCCAGGAGGCCGTGAAAACAGGTCCTCCTTGTGAGCAGCGGCTGTTGGGGATGCTTCTACCTCTCACTGTACACTCTGACATTTCCCTATTGGAAACCTGGCTTTACCAGCGAGTAGCAGACGCACAGCGGCTTGCCCTCTGGTGGTAAATGTCTAGAACAGCAACTGCTTTTCAAAATGAGCCTAGAAAGGCCAGAAAGCTGTTTTGTTGTTGTTTTTGAAAGGCCTCTTGTATGTCCTTTAGCCTGGAAACACATAGTCATCATCTCATACTAGCCTGAATATCTTCTGAGTACTTTCTAAAAAATCAAGTACTTTTCTAAAAAAATCAAGATTTCTGGTTTTTGTCTCCGATGTGAGAAGCTGGAAGAGCATTGTTCCACCATGACAACGTGCCAGTCAAACTGCAAATTCACAACTTATCTTTAACCCAGCAGACAGCTGAAGTCACAGGGAAGCCGACTTATCCAATACCTAAGGAAAGACAGGTGCCTCCAAGGAGAGACAGACATGAGCTTAAGAAGGGCCAATTCAGCTGGACCGCAGTAAGAATAATTCAGCGAAAATGGTTAAATTGGTAAAGGAAGAGTATCAGCTAGTGAAATAGTACGGAACCCTGGGGTTGAAGATATAAAGGGAATTCACATGCACTTGCAGGCTCCTCTCCACAGGACCTGCCTGGTTCTCCCACAAAAGACTGGCAGGAATTCTAAGAGAGTGTCTCCATAGATATTTCTATCCCACCTCTACCAAGGAACAAAAGCTTAAACTGCAGAGTATAGGGCAACAAACACTGGGTGCACTAAGGGTCATGTTCTGTTACTCTAATTAAGCATGTGTCTTAGGCAGGCACTGTATCCCTGGATCTGGGGATGGGGGTGACCCTCCTGGGCTAGCATGACTAGACTGGTCCAAACCTAGACTCTAAAAACCTAGCAAAAGGAAAGGCATGCTTCTTTCCAGGAATAAAAGTGATTTACTGCAGTCTTTACTGTCCCACTCAAGATGCCTGGCTTTCAGCAACAACAACAATAAAACCTATGAGGCGAAAGGAAAGATTAAAAAAACCCAACACATTGATAAAAGACAAATCAGTTGATAGAACAAGACTCAGATATGACACAGGTGTTGAAACTATCAGACAAGGAATTAAAAGTAACTGATTAATAAGTTAAGGACTAATAGAAAAGCTGGACACCATGCAAGATTTGATGGTTAATTTCAGCATACAGAACAAATCTATGAGAAAGAATTAAATGAAAATTCTAGAAATGAAAACACAATAATAGAGTGAAGAATGATTGAGGGGCTGGTCAGTTGACTTGATATAGTTGAGCAGAGAATCTGTAAACCTCAAGATAGGTTATTAGAAATTACACAAACTGAAACAGAAAAAAAAGGAGGTGGGAAAATGAACACAGCATCTAAGAGCTGTGTGACAATATCAGGCACCTTAAGTTCTGTGTAAATGAAATCCCAGAAGAGGAGAAAGAACAAGGCAAAATTACATTTTAAAGAAATAATGGCTAAGAATTTTTCAAAATTAATGACAACCATCAACACAGGTCTAAGAAACTAAGAGAACACCAAGCAGGAAAAATAACACCACCACAAATATGCCTAAAATAGCATCTTAACACTTCTGAAACCCAAAGACAAAAAAGCCTTGAAGGCAGCCTGAGAAAAAAGAGGATACATTATATATAGAGAAACAAAGATAAAAATTACAGCAGACTTTTCAAGGTAAAACAGGTAAGCCAGAAGATAATGGAGTGACATTTTTAAAGTACTGAAAAAAAAACCCCAAAAAACTGTTAATCTAGAATTCTATACCCAGCCAAAATATCTCTGAAACATGAAGAAGACATAAAGAGTTTTTCCAACAAAAGTGAGCAAATTCATTGCATGCAGACCTGAACTATAGGAGATGTTAAAGTGCAAGAAATATGGTACCACTAGAAACTTGTATTTATACAATTAAGAATGATGGAAATGGAATAAATGGTTGTGAAAATTCATTTTTTGGCCGGGCGCGGTGGCTCACGCCTGTAATCCCAGCACTTTGGGAGGCCGAGGCGGGCGGATCACAAGGTCAGGAGATCGAGACCACGGTGAAACCCTGTCTCTACTAAAAATACAAAAAAAAAATTAGCCGGGCGAGGTTGTGGGCGCCTGTAGTCCCAGCTACTTGGGAGGCTGAGGCAGGAGAATGGCGTGAACCCGGGAGGCGGAGCTTGCAGTGAGCCGAGATCGCGCCACTGCACTCCAGCCTGGGCGACAGAGCGAGACTCCGTCTCAAAAAAAAAAAAAAAAAAAAAAAAAGAAAATTCATTTTTTTCGTCTGTTTAATTGCTCTAACAGATAACTGTCTAAAGCAAAGAGCAGCAGTGCATTATGAATTTATAACAGATGTAA
Source organism: Macaca mulatta (assembly GCF_049350105.2). Lineage (NCBI taxonomy): Eukaryota > Metazoa > Chordata > Mammalia > Primates > Cercopithecidae > Macaca > Macaca mulatta. Next base: position 7,692,440 of record NC_133412.1, on the reverse strand, counting down.
AAATAAAATGTCTGATAATAACAGAAAGAATGGGAGGGAGGGATAGGTAATACACTGTGGTAATATCCTTACACAACATGTGAAGTAGAATAATATTACTTAAAATAGAATCTCATTAATTAGGCCAGGTGTGGTGGCTCACACCTATAATCCCAGCACTTTGGGAGGCCAAGGTGGGTGGATCACTTGAGGTCAGGAGTTCGAGGCCAGCCTGGCCAACATGGTGAAACCCCATCTCTACTAAAAATACAAAAATTAGCTGGGCATGGTGCTGTGTGCCTGTAATCCAGCTACTCTAGAGGCAGAGGCAGGAGAATTGCTTGAAGGAGTTGGAGGCTGCAGTGAGAGGCTGCAAGATTGCGCCACTGCACTCCAGCCTGAGTGACAGAGTGAGACTCTGTCTCAAAAAAAAAAAAAACAAAAAACTCATTAATTAAAGATGTTTATTGTAAACCCTAGGGAAATCACTAACAATTAAAAATAGGGCTATAATAACAAGTCCATGGTGGAAATAAAATGGAACCATTAAAAAGCTCAATTAACCCAAGATAAGACAGAAAAGAGACAAAAGGAACAAAGAACCCATACGATACACAGAAAACAGCTAGCAAGATGGTGGATTTTAATCCAAACATATCATTAATACTATTAAAGGAAAATGGTCAAAACATATCTTTTAAAAGATAAAATTGTCACACTGGATAAAAAAGCAAAACCCACATATATGCTGTCTACAAGAATCTCATTGTAGGGGCCAGGCACTGTGGCTCATGCCCAGCACTTTGGGAGGCTGAGATGGGTGGATCACTTGATGTCAGGAGTTCGAAACCAGCCTGGCCAACATGATGAAACCCTGTCTCTACTAAAAATACAAAAATAGCTGGGCATGATAGTGTATGCCTGTAATCCTAGCTACTTGGGAGGCTGAGGCAGGAGAACTGCTTGAACCTGGGAGGTTGAGGTCGTAGAAAAAAGAAAAAAAAAAAAAGAATCCCATTATAAATATAAAGACATATGTCGGTTAAAAGATATTCACTAATGGAAAGAGAGCTAGAGTAGCCACATTTATGTCAAAGTAGGCTCCAGAACATGGACTGTTACCAAAGAAAAAGAAGAACATCACATAATGATAAAGGGGTCAATTTTCCAAGAAGACATAATCATCCTATGTATATGAATACTCCTAATAACATAGCTTCAAAGTACATGATGCAAATACTAACAAAAATGAGATAAATACATATATTACAGCTGCAGACTTCACTACTTTTTGTTCAGTAACTGACAGAGCAAATAGGCAAAAACCAGTAAGGATATAGAAGAAATGAGCCGCACTCTCAGATAATTTGAGGTAATTGACATTTCTAGAACCCAACAAGAGCAGAGTATATATTATTTTCAAATACATATGGAATATTCACCAACACAGAACATATTCTTAGTCAGTCTGAGTGCATTGAAGAGAACAGAAATCATGTTTGTGCTCATGTCATAACTGAAACTATAAACCGGTAACAAATATTTGAACAATCCCCCAAAACTTGAAACTCAAGCAACCTGTTTCTAAATAATCCATGAGCCAGAGGAGGTCTCATGGGAAATTAAGTTTGAACAGAATTAAAATGCAAATATAGCACATCAAAATTTTTATGATGTGGTTACAGCAGTACTTAGGGGAAAACTTATAGCATTAAAATGCTTATATTAGATGAGAAGACAAATCTCAAATTAGTAATCAAAATTTCTGCCTTAAGAAACTAGAAAAGGGGTAGCAAATTAAACTCAAAGCAAAGAGGGAGGGAGGAGGGAAATAATGATGGCCTGCGCATGAGGCCAAGGCCAGTCCCTGAGGATGGGGGCCCTAGGCTGGGCATCAGGGCCAATGGTGGCAGACATACATTCTCTCTGAAGTTTATATGTAGATAAGATCTTTGGATTGGTCACTGGTCTATGGAATAAGCTTGCTATTGATTGAATATTTGTGTTCCTCCAAAATTCACTGTTAAAGCTTAGTCTCCATGTAACTGTATCAGGAGTGTGATCTTTGGGAGCTGATTAAGGCACAAGGGTGGAGTCCTTGAGAATGGGATTAGTCCCCTTATAACAACAGGCACAAGAGCACTCTCCTCTTTCTCTTGGCCATGTGAGGACACAGTAAAAAGCTGCTGTGTGTAGACCAGGAGGAGGACACCCTTACCAGACACTAAATCTGCTGGCTCCTGGATCTTGTATTCCAGCTTCCAGAACTATCAGAAATAAATTTCTATTGTTTATGAGCCACCCAGGCTGTGGTATTCTGTGGCAGCAGCCTGAATTGACTAAGACAAAACTGGAAAGAGTGCTGCTGAAAAAGCTCTCAGACTGAGAGAGCGTTCAGCATCTAAGACAATTTCTGGGCTCCTGAGCTCAGGCCAAAAGTGGGTGGTGAAGCTTTCAGCCCCAGAGGACGCACTCTGTGCACGCCTCATGTGTGGCCCTGTGGGACAATGACAACTGGGGTCTTCTCAGAGAGCAGAACCAGGGTGTCACCCTGGCCCACCAAAGCCTCGCTCCCCACATCCAGGACAGTGAGTGCTGGCTGTTCCTGTCCTGTAGGTAGGACAGGTGGCTGGTGCCGCTGCCTCCCAGCCCCCCTCAGAAGGGGTTTTATTGGAGTGCATGTTCTCACTCCAGTACCATGCATGGGAGTGTGGAGGTCCTCAGGAGCCTGGAGTGGCCAGACGGAGAAACCTGCACATTACACAGCGATGGCTGGGATCCTCATTCGAGAATGAGGGGCGGTGGTGGCTGGTATGCGCTTCCTGTGGGCATGGATGTCTTGGGGAGGTCTGGTGGGGGATCCAAGTGTCTGTTCCTACTTTGTAGCTCAGGAGGGGACAGGCAGGGCTCCTGGGGGGAGGCTGGCATCTGGGTGCACTCCTGCTTTCTCTTCTCTCCAGGCCTTCAGGCATGAGTGAAAAACTCTTGGCGAGTTCTTTCCGCGGAGTTAACTGTGGCTGGCATCCCTTTGGAACAATGCTTTGGGCCCCTGAGCTGATGGTCATTGGGGTAGGGCCTGAACCAATCAGCAGATGTATTGTGGATAAATACACCTCGTGCTTTTAATCAGTGTGACTCAGCTCTCTCGGCACGTGTCCCCTCTATAAGCTGAGGACAGAGCTCCATAGCCATGAAGTTCCTTCCACAGCTCCTGGCCACTTCATGGTGCTTTGTGATCCGTAGGTCAACAATGTCAAAGATGACAGATTTGAGGAGCAGAGGTCTCAGCTAAAAGTCTGGATGCCCCCAACCCCAGCTCCTTGGCCTGTCACCCCTTAGCCAGGGGCCTTTGCAGAGAAGGGTTCTTCAGGGGTCTGTGCTCTGGGGCTGCTGAGAGGAGTGGCAAAGGAATATGGCCCAGTGAGACTTGTGGTCACACACCACAGGGGTAGGCGTAGCTGTGCTTTTTACTCCCACTCTGACCCTGTCTTTCAGTGGCAACTGGCAAACTTAGAAAGTAGCCAAGAGAAGGGAGGCTAATGACAAAGGTAATTCAGTTTGGGGTCACTTCTGGTTTCTAAAACCTTCTTGCTGGCCAGGCGCAGTGGCTCATGCCTGTAATCCCAGCACTTTGGGAGGCTGAGGTAGACAGATCACTTGAGCTCAGGAGTTTGAGACCAGCCTGGACAACATGGAGAAGCACCATCTGTACCAAAAGCACAAAAAGTTAGCTGGGCTGGTGGCATGCACCTGTAGTCCCACCTACTTGGGAGGCTGAGATGGGAGGATCTCTTGAGCCTGGGAGGTGGAGGTTGAGGTGAGCTGAGATCACGGCACTGTACTCTAGCCTGGGTATGAGACCCCATCTCAAAAAAAAAAAAGTTTGAAAAAAAAGAAAAAACTTTCTTGCCACCATGAAGTAATCTGATTCTTACTGTAATGTCTCGTAATAGGCATTACATATTTCCTCCATTATTTTATTCAGATGGGTACACAAATAGACCAATTTGATTGGTATTTGATAAATGATTCTTTTTTTTTTTTTTGACATGGAGTCTTGCTTTGTCACCCAGGCTGGAGTGCAGTGGCACAATCTCTGCTCACTGCCAGCTCTGCCGCCCGGGTTCCCGCCATTCTCCTGCCTCAGCCTCCTGAGTAGCTGGGACTACAGGCGCCCGCCACCATGCCCAGCTAATTTTTTGTATTTTTTAGTAGAGATGGGGTTTCACCATGTTAACCAGGATGGTCTTGATCTCCTGACCTTGTGATCTGCCTGCTTCAGCCTCCCAAAGTGCTGGGATTACAGGCGTGAGCCACCTTACCTGGCCAATAAATAATTCTTTAACACAATTATGAAATCAAGTTGAGCAGAATATGTAATAATATTTGTAACATGTAAAGATACATTTCTATTGAAAAAGAGATTACATTTGTCTATTGTAAATTAATCCTGCAAGAAAAAGCACGGTTAGTTGTCAAACATGTTGAAAATTGGAACGTCACATTCCACATGGCTTGGGGAATAGCAGAGCACAGGTGAGCGTTTGATTTAACCAGGAGCCATGCATCAAATACTGATGGAAGGCTGATTCCATGGCCCGGTGGGTAGAAGTACTCTGTTCGGCTCCCAAGATCCCTAGCAGGCACTTAAAACTTGCTGTGTTGTTCCTAAGCAGCAAGAGACAAATTGGTAAGCTGCTCTTTGGAAAAACATTTTTTTTCTTTTTAAGTATCACATTTTGAATGTGTTGAGTCTCTGCTCCCAATAAAGGAGTGGCCAACCTTGGTGTGACCATCTGTAAGCCTCGTTTCGGAGCTCTCTGTTCACACCAGCATCTCCCCCTCCATCTGTAACCAGTGGACTCCCTCAGGGCTGCCTGCGTGCTGCTCTCTGGGGTCCTTAAGCGAGACCCCTGGGGGAAGGCACTGAGGACACGCTGAGGGCTCCCTGACCTCTGTGTGGCCCCTGGATATGCCTCAGAGGCTCACAGGCTGTTTGTATATATGAGGGAAGAACTATTTAAACAATGGACTTAGATATTAATTTTTTGGGGGTGGGATGAAGTCTCCGTCGCCCAGGCTGGAGTGCAATGGTGCAATCTTGGCTCACTGCAACCCCCACCTCCCGGGTTCAAGAGATTCTCCTGTTGCAGCCTCCCGAGTAGGTGAGATTACAGGCGCATGCTGCCACACCCAGATAATTTTTTATATCTTAGTAGAGATGGGGTTTCACTGTGTTGCCCGGGCTGGTCTTGAACTCCTGAGCTCAGGCAATCCACCCACCTCGCCCCCCAAAGTGCTGACATTACGGGCATGAGTCACCGCGCCTGGCCAATACATTTTAAAGAAAAGAACAGCCACGGATGGCACTGACACCTTCCATGAAACAAAGAACCCCCTCCCTACCCTCTTCGACCCTGAAGGTTCCTGAGACACCAGGTCTGAGATGCTGTCTCATCCCAAGCAGGCTTTGACTTGGGGTACCACTTCCTGAGCCTCTTCTCTGGGAGCTGCATGCTCTCTGAATGCCACTCTCTTGGGCCAAGTCTTTGCGGAAGCCTCGCCATCCACCCTCCCAATCCTTCACTGGCTGCAACCATTCCCTGGGGATGGTTCCTCCTTTCTCAACTTCCCCCTCTGTAAAGCGGGGAATAGGAAATGGGAAGGGTTAAATCGTGATTCCTGGAAAGGACCTTAGAGCGGCACTTGAGCACAGGAAGCAACTGCAAACATATGAGCCTGAAGGTGGGGTGCAGACCTAGGCAGCACCCGTATGCACCCAGCCCTTCCCAGTGCAACCTGCTGGCCAGGCCGAGAGCTAACATGTACACGAGGGTATGCGCTGCATGGCTCTATATCCACGCAAAGGGAAGAGGAGCTGTGGAGACGGGCAAGGCTGTGTTTGCCTTGTTTGGGACTTTACCAAGAGTTAGCTGTCATTTTGGACGACAGAGCCTCCTGGGGTATTTGAAGGTATGCTCGGCACACCTATGTCCCCTGCCTGTGTAACTGGGCACCCCACATATGGGTGCCAGGATCTGATTGCTTTGTTGAGTCTCGTGGTATGGCTGTGTGAGAGCATTTACAGAAATGCAGACTATTTGATTACATTGGTTTCCTTTGATTTCTCCCGATGTGGGGGTTATGAAATGGACTTTATTCCAACATAGGTAACATTATCCATGAATTTCATTTCAGGATAATGAAGAGTACACTGGATAACGTTTGCTATAAAAGGAGGGGGAGTTGGGATTATTGCACTGGATGATTTCCAAAGTTCTTTCCTAGGTTCTATGTTTCCAGGAACTATGTGGCACCTCTGTTTCTCCTGTTAATTGATTTGATTTTTCATAATGTACACATTTGCTCAGTGGCCAGTATGAACTGTCCTGGCCTGGGTGCTGACAGAATGCCCAGATCTGGGTTTCACAGCGCTCCCCTGGAAGCCATTTTAAGATGTGGCTGCAAGGAGGCTGCTTCCTGCAAAGAGCTGAAGGCCCAGGGCTCAGGGTGTCAGGGAGCAAAGGACTAATGTCCTCCCCTGGAGAAAGCAGGTGGCCATCAGGTGTGGAACCTACCAAGAAAGAATGCATACATTTGATCTAAAAAGTCTTAAGGTAGATTTGCAAAGCCTGAGCCACTCAGGTTGCCCATACTGACCAGTCCCACCAGCTCCTGACCTTCCACCTCAAGCCCTTCCCACTCCCCAAGTCCTGCCCTAGCCTGGGAAACAGGGGAGGATTCCTGACCTTGAAGACGGCCAGTGGCGGCATCAGCAGTAGCTGGGCCGTGGCAGTAGCACCTATAAGAGGGGGCTCCCCTTAGAGGGAGAGGCACTCGAGATGAGAAGTTTAAAGAATGCCTCATGGATATTTAAGCCTCCAGGAGCTGGACACATGTGGATGAGACATGACGGGCCATGTAAACAGTGGAGAAGGAAGGGGGTGATGGGAAGAAGGGAGCCTTGTCTCAGCCTGAAATACATTTTTAATCTCATTTCCAGGCTCTCAAAGCATCGTTCCTCAGGCACAAGGACATGGTGTCTGCTCTTCCTGGGGCCTGTGATTACCGTATCTATTAGCCTCTGTCACAGGGTGCCGTCTACAGGACGGGCTGGGCACCATGGCACAGGGTGACACCTGTGCTTCACAGTGGGGCCGGTGGTGTCCTGGGGCTCAGTGTTCTGGAGTCTCCCATCTCCTGCCTCCCACCAGGCCCTGCGACTTGGCGGTCTGGCCAGCTCGCCCCAGCAGGCCTGAGCCTGCTACTGTGGTGTGGCTGCTCCTGTTTTGCACTCAGAGGACGCAGGGTCCCATCCTGGAAGCTGCAGCCTCACTGTGATTTCCACGTCCCTCTCTGCTGAGGAGTCTTGTGACCTGAGAGCACAGCTGCGACTCTGTCCCATCCCCTCAGTGTCCTTCGAGGCACAGAGGGAGGGCTGCAGAGGTGAAGATCTAAGGGGGCACACGGGTGCATGACAAAGAGCGTGGCCACGGCACCTGCCCTGCAGGGGGTCGTGGGGACCTTATGGGTGAATGTGCAGCCCGGCCACAGGATGGCCTTGGATGCGGGGACCCGCACCACCCCAGGAGGACCCCAGTGGGCTGCTTCGACTGTGAGGGAGCCATAGGCCCACACCACAGTGGCTCTGAGGGGTGCACTGGGACCAGATCCCAGTGTTTAGAAACAAGGTCATCAGAAGTGAAACCACCCAGAACTCTGCAAGGCTCTCCTGAAAGGCACCGAGCCACAGCGGCCTCCGCGGGCACGCTTTGAAGGAAGGCACCGAGCCACAGCGGCCTCCACGGGCACGCTTTGAAGGAAGGATGCTTTCATATGTGCCTTGAAAACACCGAGCAGCAGGATCTGGAGGCCTGGAAGAGCACTCGGTGCCTTTTGCCAGGAGGGGGCCGGGTATCTGGACCCTGTGCTTGGCACTGGGAAATGCTGGCCTTGGGACCATCATCTTCCTGTGACCACAGAGTCTCCCTGGGGACTGGACAGAGGGCCCAGCCCCTGGCCTGGATCCCAGGTCCTGAAAAGGCCCTTCTGGTCTCCCAAGAGGCTGGGTCAGCCCTACAAAGAGCTAAACCCCCAGGAAGGCGGTGCAGGCATTCTGGACTGAAAGCGGGGAGACAATGGAAAGACCTCCTAGGCCTTACTGATCAAATCTGTCCTTCTGTGGCCAGTGCCACATCTGCAAATAATAAAGAACCGTAATGTGACATTCCTGTCATGGCTGGCTGCAGCCTCCCGTCCTCTCTCTTCTGCAACTTGGGTTCTGCCGCTGTGCTGCGTGTGTCGGCTCCTGGGAGCTCTGTATCTGTATCTGTATCTGTATCTGTATCTGTATCTATCTGTATCTGTATCTGTATCTGTATCTGTATCTGTATCTGTGTCTGTGTCTGTGTCTGTATCTGTATCTGTATCTGTTCTTGGGAAGGGGTCTTGAATGCCCTGTGCGTTTCTCACCTTCAGCTTCTGCTCCACAGCCCCAGCCTCATTCCTAACTCAGCCGCCAGGCCAGGAAGTGACACGCTGGTGCCACCTCTGGCGGAGGGCTGGGGGCGGCTGGGTTCTGTTCATTTGTCTGCGTCCTTTCCTTGCCAGCTGTCTAAAGGAAGGAGTAGCATTTGGGAGTCCTAGCGGGGCAATCTTGTTGCTGCATTTACTTCCTGAGCTGCACACTCAGTGGAAAAGTTCAGAAGCAGACACGCCGAGCTTCCTGCCCCTGGTGGGCCTGGCCAGATCACTTCCCGTTCCCTGGAACCATACCCAGTGGCAGGGACTCTGAAACAGCTGGTCTTGCCTGTCCGTCTGTCTCGTGGGGGAGTGAGTCTCTGCCTATACCACAAACAAGAGTGACAACAGGAAGGAGTTTCCTCTCCACTCGGCTGGTCACACATCCATCCATAGCTAACATGAGAAAACAGCAATGGTTCCAAACAAAATCCCCCTATTTCCCGAGCAAAGACATTGACTGGTGCCCTAGAATTGTGCAGTGCACAGCCTGTGGGGCCGGCCCAACATCGGCAGCACTGAAATGGCTGCTTAGAGGAAACTCAGCTGCAATGCTTTGAAAGGAAATGTTGACCTTTTGAGTTAAAAGCTTACCCTGGAGCAGAGGTGAGCAAACTCTTCTCATAAGGAGCTAGTTAGCAAGTAAATATTTTAGGCGCTGCAGGCCTCGGTGTCAGTGGCTGCTCCTCTCTCTACCACTGTAGTGCAAAAACGGCCACAGACGATGCCTCGTGAATGAATGTGGCTCTGTTCCAATAAAACTTTATTTATAAAAATGGTGGTGGGCCATAGTTCATTAATACTTGCTCTTGAAGTTTTTTTCCCTTTAATTTACCTCTAAGACTAATTACATTCCTATAAAATATGTATACAAGTGAAAGGGAGAACAGTAAAAGCTATTTAAGGGTAGGTTGCCTTTGTTCAGTATTTTAAAGGGAATGTTGTCTTTCACATGGTTATTTTCAATGAAAACGTTCACACATGCATAAGGTAGTGTTATGCAAAACCTGTCACTGCTGAGTGTGCACAGGTGTGCTTCTAGGGGAGGTCTCCACAATCCCCCTCCCTGTGCAACGGGGTCCCTTCTGATGGCTCTGCCCCACCCCAGGCCCCGGCGTGCACTCTCTGGGGAGTCAGGCATACCTTGTTCTCTCTGCTGGTCTCTCTGTTCCATGGACACGAGAGCAGAGAAATGTGCTTGATCATAGGCCAGAACCAGAGGCGAGCAGTGGCATCTGTTGGGAGGGACCTCCAAGGGCAGGTAGATCCCTCCGAATGGGATGGGTGCGAACGCTGTGGACACAAACCAGGGTGAGGGTGTGAGGAGCAGCAGCCTGAGCTGGGAGGGGAGGCCCCTGCGTCCCTGTCCCTCACTATCCCAGGGGGCTCCGTGGAGAAGCGGAGGGACAGGAGGGCGGATGGAGGCAGTGCTGAGGGATGGGGCTGAGAGTTTCTAGAGTCATCTGTCTGCCCCAGGACTCCTGCGGCCCTGAGACCTGCACAGGTGTTCAGGAGCCCCAGGGCTGGGGTGACACTGTCACCCGAGATTGGTCAGAGCAGTCGCAGCCTGGAAGCCCACATTTTTCTGGATGTACTTCTTCCTCTCCTAGTGTTTGGTAAAGCATTTGTATACAACGCAATATCTACGCTTCTCGAGGGTGTATATTTGTTCTATATTTTGAGAACCTCTTCTGTTGAATCTGAAGGAACCAGCCAGAGAGCTCCAGGACCAAGATGTAAGTCAGATGGGAACTGAGAATCAAAGGGATTGAGTCTTTCAGTGACAGGGACATAATCTCATTTTCTTACTTGTAAAAAAGAGGGCAGAAAAGCCTAACACCCTCACCAAAATAGAATAACTTCGGAAATATCTGTCCTAAAGCAGCATCTGCTTTTAGCTCATGAAACGTCTTGCCTTTTGGCCCCAGAGTCAGCGTATTGCTGCACTCCTTAGGCAGAATTCAGGGACGGTAATTTCAGGGGTGTCTTTGACGAACTCTTAGAGTTCCTCCCCCATCCTCGCTTTGTCTAAATTGATCATTGTGCTTCTGCTCACAGGACAGTCCCACTGAGAGGCGGCAGGGTGGGGGTACCCGCAAGAGGGCTGTGAGTAGAATGGTAGGAAGGGTGGACCTTCCCTCGCCCCGCAACTCAGATATCTGATGGTGCTGGGAGCTCAGTCCTGGGCTTGCACAGCAGGGCCCCGATGCGAGTCCTGGTGCTGCACGGAGAGCTGCAGACCTCAGCAGGCCCGTGTCCCTGAGCCACACAGGGAAGGGGGTGGGCCAGGCAGGACCTGTGTCCTCCCAGTTCCCTGGCTACATAACCATCGTGGCCACATCAGATTTTCTATGGCAGCTGTTTAGCATGAAGAGCCACATCCTGGCTTGTGGAACTCCTTGGAAGACCTGTGACTTTTGTAAGGTGCAGGCGTCAATTCAAACTGGGCTGGAGGGACGCTCTGGTCAGCTGCACGCTGGAGGGAGGACAGGCTTTGGAGCACTCCCTGCCCTGGGCTGATCCCCCTGGGGACACTGCCTAGCCTCTCTGGGCTTCAGTTTCACCTCTGTAAAGTAGGGAGGGTGCTGTCCACCCTGGGAGGCTGTGGCAAGGGCTGAATGGAGGAACCTTCGAGAAGCGGCTATGCACAGAGTGTGGCTTTCGGTGGGCAGGCCATAAACTGCCCCTGCCTCTTTCTCTGCCAGTTCTGATTCTATCATAGCCTTGCTATGCATTCTGTCTTCCTTTCTTTTTAGTCTTTCACACACAGGTGGCCTGTGGAGGGGCGGGAAGGCACCTGAGTGACTGAATGCCTCCAGGACATGGCCCAGGGCTGTTAGAGGGGTGTGGACTGTCTGCTGTGCCCTAGGCACACAACAGGAGATAGGAGGCCCTCTGGGCTTAGTCCTGGTCCCCACACGACCAGATTTCTCCTGGCCACCTGCTGTTGACAGGCAGGGCAGCTGGTGAAGAGCAATCCCTGCCACCATCAGGGAGGAGAAAGAAACATGCTGAGTAGATCTTTGCACAGAGTGATGCTCTGTGGCCTCTGGGAGCTCTGCGGCCTCTGGGAGCTGGACCTCGCTCTGTGCTATCTGCTTTCTAGCTGGGATGCTATGCTTTCTGTGTCAGGAATACAGCACATCCCTTGAGGAACTTACCTTCTCCACCTGAGTCTCTTAACATGGTATCTGCCACAACAACGATGGGTCTTCTTAATATATGGGCTAGGACAAAAACGTGGAACTCTTCCAGGCTCTCATACACGGGGTCCTCTGAGTTGTCCACACTGTGAAACAAAACAGAGCCAGCTGGTCACTGACTGAAACAGCATGGAGGATGGAGAAAGTGGGGACTGCTTCGTGCAGGGGCTGAGCCCTCCCCACTCTGGATATTATCTTCATGGACCCCGGCAGCTGCGCCATCCTGGGCCACTTCTCATGCCATCCGCCGATGGCAAACGCACAGGTCCCAGCTCCCCTACCCCACCGTGGGAGCGGTCTCGGAAGACGAGTTGGAAAGAGCCCGCAGGTGAAGGGCGCTGGCTGCTGTGAAGGCGAGTCTCTCCGCAGGGGGAGGCAGCCCACCAGAGCCTGTGGCAGCAGGACTGTTGGCTCTCTGGGGGTGTTTCACAAGGAAGCAGTGGGGGCTGGAGGGATGGAGGGGTTCCTCTCCTGTTTATTTCCCTCAGAGACCCAGGGATTCCCTGAGCACATCTGATGGGCTGGTGGGGTCATTACCACCAAGATCTGAGGAGCCTTCTAGAAGACACCCCAATGGAAGAGAACAGTGAGAAGGCTGTCTGGATTTCAATCCAGAGCTGGAGGGGATGCGACGTGAATGTGCAGCCCAGGTGGCCCAGACCCTCCCTGACCATGCCCCTGGCTCATGTCTGAGGATCAGGGAAACAGCAGGCTCAAGAATGCTTCCACTCAAACCCTAAGACGTTCAGGCAGAAGGTGGCAGCCTTGATGTCCCCCCATAGCAGGGCCACCCAAAAGGGAGGTGCACATTGAGAGGACAGCCAGAGCTCACAGCGTTATGGAGCCTCGGCTGCACCTGCAGTGCCTGCCAGCTGAGATGGCCGCGCCAGCCAAGACTCCCCAGAGGTGGCTCTCAGACTCGTTCCTGAGTGTCCGAGGAACGCTCAGAATTAGCGGAGGGAGTCTGTGAGGATGGCAGCAGGTGGGGCCAGGGCCGGCAAGTGTGGCCCCTGGCATGGCCCAGGGAAAGAGCTTCATGGCTTCATGGGCAAAGTTCCCAGTCACCTGGGACTTCCAGAATGCAGGTTGTGAATCCTAGGGAATGCATTACCATCACTTGGGGAATTCTGGTTACATACTACCCATGTTTTTTCTTCTTCTTGTGATTCAATTTACCTTGTGTTTTTGAGACAGAGTCTCACTTTGTTACCCAGCCTGGAGTGCAGTGGCATTATCTCAGCTCACTGCAACCTGTTTGAAGTGTTTGTTTTCTGGTGTTGTAAAGAAATAGCACTTGAATATAAATTTAATTGTTTTAGTAAGGCCATTTTTATATTTTTTATAAACAGGGTATACTTGCTAGCAGTTTTGAGAGTATATTGAATAAAGGAGATAGGGTTATTTATAACCTGATGCATCCACCTTATTGCTATGCCTGGTTTTTATTGACTGGAACGGGATTTTACATTTTGTATTTGTTTTCATTGGTTAGTAACTTAGAATTTTTTTAAAGAGGCAAAAGCAGAGGAGAGGAGACAAAGGAAGGAGGAAGTAACGTGTGGAATGTTGAGAAAGGTAAAAATGCTTTTAAATAAGGAAGAGGAACAGGCTATGACCTAATGCTTGCTTGGACTAGTATACGTATGCCAGGGCAAATATTTAGGCTAAATTGTGGGAGCTAAGAATATAAAGTATATTGATTTTTAAAATTATGGCTAGCAGATATTTAAGAATGCTGGCACAGGTCTTTAAATTTTGCTTCTAAGAGAAGTTATTGTTTATTTTTAGTTAGATGGGGAGGAAAGGCTTTGAAGAGGAACCACTATTTTACTTTTTACAATTCTCCCTCTTATAATTTTTAAAAAATTTGTCTGTTTTGATTTAATTGCTTTAAGAGAAGTAATTTTTTTGAATAGGGTGGAGGAGAGTTAGGAGTTAACTTTGTAAGAGTGGTAGAGAGAAGTTTTGTATAAAATTTTGAAGGCAGGGAATAATATAATAGCTTATAAGTATATTATTAAGAGTGAACAAGGTGAGAATTGAAGTTAAATTTTTTTTTTTTTTTTTTGAGACAGAGTCTCACTCTGTCGCCCAGGCTGGAGTGCAGTGGCGTGATTTCAGCTCACTGCAAGCTCCGCCTCCTGGGTTCCTGCCATTTTCCTGCCTCAGCCTCCCCAGTAGCTGGGACTACAGGCACCCACCACCACGCCTGGCTAATTTCTTTTTGTATTTTTAGTAGAGACGGGGTTTCGCCGTGTCAGCCAGGATGGTTTCAATCTCCTGACCTCGTGATCCGCCCGCCTCGGCCTCCTAAAGTGCTGGGATTACAGGCGTGAACCACCACGCCTGGCCAAATTTTTTTTTTTTACTTATTGAATTGATGTTTTATTATTTTAGAAAAAGGGTTATTTATTTTAGAATTTTTGGCACGTTTATTGGATAGTGCTGTTAATTTTTGTAGTGCTTTTGTTATAGTTTTGTTAGGGGCAGTATTAGAAATAAAGGTACAATATTGAGTTTTAATTATGACATAATTTTTTTTGCTAATATTATATTTAAAGCTTGTTTTAGGCAATTTGTCTGGTAGGTCCTAATTGCTTAGCTATTTTTTTGATGGCGTTTTCAGTGTAATTTATGAATTGTTGCTGATTGTAACAGATGTAGTTTAGTTTACATTTTTTTTATTCATAGTTACTTACCAGAATAACTTGGATTTAAATTTTGCAGGTATTTGATTTTGTGTTTTAAGTTTATTTGGAAATTTTTTACAGGATTTTAATAGCATTTATGTAAACTTGAGGATTAAAGGACTTACAAGGACATTTTTTTGGCCTGTGGTGTTTTGTTTTTAGTTTTTTAGATTGATGAAATGCTACAGTGAAGCACCACTAATTGGATTAGTACTGTTTCAATTATTTGGCACAGTGTTTAGTAAGGGTCCTTTACAGTACTACCATATATTTGTTTGGGGATGGCTAAGCATGGATTGATGGGCAAGCTTTTGGAAAAGCTTGAGCTTCTTGCATTATTTTTTAAATACTTTTAAGGAATATTAAATTTTTTTCTTGCCGTGAGAGGCACAAAGTAAATTTGGCATTTAGAAAAGGTGGAAGCTGGATTGCCCTCAGGGGCTGACGCGCAGGGTGTTGAATTTTAGGAAATAGCAGAGAGAGCTTGGCATGATGGATTATTTTAAGCAGTGGGATTTTGAAGAAGAGCTACTACATAGTTTATATTTGGTTGACGAGGAGACCATTTAAGTGGAAAGGGGATAATTTGGGCCTCTGGAGTACCATGTGTACAAGTGTAATAGCGTAATAATTGTTTTTAAAGTGTGAACAGAATATTTATTTTAGCTAGGCGTTTGTATTTTGATACGTTGTTTTGATGGCTAAGGTCTGTCTTCGATTTTTTATTTTTATAATAGACATTCTACTTTTATTAGATGTAGGAGTAACTGGTGTGGGATTTAGAACTTAGGCTGCTGAAGAAGGGGAAGATGGGGGAATAATGTGTATTTTAAAAATATTTAGGGTTTTAAAAAATTTATGTCAATTTCTATATTACAGAAGTGATTAAGGGCAGGTTTAGAGTTAGTTAAGGTGGAGGTGGTGATAGAAGAACAGGGTTATATTGATAAAGGTTGACAGAAGGGATAGATTTTTTAATGAAATAGATGAAAGGTTTTAGATTTATATAATTTTTTTTTTTTTTTTTTTTTTGGTGGAAGTTTAACTTGGCTCTTGAGTAGTTTAAAGGACGTAGTTCCATTTATTGCAAGATTGTTAGGCTGTAGTGTGTCCGGAGTTGGTTCCTTCCAGTGGGTTTGTGGTCTTGCTGACTTCAAGAATGAAGTTGCGGAGCTTCACGGTGAGTGTTACACCTCTTAAGGGTGGCACGGACTCAAATAGTGAGCAGCAGCAAGATTTATTGTGAAGAGTGAAAGAACAAAGGTTCCACGGCGTGGAAGGGGACCTGAGCAGGTTGCTGCTACTGCTGGCTGGGGTGGCAAGCTTTTATTCCCTTATTGGCCCCTCCCATGTTCCATTTCTGTCCTATCAGAATGTCCTTTTTTCAGTCCTCCCTGTGATTGACTACTTTTAGGATTCTGCTGATTGGTGCGTTTTATAATCCTAGCTACAGAGTGCTGATTGGTGCATTTTACAATCCTCTTGTAAGACAGAAAAGTTCTCCAAGTCCCCACTCAACCCAGGAAGTCCAGTTGGCTTCACCTCTCAGTAGGAGCAGAAAATTCGCAGGTGATTATAACGACAAGTGTTAGGGGTAATTGTGTTAATTAGAGGGCCAGGATATAAATATTTGTGTGAAAAGGCTAGCTGTCATTGATTTTTTATATTTTTACAAGGTGTGATAGAGCAAGCATTAAAAGCAATGGTTTGAAGTGAGTTAGATGTAGTTACATTAACAACAAGGGAGCTAGTAACAGAATAAGGAAAGGAAAGAAATAGAGAAGGTATATGAAAATTAAGCTTTTTAAAATTTTAACTTAGTAGGGCTTGATTTTAGTATAGTAACCTAAGATGTTTTCTTGATTTGAGTAGAGTGGGTCCATTTTTTTCTTGGCTGTGCAGACGGCAGTCTTGGTGGTTAACAGCATAAAATAGGGTCCCTCCCAGGCTGGCTTGAGTTTTTTATTTTTTGATAAGGATGTGGTTTTTAGGCTGGTGCTGGTGTACTGGAAATTTTAGGGTTGGTACCTGTGTTAAAAGATTTTTAGTTTTGAGGGAAGGGAAAGTGGAAGATAAATTAAGTCTATAATTTTCGTTGCATATTGTAGGGCTTGAGGCCCCACGGTGGCGTCTTCTGCTCCGTTTCTGCTTAGTGTTGCCTAGCGGATGTTGCGGCCCTGCCCCCTCTTAAGGTCTTGGCTTTTATGTGGCCTTCACTGCCCCTGCGTGTTGTGGCCTTGGGGATGAGGGACCTTGGGACTTATTTGGCCACCCTTGGGCTTTAAGAAAGTTAAACACTATTTTATATTTGATAATGCTTTTTGTACGAATTTTTTTACATTAATATGCTATCAATGTTAAACTTTTAAAATAAGATTTTATAGACATTATTTACTTTTAATATCTAACTATAAGGTAAGGTTTTTATAGGCGTTTTAAAACTTTTTATAATTTTTGTTAAAGAGCAGGTTAGGGCTTTAAGAAAAATTTATTGTGCTTTTATTTTAGTTGACAGAAAAATTGGATACCTCTTTACCTAATATGTTTACATACAGAATTTTCTTTATAATTAATAGTTAAAATTTGCTTAAACTTTCTTTGTTTGTTTGTTTTTTGAGATGGAGTCCTGCTCTGCCGCCCAGGCTGGAGTGCAGAGGCGCGATCTCGGCTCACTGCAAGCTCCGCCTCCCGGGTTCACACCATTCTCCTGCCTCAGCCTCCCGAGTAGCTGGGACTACAGGCGCCCGCCACCATGCCCGGCTAATTTGTTTGTATTTTTAGTGGAGACGGGGTTTCACCATGTTAGCCAGGATGGTCTCAATCTCTTGACCTTTTGATCCTCCAGCCTTGGCCTCCCAAAGTGCTAAAATTACAGGCATGAGTTACCAAGCCCGGATTTGTTTAAACTTTTAAAACAATTTTTTTTAACCTTTTAATGTAGGTAAAAATGCATATTTTTATGTCTTTTTGTAATTTTATTAAAAGTATTTTTTTTTACATATTTTGTACATAAACTGTTTTTTAAATAGTTTTACATTTAGGAGGCCTAATTGCTTTTAAATTATATAATATTTTTGCACAAACTTTTTTATAACTTTTACAGACAATTTTTAACATGTTTTAACTTTCTGCCTTTCTTTAACATTATTTCTTTTCCTAGTTTTACCCTGTGTCTTTCTTTTTGTCTTTTCTAGTTTTTTTTTTACTTACTTTTTTCTCCTATTTTTTTTCTTATTTGCACTTTATTTTCCTTTTCTTTAATTTGCACTTTATTTTTCTTGCTCTCTCTGTCCTTTTTCTGTTTCCTTTTTTTTCCCGCTCTGCGGCTCCTGCAGCGCAGGCTAGGCAAGGCACGGGCCCGCCCCGTGTATGCGCTGTCATCTGTTTCTCCTGGTTTTTTTTTTTCCCCGATTTATTTATTATTTATTTTTTATACACTTAGTTTTTTGGGCTGGGTGGGCTTTGCGTGGCTGTAGTGTTGGCCCCGGGCCGGCTGCAGTCCTGGCCCAGGGCCGTCACTGGCCCAGAGGCTTGGCAGACACCTGTCGTTAGTTGTAAGAATTAGGTCCTTTCATCTTGTGGGCTTTTCTTCCTGCGCCAGTCCCCGCCCTCTTTTTCACATAGAGCTGGGCTGGGGAGAGGGACTTAAGTTTTGGTGTGCCTGGCTGGCTGGCATCATGCTTGGTGTTTTTGCTTTATTTTTCCCCTTCCCCTAGAGAAGCAACTGGCAGGAGTGGAGCTTAGTCTTTTACCAGCATTTGCCACCATGCCCAGCTAAATATTTTTGTATTTTTAGTAGAGATGGGGTCTCACCATGTTGGCCAGGCTGGTCTCAAACTCCTGGCCTCAAGTGATCCACCAGCCTTGGCCTCCCAAAGTGCTGGGATTACAGGCTTGAGCCACCACATCCAACCCAATTTATCTTAACAGTTCAAAAA
The DNA here is from genome assembly GCF_049350105.2 of Macaca mulatta. Lineage (NCBI taxonomy): Eukaryota > Metazoa > Chordata > Mammalia > Primates > Cercopithecidae > Macaca > Macaca mulatta. The sequence goes on along the minus strand of NC_133412.1, from coordinate 7,674,110 downwards.
ATTGGCAGCAATAGAAACCTCACAAAATAGTTGCACACGTATGGTAAAAAGAGCTTTTGTTTCCCTGAACCATTTGAAAATAAACAGCCAACCTGGTGCCTCATCAGCCTGGAAAGTTCTTGCTCATTTTCTATGAACAGAACATCCTCCTACACAACCACCACACAGCCAGTGACATCAGGAATTCACCCGGTTACATGCAATCACCAGACCCCACATGTGTGCCAGTTGTTCCCCAGTAATGCCTTTCAGAACAAAGGTTCCTGCTCAGGATCAGGTGCAGCATTCAGCGGTGGCGTCTCCTTAGTCTCCTTCACCTGGAACATTTCTCAGGATATCCTTGACTTCCACGGCCTGACACTTTTGAAGACTGCAGGCTGGGTATTTTGTAGAATGTCCTTCATAAGGCTTTCTCTAGTTCATCATGGTTAGATTGGATTGGGTCAAGCTGAGTCCTTCTCGTGACATCTTGTCAGGTTGTGTGAACTGCAAATTGTCCCATCACTGGTGAGGTTGTCCCATCACTGGTGAGGTTGACCTGGACCACTCCTTAAGGTCATCTCCCAGGCCTTGCCCCTGCAGAGCTACTAATTTTTCCTTTGAAATTAACAAGCATTTTGTGGGGAGGAACTTGAACCTATGCAAACACTCCATTCCTCACCAGACCTTTATATGTTTATTGGTATCACTATGGATTTCTGGTTTTCCATTTTAGTCAATGGGTTATAATCCATTAGTGTGATTATGTGGATGCTCAGATACTCCTTGATGTGGTCAGTGTGGCTTTTCTAAAGCTGGATCTGTGTCCTGTGATATCATCATCATTTCTTTTTTCTCTCTCTTTTTTTTTTTTTTGAAACAGGGTCTCACTCTGTTGCCCAGGCTGGAGTGCAGTGGTGAGATCATAGCTCACTGCAGCCTCGAATTCCTGGGGTCAAGTGAGCTTCCCATTTTGACCTCCCAAGTAGCTGGGACCACAGGACACTACTATGCCCAGAAAACTTTTTTCATTTTTGTAGAGACAGGGGTCTCACTATGTTGCGAAGGCTGGTCTTGAACTTCTGTGCACAAGTCGTCCTTCGGTCACAGCCTCCCAAAGTGTTGGGATTACAGGTGTAAGCCACCGTGCCCAGCTTCCTTCATTTCTTAGAGCGCTTTCTTGCTTCCTGGTGCAAAAATGTGGTTCAAGTTCACACTCACACATGGATACAGATTTGCATGTTTATTTTCATCTTTCTCTCCCTCTCAATATTTATAGAAAACCTTGAGTTCACTGATATCCCAATTCCAATCCAACCCCACAAAGTTAATTCTACTTGCAACTTTCTTCACTTACTGTGAGAAAACTTGTTTGTATTCATTCTAAAGCATTTCCTTATGTCAGCCATCTTCCCATATGTCAGCCATCTCCCGCCTCTGCTCCCCCTCCCCAAGGTGACCCTTTTCACCTGTTTGGCTGACATCTCGCTCTGGCCCCTGGTGTCCTCCCATCCCCCACCCACTCCAGATGCCACCTTGCTTTGCCCCACCTAATGGCTTTTGAACTTACTTTTTAAGCAAGGAAGGAAAGTAGAAAAGGAATGTTTTAAATATGTATTGACATGAACACATATTCAAACAGACACACACATATATTTTATGCCAGGTCTAAACGCAGTGCTCCTGGGTGTGCATTTTGAAACATCACAGGTGATTCGCCTGCCCAGCCACCCCTGAAAGCCAAGCTGTGGTGCCTGGGGGGTCAAGTGCTTTTGGAAGTTGCTTGTTTGTCCCTGTCACCCAGTATGCGCCGAGTGCCAGCAAGTGAAATGGTTGAACAAGATAATGAACAGCACAGGAGGAGAGAACATGGAGTTACAATCTGCATACTTGGAGAGAGAAATACCCCAACTAGAAATGTGCAGCACTGTTCCTTCCCTAATTCAAGGAATGGAGGGGGCAGTGCTGGAATGAGAGGAGCTGCTCGTGAGTCAGATACTAATGCTGAGAAGTGGGCAAAGCAAGATGAATGGTAGCCCTCTCAGCCCTGGACTCTGAGTCCCATCTTCACTTACTGGCAGAACACTCTGGGATCTGAGCAGCTACACAGAAGGACCCCCATGGTAACAACAGTGTGAAGGCTCAGTATTAGGCACCTTTGTACTGGCACAGCATTCTTCTCATGCAAAACTTAAAGCAGGGTCTCCAACCAAAAAACCAATAAATATTCATTGAACACTTACTATATGCTGGTGCTGTGAAAGGCACTGCAGAGGCCCTCAGGGAACTCTGCCTTCATGTAACATCTACCCATCTATCCATCCTTCTGCCTACCTATCTATCCACCCATTCATCCTTCCATCTACCCACCTACCCACCCACCCATCTCTCTTCCTTCCCTCCCTCTCTTCATCCATCCATATATTTATCCACCCATCCAATTGTCCATCCATCTATCCATCCATCCATCCAACCATCCATCCATCCATGCCGTCCACCCACCCATACACTTGTCCACCCAGCCACCCACCTGTCCACCCACCCACCCACCCACCTGTCCACCTCTCCATCCACCCACATGTCCATCCATCCATCCATCCATCCATCCATCCATCCATCCATCCATCCATCCATCCACATACTCATCCTTCCATTTTTCTGTTCTACCATCTGTCTACCCAATCACCTACTTGTCTGTCCATTCATCTACCCATCCTTCAAGATCTGTGCTAGGGCCAAGGCATGGAGTTGGGCCATGCCCAGCATGGAGCCTCCTGGCAGAACACCTGGTATTTGAGTAGCTATGCAGGAGGGCCTCCATGGTAACAACAGTGCAAAGGCTAAGTATCAGGCACCATTGTACTGGCATGGCATTCTTTTCATGGCTAACTTAAGGCAGGGCCATTTTACTTCAGCAGCAGTGATAGGATGGCGGGCCCAGTTGGGAGGTGATGGAGGACAGCTGCAGCAGAGCATCCTTTCTCCATTCCAGTTTTAGTGTTGAGCATGGGAGCCATGTGAGCAACTGAAACCTGCTCAGTGACCCAGGGGGTAGCAGAGAGGATCCCAGCTCCAGCTGGGGCAGCTTGAAAATCATAATGCCAGGCCGGGCGCGGTGGCTCAAGCCTGTAATCCCAGCACTTTGGGAGGCCGAGGCGGGCGGATCACAAGGTCAGGAGATCGAGACCACAGTGAAACCCCGTCTCTACTAAAAATACAAAAAATTAGCCGGGCGCGGTGGCGGGCGCCTGTAGTCCCAGCTACTCAGGAGGCTGAGGCAGGAGAATGGCGTGAACCCGGGAGGCGGAGCTTGCAGTGAGCCGAGATCGCGCCACTGCACTCCAGCCTGGGCAACAGCGTGAGACTCCGTCTCAAAAAAAAAAAAAAAAAAAAAAAGAAAATCATAATGCCCTTTCCTCCTTGCTTCTGGCTCCTTGTCCAAGACTTAGGGAGGGTTCTGGTTCTATACCAGGAGCCTCAGTGTTGAAGGCAGCCAGAGAGCATTGGCTTGGCTCCTCAGGCTCCTGAGGGTATAGAGGGTGTAACAGAAACGAAACAGCAGAGGTTGCTGCCTGGGCATTGGAAGTAGAACACCACACCCAATGACCCAAGCTGGTGGCCAGAGATAAGAACTTAGAGGTATCTCCCTGCCTAGGAGACTGGGCTTTCCGCTTTCCTACCACTTCCTTTAAATGGACCATTAAGGCATTTGCCCATGAACTTAAAGTGACCCACATCCTATTCCCCTATATATGTTTCTAGTTGGATCTCTCTGCCTGACTCTTAATCCCTACCTCATGTGGCCCTGGGATGGAGCACTGCCCTCCCAACTCATGATGGCCTCCATGCCCAGGATCTATAAGTAAAAATCTTTGAACTCCTTTCTCATTGTGGCAGTGGATTGAATTTGCACCTTCCATTGGAAGAAGCAGAGGCTACCCCAGGCCATGTTTTCACCAGACGCCAAGGAGAACACAAGGTTGGTCCCAGCCACAGAGCGATGATCAGGTAAGAAAAAAATAGACACAGGCCAGACAGGAGCCACAAAGCCATCTGCCAGTACAAACAAGCTTCCCATGTGAGGGACCCCCTGGTCATGGGTTGGGCAACCAGGTGTTAGGACACCTGCCAGGTAAGAGAAGTATCCCGTGAAAGGCACACTGTAAACGCCCATGTCCAGGCCCCTTTTCATTTCTCCTTATTGCAGGTTTGCTAGCTGCTCTGGTACTGGAACTCCAGTTTAGCTGGGGGCTCTAAAATGGAGGGGCAAACAAGATCTTATCTGGGACGAGAGTTTGGAACTGTGACCTGCACTCTGTGACCAGAGCCCATTGGTAGAAATCAGCTCAGAAAAGCCAATTCTGAAAATTCACTCCCACTTTTAGCCCTAAGACTTCATGTCTTCTTGTGAGTTTGCTGAGCAAATGCGAGATCTGGGATTGTGGGGAGAATCTGGTCACTGGGCAAAGACATAACAATTCCTAAAATGCTTAATAATCAGTGCTTACTGCAAAGAAGACTGGCATGCAATATAATGACTTCATCCTCCAAGATGTGCATGCCCTGAGAACTTCCTAACATGCTTTGGGCGCCACACACTGGGTTCTCCAGGGCACCCACACCCGCTTCTCCAGTGGGTACTTGAGGAGGGAGAATTTCCAGGGTTAGGGATATACCATCTATCCAATGAAAACACCCTGAGAAAGATGGGGGTAGGCAGAGGCCAGGCTGAGGAGTCCCTCCTGGCAGGACCAAGAAGCAAAGGTCATGGAGCAAGGTCCAGATGGTATCTCAGGCCCCAGGGAACAGTTTGGGGGCACCCTGGCTTAAACCGTAGGCACCATCCTTGGAGACCATCCTTGGCAAGAGCCCATGTCATGGACAAGGAAGCCAGTCTGGGGCTTGTTAATGAGCAGTCACCCAGCCACCCAGACAGAGAGCCTGGATGAAGCCTCCCAGGTCCCTCCCCACATCCCCTCCTCCAGATGGGGCGTCCATACCTCCTGTTTTGCTTGGGAAAGTCCTGTGCACACATCCCAAGTGGTTAGTGCCCACTTTCCTTTCCCCAAATGAACCAGGTTGGATGATAAATTGCAGTCACCTCACCTATGGGGACATAGGTGTTGCTTTTTGGTGTACCTTCCATAAAAAAAGGTAAGTGTAAGGCTGGGCGCGGTGGCTCATGCCTGTAATCCCAGCACGTTGGGAGGCTGAGGTGTGCAGATTACGAGGTCAGGAGATCGAGACCATCCTGGCCAACATGGTGAAACCCCATCTCTACCAAAAATACAAAAATTAGCCAGGCGCGGTGGTGGCTCACGCTTGTAATCCCAGCACTTTGGGAGGCTGAGACGGGCAGATCATGAGGTCAGGAGATTGAGACCATCCTGGCCAACATGGTGAAACCCCGTCTCTACTAAAAATACAAAAATTAGCCAGGCATGGTGGTGTGCACCTGTAGTCCCAGCTACTCAGGAGGCTAAGGCAGGAGAATCGCTTGAACCCGGGAGGTGGAGGTTGCAGTGAGCCAAGATCGCGCCACCGCACTCTAGCTTGGGTGACAGAGCAAGACTCCATCTAAAAAAAAAAAATGTAAGTGCACGTGTGCACACGTATGAATGTGAGTAAATGCGCATAAACTGTATGCACACATCCTCCCACCTCTAGGTAGGAGTTTATACTCGCTATTCCAACCATTGCCTTTTCCTCCTCCTGATGCATCCTGAGACACCCACAGCACAGTATGTGGGGACAGTCCTCACTCCTTTTCACAGGTGCAAGGTTCTCCTCACGCACAGATCTCATGCGCAGCATTTCTGAGTGGTGTGCCTCAACTCCTCTCTCAGGTAGGGCCCAGCAGAGCCAGTCTGAGGAGGCTCAAGGGGCTGAACCCAGCCTATGTCCTGCTATGGGCCCTTGCCCTTGGTCAAGGGCTGTGCCTGCCCAGACAGGCACCTTTTACAAAAGACTCTCCAACGACACAGTACAGTCTAGCAGGGGCTCTGCTAAGAGCTATGGCCTGGGAAGCTGGGATGGAAGGACGGGGGCCTCCCAGTGCTCTGAAGGGACTGAATGGATCTTAGGCTCTGAAAGATGCTTCTAGCAGTGGCCAGTGTGGCTTGAGGAACACGGCTTATCTTATTCCTTAGAATCAATAAGCTGAGGTCAACCAGGTGACAAATAGTTACTGGTCATCAACTACAGGTCTAGCACTGTGCTCAGCATGCTCACGCTTGCCCATGTGTGCCCATGAATGCAGGTTTAGGTAGAAAGAGATACGAACAGATGATCAAATAAGAAATCATCAGTTATTTTTCTGCATCTATCGAGATGATCATATGGTTTTTGTTCTTAATTCTGTTTATGTGATATATCACATTCATTGATTTGTGTATGTTGAATCATCCTTGCATCCCTGGGATAAATACCACCTGATATGGTGTATTATCTTCTTGATGTCCTGTTGGATTTGATTTGCTAGTATTTTGTCAAGGATTTTTGCATTCAATACAATTCAGCATCACTTCATGATGAAAATCCTCAACAAACTAGGCATAGAAGGAACACACCTCAACATAATAAAGGCCATATATGACAAACCCACAGCTAACAGCATACTTAATGGGGAAAAGTTGAAAGCTTTTCCTCTAAGGACTGGAACAAGATGAGGACGCCCACTTTCACCATTATTCAACATAGTGCTGGAAGTCCCCACAGAGCAGTCAGGCAAGAGAAAAACAAACAAAAGGCATCCAAAGTGGAAAAGAAGAAGTCAAATCATCCCTGTTTGCTGATGATATGATTTTATAATTAGAAAACCATAAAGACTCTACCAAAAACCTCTTATATTTGATACACGAGTTTAGTAAAGTTTCAGGATACAACATTAACATACTGAAAGCAGTAGCATTTCTATATACCAGTAACAATCTAGCTGAGGACTAAATCAAGAAGGCAATCCCATTTATATTAGCTACAAAAATATCGAGGAATATATTTAACCAGGGAGGTGAAAGATCTCTATAAGGAGGACTACAGAACACTGAAGAAAAAAATTATAGATGACACAAATGAATGGAAAAATATCCTATGCTCATGGATTAGAATTAACATCATTAAAATGATTATATTGTTACAATAATCTAGAGATTCAATACAATCCCTATCAAGTTACCAATGTCATTTTTCACAGGATTAGAAAAAACAATAAATTTCATGTGGAACTAAAAAGGAGCCTGACTAGCCAAAGGAATCCTAAGAAAAAAGAACAAAGCTGAAGGCATAACATTATCTAATTTCAAATTGTACTACAAGGTTATAGTAAACAAAACAGTATGGTATTGGCACAAAAACAGACACATAGATCAACGGAACAGAATATATAACCTATAAATGAAGCCACATACTTACAACCAACTGATCTTCAACAACACCAACAAAAATATATACTGGGGAAATAACACTATTCATTTAGTGCTGGGAAAATTGCATAGCCATATGCAGAAGAATGAGATTGGACCCACACTTCTCACCATATACAAAAATTAACTCAAGATTGATTAAAGACCTAAATGTAAGACCTGAAACTATAAACATTCTACAAGGAAACCTATGTAAAACTCTTTTGGACACTGGCCTAGGCAAATAATTTATGACCAAGTCCTCAAAAGCAAATGCAACAAAAACAAAAATAGACGTTGGTGAGAATATGACGAAAAGGGAACACATACTGTTGGTAGGAATGTACATTCATACAACCTTTATGGAAAACAGTGTGGAGATTTCTCGAAGAACTAAAAACAGAACTACCACTCAATCCAGCAATCCCACTACTAGGTATATACCCAAAGGGAAATGAATCATTATATCAAAAAGATACCTGCGTGTTTACTGTAACACTATTCACAATGGCAAAGAGATAGAAACCACCTAAGTGTCCATCAATGTAGGATTAGATAAAGAAAATGTGGTGTGTATATATACCATGGAATATGACTCAGCCGTAAAAAAGAATGGAATCCTGTCTTTTGCAGCAACATGGATGGATATGGAGGCCATTATCCTCAGTGATATAACTCAGAAACAGAAAGTCAAATACCGCCTGTTCTCACTTATAGCTGGGGGCTAAACAATGTGTACAAATGGACAGGCAGAGTGGAATAATAGACACTGGGGGCTATGACAGGCCGGAGGGTTCGAGGGGGTGAGGACTGACAAATTACCTATTGAGTACAATGCTCACTACTTGGGTAATGGGTACGCTAAAAGCCCAGACTTTTCCACAATGCGATATTTGCATGTAAGAAACCTGCGCTTGTATCCCCTAAACATATTTAAATAAATAATAAAATAATAAAAAAGAAACTATCAGTACAGTGATAAAAGGTGGATTCTTTAGACAGGAAGATCAGGAAAGGCTCCTACTTGAGGACCATCCCTAGATAGAGTCAACTTTGGTCTTATTTTCAATGAGAAATGTCTTTAAAAATTTGAGCCGGGTCCCACATCTGCAAAGTGAGGACACCTTACGTTCGTTAGCAGATGCTCTTTCTGCTTGGTCTGCTGGTGGAAGTCATGGAACCTTCAGGAATACACATAAGAATGCCTCCTTTCCTGCACAAGGCCAACCCATGGCCTGGGAGCACCAGGCTGTGGTGTGGGCATCTCCCAGGAAAAAAATGCCTCTTGCTTTTCCTCAGAAGATTGACCGAAATTGACAACTCTCAGACTGTGTGCTAGGAAATCACTTGGGATTCTAACTACTTCTGAAAAAGGCTAATAAAAAGAAATGCAGCAAACACGTTGTCAGTGAAATTTCAGAAACTCAACTACAAAGAGAAAGCAGAGAGCTTAGCATGTGAGAAAAGTAAGGACCTAGACAGAAGATGCCCCGGGGGCTGCCAGAGGGTCCCCCAAAGGCCCCCCTTGCTCTGCTCTCCCTTCCTCTTTGTCCATCCAACTGGCCTCTCAGCTTCCACTTAACCCTTCTCATAAAACAGAAAACAAATAAGTAGTTCTTTAAAAAGTTTAAAGAACAAAAATGATTATTTTCACCATAGTCAAGATAAGTTGTTGATTCCTACTCCTCATGCCTGGTCTGCATCTGTCAAGAGTGTGGGCTTAGGTGTTTTGGTCGGTTCTAAGTTCAGGTTCTGGCTTTGTACCTTTCAGCCTGTGGGACACTGGAAGCTAACCTGTGATGGTTAGATAGCTGGTTAAACGTTATTTCTGCGTGTGTCTGCGAGGGCGTTTTGGATGAGATTAGCGTTTGAATTGCTGGAGAGCAGAAAGCAGATGGCTTTCACCAATGTGGGTGGGGCTCATCTGATCTATTCATGGATGGGAACAAAACAGTGGAGGACGACAGAATAACCAAACCTGTTTGAGCTGGGACATAGACTTTCTGCCCTTGGCACTCCTGGTTCTCAGGTCTTCAGATTCAGACTGGACCCACACCATCAGTTCTCCAGCTCTTGGGTCTTTGCACTACACCACTGGCTTTCCTGGGTCTCCAGCTGGCACATGCCAGGTCGTGGGAATTCTTAGACACCATAATCACGTGAGCCAATACCTACATTAGATCTCTTTATATATATGTCTTTTATTGGTTCTGTTTCTCTGGAGAACCCTGACTAATACATTATCTAATTCTCTGAATCTCAGCCTCCTTATCTGTGATTGGTGATGATAATGACAGCTCATGGGACTGCCTGACGCATAACATGGACTCAGCAGGTGACACTGTTCAAATTCCCATCTGATCTCACTAACCCCTCCCCAAGCCCTAGGGAAGGCCTGGTTCTCCCACGTGGCCAGGGCCTGGCCACTGAGTCCTGGGAGGCACAGTGAGAGGAAGCGGGTCTAGCTCACGCCCACACCTGGTCTCTGGTCCCTTCTGACCTCTTCAGATAAGTGACATAGTCGCTTTCTGGGAAAGTAACAGGTTTAAAAATGACTCCAGGCCATCATCTGTGTCAAGGACCAATAGAACAGAGACTGCCCCATCTGCCTCCATAGCAGGGGCTCCCAGAGCAGGATGCAGGGCCCGCACTGCACCCCTTTACCCTCATCCGTGGGGAACAGGTTCTGGGAAACCCAAGCTGGGACGAAGAAGGCCACTTTAGTTCTTCTCGCCATCATGCCTGCAAACTCTCCCTTAACTTGCTCTTTCCTATTCGCGGGTGGCACCCTGGAAATGTTGTGTGGTTCTTCCGGTCACTCTCCTGTGCAGGGGGCTATCAGCCCCAAGTTTGAGCCTCCTGAAAGATTGGGTTAGCTGCCAGCTGGCTTCCCTGTTTCACCCTTTGCCTCCTCCCCTTCTCTGGCTGCCGTCTGTGTCCCCTGTGGGGCTAGCACAGGCAGAGAGGAGGGGCAGGAGAGTGGCAAAGTCCTTCTTGCTGTCTTCCTTCAGGGCCCGCTGGGCTCGCTGGAGGTCCCAGTTCTGGCCTGCTGTCTGAGGAAGTGCTTTTGTGGGTCTTCAGAGCTCTCTGCCAGTTGAGGGGCTGTGTCCTCAGGCCCCTGGGTTGCGGTGGTGACTCCTCTCACTGACTGCTTGTGTCCACCCTCAGCCCTGGCCTCAGGGGCTGGCCTTCTGTGTGGTCCCCACCGTAGGTGAGTCCTGAAGCCAGCCTGCTTGGGGCCTCCTCCCTGAATCCATGCCTGGCCCTCGGGCAGCTCGCAGCATCCTGGCCTTACATCCCCTACAGCCCCGTGTCCTGGCCTGCACAGCCTGCCACAGCCCCGTGAACCCAGAGCTTGCCAGTTTCTGCCTTCAGGCCCTTCAGTCAGGCGTCAGAAACTCGTCTCTGCGCTCTCAAGCCCCACAGATGATGCCCCACACCTCTCAGCTCAACATGGGGAGAGAGGACACAGGCAAAAGGCAGAGCACACTGTGCTTGGACACACAGGCCTCTCTATGGACTATGAACCCCAAGTGAATTCTTGGAGCAGTTGGCCACTCTAGAGCACCCTGTTGGCGAGTCCTGCACAGCTGCACGGTGCCTTGCTGAGGCGCTCTCTGCCCATCACCCCAGTCCATGGGACTCAGCCAAAACTCCCTATTCCCAGGAAAATGTGCATTTTATGCCTGGTTCCATAGGCCTCCCTCCTTGACTGGCCATGCAAAGGTTCCAGGTAACCCAAGGAGGCATCTGGCTACAGAAGCAACTCTCTTAGATAGATTCCTATTGCATGTGTTCTGTCCTCTTCTGAGGTGTTTTTTTTGTTTGTTTGTTTGTTTTTCCTTTTTCTTTCTCCACTGGAAACACCTGTTGCTGAAACCCTAGAAGTGCCTCCTGCATCATTGGCACAGGATTCCGACCTGAGCATCAATGCTTTTGTGGGGACCAGGTGGCTGCGTCCTCACTCCCATCACCATCTGAAGCCCAGAGTGGTGGTTTCATTTGCAGGCTGATGTGTTGCCTGAGGTTCTACAGACTCTGCTGTATTTGAGGGATTTCGTTAGGGCTGTGGAGCCTGGTCAAAAGAGGCTCTACAATGATCAGACTACATTTTGACTTTTTGGCTCCTCCATTTATCATTTTTGTGGTCTTGGAACAGTTGTCTAATCCCATTGAGGCTCGGTTTTCCAATCTGTGGAAGGCGTACTGGAGGCCTGTGAGATGGGGTTTGAAAGGAGGAGATAGAGGACCTAGCACGGGTCCCTCTTATGGTCTCCCTGACCCCACTCCACCCTACACAACCCGTGCTCACCTCCTTCCTTCTGTTTCCCCAACACCACCCATACCTTCCCGCCTCACCTCTCCATTCTTTTCTGTTGGGGTCACTCCCATCCACCCTTGGTTGTTTAGTTTCCCCTCTCTGGCCATTCCCCGAGTTCTTCCTTCTCTTTTGTGATGTGGCAACCAGAACTGTGGCTTCCAGGAGGAGGGGACCAGGCTATCCTACTAAATGGGACAATGTCCGGGCCATTTTGGATATTCCTAAAGGGACCTAATCCTTTTGTTAGATTACAGTTGATCACTCAGACTCTGTGGGAGATAGGGACAGACACCAAGTGGCCCCTATGTCCCCATTAGCATCTGAATCCCTCGGGCCCCAGGGAGCAGGCAGCAGGGGACCAGGCTGTGGCCTTAGGAGTCAGATGGGCTCACCAGCCATGGGACCTTGGGGGAAGCTCCTCCTGGATGGGGGTACTCAGGAGACGTGTATGTGATGATCACCTGTGATTACTGTTATCATTGCTGCTGTCTTTCCCCACTCCTCCCTGTCCCTGGCAGAGACACCTGGACTGGATCCAGTCTGCCAGCATGTATCAGGCATCTGCCCTGTGGCAGGAGGGAGAGAGGCAACTGTGAAAACGATGTGGAGGAATGCTTAAGACTCATCACAGGCAGGACCTGGCAGGCGTGCAGAGGAAGAGCAGTTTTACAGTTGACCGAGACTTCAGAATGCTTGTCCTCAAATGTCCTACCAAGACAGGCTGTTGGTACAGAGATACCATAGCCTTAAAACATGGAGGAAGGCTGTGCCAGCGTATGTGGGTTTCTAACGATCTCATCTGTAAACATGGTCTCAGACGCCACCGCTGCTGCTGCAGCTCTGTGGGAGCCTCTTTTCCAGCCAGGGCCTCCAGGGAGAGCTGACCCATGAGGCACTAGGCCCTGCCTTGGTGGGTGGATGAGGACCCAGGTGCCTGCTGCAGGGCCCATGAGCCTGAGGGCAGCCTGGAGCTGCATGCAATCCTCCTTCCGTGGGTCTCCCTGGTGTTACTGCTCACACTTTCTCATGTTTGGCTGAGACCTTTTCTAGGAGCAACACCTTTGCTTTCAGGTTCCAGAGAATACGAACTGAAGAATAAGCCATGATCAAGGCTCTATGGCTGCCCCGTTGGTCTGGCCGCACTCTTCATTCCACGCTAGAACATCCAAGGTGTTTCTGTAGGAACAAGCTAGTCCTAAACACGCACAGACGTGGAGCCTTTTTGCTGGGAACACATATAATATCCACGGAGCTCATCTGGGAAACAGCAGGCTAGCTTAATGAGCTTCTGCTTTCAGGGTGACTTCTTGAAGCCACGAATTAATTAGTTGGGGAGAAAATCCAAACTTCAGAGCCAGGTCCGCGTGCTGGCAATGTGTGGGAACGCTCACCATCGCGTGTGACCTCCAGAGGCCAGCTGTGCCCTGAGGGCGCACACCTCACCTGCTCTGCATAACAACGTTCAAGGAAAGTGGCCTGGAGGCAGCTCATGTGAGCTCACCTCTGCCTGCATAGTGCATCTGGGGGCTGCGTACCCTTCCACCAGCACCCGGCAGGGGCCAGCCATCACCCACAGTCCTTCTGTGCATCCTTGTCTTGAAGCTAATGCTGGAAAGCTGGAATCTTTCTGTCTTCCACAGCATGAGGGTCCCACATTCCCCCCGTGCCATCCACCCATGCTGTGTGTAGCCCTGGGTGGCCTGGAGCTGGAGGTGACTTCTGGGGAGAGCAGGGGCAGAACTTACCCCCCGCCTGTGCCGCCGTTCTTGCTGAAGTGTGTGCGCGGCTCACTGGAGGCCAGCTTCAGCAGCTCCGTCCACTCCCGCTCCCACTCCTCCTCCGTGTACACCAGCCCTGACTGGCAGAGGGGAACTGGCTCAGAGGGGGGCGGGCCACAGCTGCGCTGCCCTCCTCCTCTCACCCTCCCAACCCAGACCAGCCTCACTGGGACCCAGGCCAGGCACATCTATAGGTAGCTACCAACTACACTAACTGCACCCTCTTGGCCACCTTTGCTATGCACACTATATTTTCAAAAGCTCCAAGCTCTAATTCCAGAGCTGTTGGGAATCTGCCCACCAACAAGGGTCATTCTCAGGGGCTGGGGATGACTGAGCATTAACCTGTGCATGCACCTAACTGTGGCTGGCCATTACAAAGTTTAAAGGGATAATGGATCAACTGTAGTCAGAAAGCAGGCAGATTCTTCTAGAAGAGCAAGGTCCTCATGTTTACCATGCTTGGGGACAATTGGGAATCCCTTTGGACTGACCTCACACACAGGGGCTAGAGCCATGGGCTGCACCTGACAGCAGGCGGCCATATATATAATTCATCAGCCAAGCCAGGATGCTTTTGGGAATGAAGGTAGGCAGCTTTCATAATCATGCCTTAAGGAAGCACAAGTGGACGCATAGTTGCTATCTGCCGGGACTCTGCTATTTCAACAGGCTCCTCCTTCATGGGCTTAAAAGCAGGAGACTTTCCTGATCCCAGGGACTGTTTCTGCCTCCCCTCATAAGACAGTCTGGGGTCTAGGGACCATGCTCTGGACTTGACCATGGCCCGAGGCGGCACCTGACCTGGGTCCCGGCCTCCGGCCATGCCAGTGGATACCAACCTCCTTATTCTGCTGCGTCTGCTGCCACCTCCACCTCCGCTTCAGGGCTTCCCTCTCGGCTCCCGTCCTCATCATGGTATAGAGAGCTTTCCGTAACACCAGGTCCCGGTCGTGAAACCCCCACATTCCTGGAGCCAGGAGGCCATGGAGAACACAGGAGAGAAAGGACGTGAGGAAAAGACAAGCCAGAGGTGATGCAAACTACCATGACCCACTGGGAGGGCCTCCTGTCTGCACGCAGAGCAGCCTCCTTACTCAGCGGTTCTGTTAATTCCCCTCTAGCCTTCTTCCTGAGGCTTCCCATTAAGGCAAGTAGGTGAATGAAGCAGCACATCCTGTTCTTAGCAAAATAATAGTGGGTGAAAATCAAGTGCTTTTCCTCTCCGGCGCCCTTGGCAACCCACTCTCAATGTTGCTGGTTTGCTTTGAGGACCTAATGGTCATTATCCAAGTCTTAACATTTGGGTGGGGGACTGACTAGGGGACAGGGACAGGCTGTCCAGTGTCCTCATGGAGGGCTCCAGGCGAGGGAGGCCATTAGCATCCTGGCTTCTCCAGGGCCTGCCATTTCCCTCATCTCCAGCCCTGAGGCATCTCAGCTTCCTGAGAAGCAGAGTGTCAGTGACACCACTGCACACACCAGGCCCACGAGAGACTGCCTGCTTCCCAGCGGGAGGGTCTCACCCTGTGTCAAGTGCTGAGAGGATATAGAGGGAAATGAACCACCTCTGAGAATGTGCTCTTGGCAGCTCAGATGTGTTCGAGAACCCCAACTCGTGGGAGAAGCGCTCAAAAGAAGGGCAGCCCTGGCTACAAGGGAAAGCACAGGGGAATCCATCCATCCATCCATCCATCCATCCATCCATCCATCCATCCATCCACCCACCCACTCATTCTAGGTGCTGGCAGTATGCGTGGCAGTGACTAGGACACATGAAGTTCCTAAAATCTCATGGAGCGCATGTTGTGGGGAAGTGGGAAGTGAGGCAGCCATGAGGTTGGCACAGAGTGTACGATGTTGAGGGTGGCAGCTCCACGAGGAGAGGTGAGGCAGGCAGATTTGCTGTGGCATGAATGGAGACATAGGAGCAAAGGCTCAAATGGGTGGAGGAAGGAGTCAAGTTGCTGTCCCAGCACAGCGAAAGGCCAGGGACAGACCCGGAGGGGGCAGTACTTGAGAAAAGGCAAGAGGGAAAGATGGCTAGAGTGGGATTGAGGGGAGAGGGAGAGTGAAAAGGGGGATCTCAAGGGAGCTGTGAGCCTCTGGAGAGTTTTCAGAAGGAGAGTAACATGAACTGATGTTTTCAAAGGCTCAACTGGCTGGGCATCCTTGGATATGCAAGGGACAAAAGCATTTCCATGATCCAGACTTCACAATAAGGCTGCTGTTAGACACAGATGAGAGATTTATTCTTTTAGATTCTTTCTCCAGGTTTTACAAAGAACAAGGCAAAATATGCTCAATAATAGGGGAATAGTTAATATTAACCACTATGATGAAATATGACCCAACTACTGAAAATCATATGTCTGAAGGATAACAGCAGGGAAAATTCTCAAGTCGTAAGGGAAAATGTTGGATTCAAGACTGTGAACACAGCAAGATCATCATTTCACCTAAAGAATAGACAAAAGATTGGAAGACGATGACACCACCAGACTGTTAAGAGTGGCTGCCGCTGGGTGGGGGTCACTGATTTTCATTTTCTCACCATGGTGAATGTGGAGTACTTTTGCAATGCCAACAAGCAGAGTGTGCTCCAATGACATGGAGATGAAGCAGGTAAGTGGGTGCCTTGCCTTTCCTCACTGCAGGTCAAGCCTGGGGAATGTTTCCCTTCCTCTTGGTCTCCATCCTCCTCTGGGACCCTTCCAAAACCCTGATGTATTTCCCTTGAAGCCTATTACAGTCTTATCTCACCTACCTCTTGCTGATTAGGCCTCACTGCAGGTCCAAAGAGAGAGCGGTCTGGGGGCTGGCCCTTGAGGTAGGTCACAGCACCCAGTTAAAGCCACGTCTGTTGGGATGCGAGTTTGACCAAGGACCGCATTCCTGTGTGAGGGTCATGTGTTTTGGAGAGGCGCTATCCTCCAGAGCGGGTAGGGAGCAACCAGCCCTGATGGTCCCTGGTGCAAACCCAGACTCACCTATCAAAATGGATTCGGCCTTGTGCATCTAACGCTGGGCCTAAAGGGATAACTGAGGTTCCAGAAAGTGGATGATGATCCTCAATTATCCAAATATTTCTGTGTAGTGTGGCTGTGTGTGATTGGGAAGCTCATGTCTCTGTTGGACAAGGCTGCTGGTCTCTCTGTGGTATATTCTGAGTATGCCGACTCCCCTGTGATTTATCTGGGCAGTACCTACGTCTGTTTCCATTAGTCCAGGCCAATTGTTGACTGCTGTCAACATAGTGGATCCTCATTTACTCAGCCTCATGCGCTGCTCCCAAAACTTCCTGCTCCAGCCTTACCTTGTTCACCCCTACCTCCAAACACCCTGTCCATTCCTGCCTTTATGCTTTATCTGCGGGGTCTCCCTGCCTGCAATGTCCTCTTCTAGTCTCTGAAGTTCTTCAAGTTTCAGTAAAGATCCCACCTCCTCCAGGAAGTCCTTTTTATTTGTACCAGGCAATAGTCTCTAAGTCCCATCCCTGTGGCTATGCTTAAGGCCTCCTTCTCTCATGCCAGGTCTTTTCTTATGTGTATTCTGTCTCTCTACCAACTGCAAGCTACTTGACAAGAAGGGCCAGGATTGTTAGCTCTATCTCCTGGGGACTTTCCCAGATGACAGTGACATGGGTGACTCTATTTAGCGTATGTCTTTCGTTCAATAGCATATGTCTTTCCTTGCGCAGGCCTGGAGCCTGGCTACCCTCTGTCTGTGCTGCAGAGCTTACCCAGTGAGGCGGCATGTAAAAGGCAGTTCCCATCCCCTGTCGTGGCCAGAGGAAGAAGCCGTTTACAGCTTGTGCACACAGTGGACCACCAGTTCAGGCGACCTGGAACAGAAGCTCACTTTAGAACAGGATCCCAGAAAAGGCAGGGGCCACTGGGGGCGTTTGCTAAGGAGGCACAAACATCAGGGATAGATTTTCCACAGGTTTCAGTAGAAAGGGGGAACAGTATGGCTACTTCTCTCCTCAAATAAAATACAGATTTCTTTTCCCTTTGAAGACAAGAAGTGGCCAAATCCTCCCATCAATTAGCATGAGCATTAAGAAACTCAAGACCAGTACCTTCTCTCCTTGAATCTGGAAACATATTTTACACAAGATAAAACATTTCTCGGTCATTTCCTTGAATACAGCTTTCCCTCCTGAAAGCTATTTTTTCCTTTTGCCATCTAGGTTTTTTGATGCACTCATACCTTTGAAAGTATAGTTCGTATTTCATTTGATTCATCAAAACCATTATAGCTATGTAGGTGTAGTCATGTTAAATTTCATGAACATTTACATTTAGAGACTTCTACTTCAGGGAAGATAGAGCAGATGTACTTTTTCCTATTCCTCTTACTAAGTACCATGAAAAGCCCTGAAAATTATGTATAAAATCATATTAGAAGACTCTGAAAATTGGAGAAGAAGTGGCAGACTAGCCAGGATCCTGAGACTTGAGGAATGACATAATGGTGGGTTCCCTGGAGTTTCTTTTTGCCTCACATATCCCAGACTAGATACTGTAGAAACTGGAACCTAGAAACACCAATGACAGCAGGCCACAAAACAAACAAACAAACAAACAAACAAAACACCAAAACAACCAAACAAACAAAAAAACAGAAAGAAGACAGAAAAGAAAAAGCATGCCCTCTCTAGACAGAATACCAGGAAAGGGGCAGCTTAGCAAGACAGTAGCTGCTTAGACATTTCCTCTTCTATTCCAGCCAAACACTGCAGAAAAAATTACAGACCGATTACCGCCCCTGCCAGCAAAGGTCTAGTGGGAAGCCTAGACTTCCACCCTCACCAGGCTGTAACAAGGTGCTCATCACTGCCTGCTCCATTGCCTGGGGAGTGTCAGAGAAGGCTGAGTTCAATGCTAAGACCTCAACCCTATGGGTGGTAGTAAGCACCTTGCCCTCCAGCTTCAGAGGACACATAGGGAGCCTGGATTTTCACACTCATCTGGCTGTAATGAGAATCTCCGCCTCCTCTCAGCTAGGGAGTACCCCTGCCAAGAAGTACCAAGCCCATTCCCTAGGTATCAACAGGGGCAGAGGGGGAACCTATACTTCAATTACCCTCTGGCAGTTGTCAGGCAATGGTCCCCTGAACCTACCAGAGTGGCGTCAGGAGGTCTGCTAAAACACAAGATTTAAGTAAGACCCAGAGTCCTATAACTTAATACCCAATATATACCCTCTTAAATTAAAAAAAATCACTTATACCAAGAACCAGGAAGATTTCAAACAGAACAAGAAAAAATATGAAAACTGAGATGATAGATGTTAGAGTTATCTGACTGGGATTTAAAAGTAGTCATCCTAAGAATACTTCAACAAGCAATTACAAACATACCTAAGACAAATGAAAAAACAGAAAATGTAGTAAAGACATAGAAAGTCTTACCAAAACAATAGAAGATACAAAACAGAGCCAAATAAAGAATAAAAATATGGGAAGATATAATAGGGACTGAAAAATACAAATCTGATTTTAAAAACTCAATGGATGTGCTGAAAAGCAGAATGGAGAGAATAGAATAAGAATCAGTGTAATATAAAGGTAGAACATAGAAATTACCCAATTGGAATAATAGAGAAAAATTAGACTTAAAAAAAAAACACACATGTACAGAACACAACTCAGGAACATGTGGGACTGCGACAAAAGTCTGGAGTCCTGTAGAAGAGGAGAAATAGGATACAGCTAAAAAAGTACTCAAAGAAATAATCACTAAAAAGTTCCCAATTTTTGCAAATGAACAAACAAACATACAGATTCAAGAAGCTCAGCAAACCCTGAACGGAAAACAACCCATAGAAACTCATGCCAAAATATCATAGTCAAACTTCTAAAACCTAAAGACAAAGAAAGAAACCTTAAAAACTGCCAAGGAGAAACAACGCCTTACTTATATGGGAAAAACAATTTTAAAGACGTGGATTTCTCATTAGCTACCATGTAGGCCAGAAGGAAACAGGATCACATTTTTATTTTTTGAGACAGAGTCTTGCTCTGTCACCCAGGCTAGAGTGCAGTGGTGCAATCTCAGCTTACTGCAACCTCTGCCTCTTGGGTTCAACCCAAGTGATTTTTCTGCCTCAGCCTCCCAAGTAGCTGGGACACAGAGATGCACCACCAAACTTGGCTAATTTTTGGTATTTTTAGTAGAGATGGGGTTTTACCATATTGGCCAGGCTAGTCTCGAACTCCTGACCTCAAGTGATCTGACTGCCTTGGCCTCCCAAAGTGCTGGAATTACAGGCTTGAGCCACCACACCCACCCAGGATAACATTTTTTAAGTGCTGAAAGAAAATAACTGTCAGCCCAGAATTCTAACGCTAGCAAAAATATTCTTCAGTAATAAGCAAGAGACAGATATATTTTCAGATGAAGTAAAACTAGGAGATTTTGTTCCTAGCAAACCTACCTTAAATAAATGGCTAAAGGAAGTTCTCTAGGCAGAAAGGAAATGATAAAAGAAGGCATTTTGGCATATAAAGAAGGAAGAACATGGAAAGAACAAAAATATGGGCAAATATAATAGACTTTCCTTCGCCTCTTGAGATTTCTAAATTATGTCTGATGGTTAAAGCAAAAATTATGACATTGCCTATCTGTTTATATGTTTCAATGTATGTTGAATAAATATTTAAAACAATTTTATTATAAATGGTAGAGAATAAAGAAGCAAAAAGGCAGGTAAGGTTTATATGCTTCGCCAATAGTAGTAAAATGTCAATACCAATAGACTTTGATAAAGTATGTGTATATAATGTAATAACTAGAACAATTCCCAAAAAGGTTATACCAAGAGGTATACTTAACAACAACCAACATTATACAAGCTCCTCCAGAAAATAGCCAACATTACCCTGATACCAAAATCAAAGAAAGAAACTACAAAAAGAGAAAAATGCAGAGTAACACCTCTCATGAATATGATGCAAAATTCATAAGAAAATATGAACAAGTAGAACACAGTGACATATACAAAGAACTATATACCATGACCAAGGGATGCAAGGATGGTTTAATATTTGAAAATCAATCAATATAATTCACCATATTAATGGGCTACAGAAGAAAAATCACATAATCATATCATGAATGCAGAAAAAGCATTTGACAAAATTCAGTACTCACTCATAATTAAAAATTCCCATAAAACTAGGAATGGGGGGATCTCCATAACTTGATTTAAAAAATCTACACAAACATATAGCTAACATCATACCTAATGGTGAAAGACTGAATGCTTTACGTCTAAGACTGGGAAAAAGACAAGGATGCCCCCTCTCTCCACTGCTATTCAACATAGTATGAAAAGTCCTAGCCAGTGAAATAAGTCAAGAGAAAGAAATAAAATCTGTATTTGCAAATCCGAAAGGAAGAAATAACACTATTCTTAGTAGAGAACATGATAGTTCACACAGAAAATCATAAGAAAGCTACAAAAAAACATAGCAAATAAGCAATTTTTAAGGTCACAGGATACAAGATCAATATACACAAATCAATGGTGCAGTCATCCCCCAGTATCTGCAGAGGATTGGTTCTGGGACCCTTCCCCTTCTGACATATACCAAAATCTGTGTATACTGAAGTCTAATAGTTGGCTCTGTGGAAGTTGTATATATGAGAAGTTGGCCCTCCATATACATGGATTTTGCATCCTGTGAATACTGTAATTTTGATCCTCACTTGGTTGAAAGAAATCCACATATAAGTGGAAGTAGACCTCTGCAGTTCAAATCTGTGCTGTTCAAGCGTCAGTTGTATTTTACATACTAGCACAGATGTCCAAGGGGCCATGGAGCAACTGGAGTTTTCATACTTTGCTGTTGGGATTGTAAAATGGCACAACTAGAAAAACTTTTGGCAATTTCTGATACCATTCAACATACTCTGATATGGTTTGGCTCTGTGTCGTCACCCAAATCTCATCCTGAATTGTAATGCCCATGTGTCAAGGGAAGGTGGTAGGTGATTAAATCATGGGGGCGGTTTCCCCCATGCTGTTCTCATGATAGTGAGTGAGTTCGCATGAGATCTGATGGTTTTAACAGTGGCAATTTCCCCTGTGCTCTCTCTCTCCTGCTGCCTTGTGAAGAAGGTGCCTACTTCCCCTTCCTCCTCCACCACGATTGTAAGTTTTCTGAGACCTCCCCAGCCATGCTGAACTGTGAGTCAATTAAACCCCTTTTGTTTGTAAATTACCCAGTCTCAGGCAGTATCTTTATGGCAGTGTGAAATGACTACTACCTACCTTTACCATATGACCCAGCAATTCCACTCATGAATATTTACCCAAGGGAAGTGAAAACATAAGACTAATACAAGAAATTCACAGCAGCCTTATTTCTCAATAAAACTAGTTGCTAACACATCTGGGATTGTGTCTCTGAAATAAATAGCCATTGGGAGTTACCTTGGGTTTTGTTTTCTAGTGAACCCATGTCAAGACATCTTCATTCACTCTTTCTCAGGAAGCTTCAGGAGAATGTACACCACAAAATGATGGTGGAAACCAAAACCAGAGAAATACAGGAAACAGGAGGGAAATGGGTGAACAGCACAGAAGAGAGAAAAAGGTAATCTCCAGGCTGATGGCCACAGGAGACTCTATCCAACCTGATGACAGGTGCGCCTGCACTCATGGCTGCTTTTCAAAAGAATATGGCTATGGAAAGGATAAATAGCCTGGCTCATCTAATGATGGTGTCTTACATGTTAGGCAGGTGACACAAATGTCATCTTACATGTTACTTCTTGGATAATATTAAAATTGTTTAAAAATTGCTTCAAGTTTATGAATGGTTGTATCAAGTTTCTAATGTTATGTGAAACTTATAGTGACATATATATGTATGTTTTTATTTGGAGGATGAAATATAACATGCACCTCCTTAGGGCCTTCAACAATTTGGGAACTTCATTCAAATGAGAATGTTTATAACAGATATTTCCAAAGAGTTGTAATAGTATTTTAATAAAAAATTCTTTAAAAAAAGAGAGAAATATTAATAGGATTTGAACAACTGAAGAAGCAGAACGTGTTCTACATTTCTACATTCCATCTGTCAATGGCTAAAGAAAACGTGGTGTAAATACACAGGAGCATACCATTCAGCTATTAACAAGAATGATGTCATTCATTGCAGCAACATGGATGAAACTGGAGGTCATTACCCTAAGTGAAATAAATCAGGCACAAAAAGACAAATAGTGCATGTTCTGAAATATATGTGGGAGCTAGAAATTTGATCACATAGAGGTAGAGAGTGCAAAGGCAGATACCAGAGACTGGGAAAGGTGAGTGATGAGGGAGGATGAAGAGAAGTGGGTCAAAGGGTACAAACATACAGTAAGATAGAGGGAATACATTTAATGTTTGATAGCAGAATAGGGTGATTCTGCTTAACAAAAATGCATTGTACTCGGGTGATGAACACCCTGACTCAATCACTACACATTATATACATGTAACAAAATTTCAAATGTACCCCATAAATTTGTACAAATAAAAAAATCCAATTTTAGTAAAAAGTGTTGCTATCAGAATAGAAATAATGAAATATGAAGGATAAAGACTGCAAATAATGCTTGAAAATTAAGGCTCTCAGAAGTATATTTATTTTAGAGTCAGAGTTATTGCCTAATGTGTTGCGATATTTTTTTTTTTTTTTTTTTTTTTTGAGACGGAGTCTCGCTCTGCCGCCCAGGCTGGAGTGCAGTGGCCGGATCTCAGCTCACTGCAAGCTCCGCCTCCCGGGTTCACGCCATTCTCCTGCCTCAGCCTCCCGAGTAGCTGGGACTACAGGCGCCCGCCACCTCGCCCGGCTAGTTTTTTGTATTTTTTAGTAGAGACGGGGTTTCACCGTGTTAGCCAGGATGGTCTCGATCTCCTGACCTCGTGATCCGCCCGTCTCGGCCTCCCAAAGTGCTGGGATTACAGGCTTGAGCCACCGCGCCCGGCCTGTGTTGCGATATTAATAAAGTTTAATATAATAAAACTTGTTGGTTATTTGTTTAAACTGAATCCCTATCGACTCTTCAGTGCTTTTTGGTTAAGATTCAGTGATTCCATTGTAAGAAGTGGCATTACTGATAAAAAATAACTGTGCCCTTAATTCTAAACAAAAGCATGTATTAAAATTAACACTACAAAGTTAAGTAGACATTTATTTATTATATGAAGATGTTAATGCTTATGCTAATTAACTGGCATATTCTTATCAACTACAAGTCACCTTATTAAAGCTAACTGAGAAATGCAAGTAAGGGCCTTAATTGACAGTACTACTGGATGGACTGTTGTGGACATCATTGGAAAAAACATGCAGTTACTTAGTCACTTCTTTTTCTCTAGGCTGTGAAATAGCAACCTGTCTCACTTGACTTTTAAAAAGTGTGTATAACAACCAGGTTGGGATATAGTAAAACTGGGTTGCCACAAAGTAAAATAAAATGGCAAGATCTTTGCTTACAAAGGCATAAAACTAAACAGAACGGCTGTAACACCTGGAAACCTGACACATTTGACACTAAAGTGGGCAGACTCGTTCATCCTCTGCATTGATCTCAGCTGCTAGTGCTCTGGGCAGCCGTCAGGGAGTACGGGGAACATGAGTAGACAATCAGGGAGAGGAGGGAAAGGGAATATGCTAATGAGGCAGGTGGTCTGCATTTCTGTGGCAGACCTGGTTGTTTTGCCCACCCCGTAGCTTTTCCCTCTCATCCTCGCGGACAGAGCCCTGCTTGTGTCTGGGGCTTTTCGGGCAAGCCTCCTTGCCTGCCCCATGGGGCAACGTGCAAGTGTTCATGCGTCCAAGACGATCTGTGCAATACCATCCCCCTTGCCAGGGACTGCTGTCACCTGGCCCACAAGATGTAACAGGAAGCCTGCTGGGGCTTGCTCCTCCTTCACAAGGGCCATAATCAGGGGCTCTCTCTTGCTGCCCTGAATGATGTAGTGTGAGGATGTGTGACCTGATGTGGCCACAGCTATACTGCATCCCCAGATGCAGCCAGCACTGACCTGCTGGGGAGAGAAGAGCAGGGTGCTATGTGTGCCTGGGTGCTCCATAACACTGTGCAGCTGCCAGCCCTGCCATGAACGTCCCTGTTTTCAGACTCTGAGTTGTGTGGGATAATGATGACCTCACAGTTTCAGCTCCTGCTGGCTGGGTCAGTGTGTTCTGCTCACTGCAGGACCTTCACTAAATCAACTAGCTCTGTGTCAGGGGATGTTATTCCCATTTTACAGAGAAGGAAACTGAGGCTCACAGGGAGTAAGTAAACTTGCCCATGATCCGCTGAACCCTCACAGGAGCCCTCACACACCTGAGACAAAATCAGATCACAAAGAAGTCCAGTCTAATTTTGTTTGTTATGGTTGAGTTTGTGGCAAGTCAATTTTAACTTCTCTGACCTATGTGATTTCAGAAGCTGTATTATTGAATAAGGAGCAGAAGTGGGCCTCAAATTTTCTACAGTGCCAAGAGCAACACACTCATCACTCAAAACCAAATGAATGTCACTCCTCTGCCATATTTCTCCAGCAAGTTCCTTTCAATGTAAAAGAAAAGAAAAACGAGTAAAGATTAAGCTGAAGTTCCCTCTATCTGCCTCCCCCATTTCATTCTCATTCCCTCCTCCCTCGCTGTAACACCAACATGAATTTCATTCTCATTCTCTCCTCCCTCGCTGTAACACCAACATGAATTTCATTCTCATTCCCTCCTCCCTCGCTGTAACACCAACATGAATTTCATTCTCATTCCCTCCTCCCTCGCTGTAACACCAACATGAATTTCATTCTCATTCCCTCCTCCCTCGCTGTAACACCAACATGAATTTCATTCTCATTCCCTCCTCCCTCGCTGTAACACCAACATGAATTTCATTCTCATTCCCTCCTCCCTCGCTGTAACACCAACATGAATTTGGCAATTTTTTCATTATATCACAGGAAGACAGTATTTAAAAATACATTATATATTCAAATCTTCAGATAAATCATACTATTAACTGTTGATGAATAGGGGCTGTCAGACACAATGCTTATTCCTCTGCCACTGGTTCTGGGAGGCGCTGGCTTGGCCTCTCCCCTGCAGTAGAGACTGAGGATTCTGCTTTAAGACTCAGACTTGTTATTCCTAGGTGGGGAGTGGCTATCGAATGGGTCCATATAATGAGCAAGTGCTTCAAATCCATGTTATCCCATTCCTCCTATATTCCTTCCTCCCCACACCCCAATTCCTTTCCCTTGGGCTGTCCCTCCCTCCAACCTGGTTCATTGCCAGTGTCTAGGCATAGCAGGCCCTTCCCCTTCCCATCCCTACAGAGTGTGCAGATCAGCAGGGCCTCTGCTTCTTCCAGTCTTTATTACAGATACAAGGAGAGTAAGCCAGGGTCATATGGCCCAGAGGTCTACACTTGGGAGAACGGTGAGGAATTAACCCCACTGGGGCATTCAACAATGAGATGTGAGCATTCTACATGAACTGGCTGGGAATCTTAAAATATCAATTTTCATGAAAAACAAAAGAAGAGAGAACGTTTTTAAAAAAGTGAATAAAGAGCCATAACAACCAAATGTAATGCATAAAATTGGGTTTTGGGAAACAACTCCATCAAAAAGTGGGCACAGGAATATGAACAGACACTTCTCAAAAGAAGACATTTATGCAGCCAACAGACGCATGGAAAAATACTCATCATCACTCGCCATCAGAGAAATGCACATCAAAACCACAATGAGATACCATCTCACACCAGTTAGAAGGGCAATCATTAAAAAGTCAGGAAACAATAGGTGCTGGAGAGGATGTGGAGAAATACGAAAACTTTTACACTGTTGGTGGGACTGTAAACTAGTTCAACCATTATGGAAGACAGTGTGGCGATTCCTCAAGGATCTAGAACTAGAATTACCATTTGACTCAGCCATCCCATTACTGGGTATATACCCAAAGGATTATACATCATGCTGCTGTAAAGACACATGTACACGTATGTTTATTGTGGCACTATTCACAATAGTTCCACAAAGACTTGGAACCAACCCAAATGTCCATCAATAACAGACTGGATTAAGAAAATGTGGCACATATACACCATGGAATACTATGCAGCCATAAAAAAGGATGAGTTCATGTCCTTTGTAGGGACATGGATGAAGCTGGAAACCATCATTTTCAGCAAACTATCACAAGAACAGAAAACCAAACACCGCATATTCTCACTCATAGGTGGGAACTGAACAATGAGAACACTTAGACACAGGAAGGGGAACATCACACACTGGGGCCTGTTGTGGGGTGGAGGGAGCGGGGAGGGATAGCATTAGGAGATATACCTAATGTAAATAACGAGTTAATGGGTGCAGCACACCAACATGGCATATGTATACATGTGTAACAAACCTGCACGCTGTGCATGTGTACCCTAGAACTTAAAGTATAATTTAAAAAATTGCGTTTTGGAATGAAAATAAATTACAAAAGTGATTTTGGGGCCAACTGGAAAAATCTGAGTATGGACTCTACTAGTTGACATTACTAAGTTAGTGCTAATTTTATAATGTTGTTTAGTCATACAGGAGAATGTCTTTATTTTCAGAAGAAGTGAAGTATTCGTGATACACATTCAAATGATTCAGAAAAAGTCTATGTACTTCCATACATATAAAGAGAGATAAAGCAAATGTGACAAAGTCCTGAAAATTGGTGATTTTTTGTGCAAGATATTACTCATCTTTCAACTTTCCCGTAGATTTGAAGATGTTCAAGATGAAAGAAATGGCATGTGGGTTTACTCCATAGTCTTACAATGGAGACATTCTGTTCTGGTGCCAAAGACAATTTCTACGTAAATTAACTCATTTGTCTCGATTACGTTTTAAAAATGGGTTGAATTCAGTTAAAAATATTTTGGGGGAATCTAACTAACGCAAACTAATACTAGTTTGACTAAATTTTTCTGCTTTTTCAATAGATTGAGTTGAAATTTTTACAGTTTGGTTATAATTTTCAATTTTTTTGAAGGCACAGAGCCCTGAAGCTAATAGGTGACTTCTCTGAAGTATCTTCTGTCAATCCCCTCTACACCATAGCAAGTAGCATTGAAAAATCACCACACTTTCCATGGCAGGCACACTAACCAATCATCATTCCTTCCACAAACGAGGTGGAAGGCCTGATTTCCGTTTTCAATTCAGAGGTCTGTGCAATAATGACCAACTGATTCAAGTTGAAAATGAGGATGAAATAAAGTGAGTTCTGGAACACCTACCCTTGCAGAATCTGGATTAGAGTGTCTAAGCTAGTCATTAGAGAGGCAGTCAGCCGACTGGTTAGGCACGGAAGCTGGAGGTAGACTTCCTGGGTTCAAATCTCAGTTCCACTACTTCTTAGCAGTGTAGTGTTGAGCAAGTTACTTAATCACTCTATGTTTCAGTCCTCAGTTCTTAAAAATGGAGATAATAATAGTCCTTATCTAACAGAGTTTTTATGAATATTATATTATTTAATATTGGGAAAGTACTTAGGATAGGGCGTGGCATATAGAAAGTACCATATACGTGCTATGCATATACAGGTTCAAAATACTGAGTTAACTAAAGGAGTATATTTATGCATATGCTAATGAGTGAACGAATGCATGAACCAAAATGCTTTGGCTCAAAAGGTACCTTTATACACCAAAGTCCTTTTCAGAGTAAGCACAATTACTCTGACATTCATGCAAGAAAGACTATGAACTGCAAATAAAGGGAAGCTTTTGCACACAGAGTGCCTGGTGCTGCTTAAAGGGAGGTCAGCTGGTGCACAATGAGGCAAGTACAGAAAGTGGGAGGAAGTGTTTAGGAGCTTTTATAGCAATGGGCTTTGTTGTAATATTTTCATTAAATTTCATAGAAGCATAGGGAGACAGTGAATTGGAAATCTAAAGAAAAGAGTTGTCCTTCAACAGAGATTGCTGAGAAGCACTGTCCAGAGGTTCTCAGAAATGCAAATTACACTCTTGAATTGGGTAGACATCTAAATACAGCATGTTAATTTTTTTTGCCTACAATCATTGGTTAGATTGTAGTATTAGGATAAAGAAGATTTAAAGAAAAAAGTTGAGTAGATCTCAGGGAAAAGGAACCATGTGAGGAATGTGAGGAAAGACCTGGCCTTTAGGTGTTAAGCCTAATGAACCAAAGAAAGCACTTTTTAAAACCAAAAAAAGATTTCTTATATCCCTACAAACCCTATCGATTTTTACTTCTGTTAGTTACGCCATACTTATTATTCTTGATTTCCCTGTAATATTTAGCAAAAAATAATTTAAAATAAGATCTTGTACGGATGTGTGTAGCACTGCAGATAAAGTAGGGGCTGAAAGCTTTGTCTCTGGTCATTTGAAAAGAGAAATCCCCTTCCCTAAGATGAGCAGGAGGGCACAGATTTAAAGAGGAAAAGAGGTCAGAAAATAAAAATACTTATTTTCAATAATCCTTTCAAATGTATATCCAAGCTTGAAAGAAAGTGTAGTAAATCTCCAACAACCAAAAATAAATATGGAATGGAAATTAGTATGCACCAAACCAGCAACTGCCAATGAGTGAAGACATTTAACTGTTTAATCACTTCACAAGAACTGGATAAAAGGCTGGAGACCCTGAAATGTGGAGAATTGGGACTGGGGATGGCCTTTTCCTTTCACATAGAGTTAGGACCCTCAAAAACTATATCCTGAATGCAAAGATTAGAAATAATTTTGCTCTGGCAAAGGTAGCTGGGAAGAAAATTTGTCTCTTTTAGCCTAGGCTTAGCAGAGGAAAATAAAAACTTCTCCCGGAAATGTTGACTCTCATGAAGATTTGAGCTAAAATTGATTTGTGGCTTGGAACCACTAAGCCAAGAAATTAACATAAAATTGGTTCTAAGTACCAAAGGTAATTTCTCTTGGGAAACTGGTACAAATAAACAAACAAAAACAAAAACAATCTCTCTAAGAGAAGTACACTCTCAACACAGGCCACACGAGATTCCCACAGATAACATCCTGCTCACGACCCAAAATTACAAATACAACAGGAAACAAGCCATTGTGAATAACAGTCATACACACAATATCAACAGTTTATAGATTCCTATAAACTTGAGGTTAAAATGATTAGCTAGAAACTGTAAACAAGTATGTTAAAAATGTTTAAAATACACAAAAGAATTAAACAAAATATGACCAAAGAATAAGAAGCAGATTTGGAAAACACATATAGAACTTAAAATGAAAGATATAAAAATTAAAGTAAAAAAGTAAGAATCAGTTTAATATCAGGTTAGACATTGTTGAAGAAAAAAGTTAATACACTTGAAGATAAGTAAGAAGCAACTAAGAGGGAAAGAGAAAATATGCAAGAGAGTTTATGAGACATAAGAATAGACTGAAAAGATCTAACATTGTCCAATCAAAATTCAGAAACGAATGAATCAGGCAAGATTGAATACTGACTGAGGATTTTCCAAAAGAAGTATGTAAAAATAAACTCACAGATTTAAAAAGTCTAAGACATTCTAAGTAAGAACGACAAAATTAATGTCTTTCTTAACATATCCTAGTGAGACTGCACAATATAAAAGACAGAGAGAGAAGATCTTAAAGCAGCTAGAGAAAGAGAAAAACAAATGATCTTCAAAGGAGTGATAGACTGACAGCCTACCTCTTAAAAGAAACAATGGAAAGCAGAAGCCCCCCACAAAAAAATCTCCAATGTGCTGAATGAAAATAACTGGCAATCTATAATACTATACCCATGAAAAATGTTTTAAAAAAAATGAGGGCAAAACAAAGGCATTTTAAGACTGACAAAAACTGAGAGAGTAAAATTAGCACTCACCTAAAGAAACTGTAAAGGATGAACTTCAAACAGAAGGAAGATCTGACACGCAAGAAGAAACGAGGAGAAACAAAAAAGGTAAGCATATGGGTAAATCAAAATGAATGTTGACTATATAAAACATGAATGTCTGATGAGA
Source organism: Macaca mulatta (assembly GCF_049350105.2). Lineage (NCBI taxonomy): Eukaryota > Metazoa > Chordata > Mammalia > Primates > Cercopithecidae > Macaca > Macaca mulatta. The sequence goes on along the minus strand of NC_133412.1, from coordinate 7,643,588 downwards.
TTAAAAGTATGGAATTAAAATAAATGACAACAACTTACAAAACAGGAGAGAAAAGGGATGAATAAAACTAAACTACTCCAAGGTCTCTGTGTTGCCTGGGTTTAATGTAGGTTAAGATGTTAAAATAATGGAAAGAGAGGGTATAACTTCAAAATTGTAGAATTTTTAAAAAGACATGATTAAACAATATTTAACTGATTTAAAAGAAGATTTGTAAGGAGAGAATAAACACCACATTGAATGGGGGAAAATGATAGTTGCATTAAAAATAAATGCACCTGTTAAAAGACAAAGGTCGTGAAACTGATTTTATGAATAAATTAACTACATGCAGCTTGCAAGAGAGAAATCTAAAACACAGGAATACAAAAGTGTTATAGGTAAAGGTATGAAAGGTGGCAAATGGTACATCAGGAATGTTTTAACTTACGGAAAGCTAACATAGCTGAATCAATAGCAGATAAAATAAATCAAAAGGCAAAAAGCAGTAGCAGAATTAAGTAAACACCCTCTACACTGTTCAACTGCTCCATGACATGAGGAAGAAATCAGTTTAACTGCTGCATTCAATAACATGGCATTATATTTATACAGGATTAAAAATCCATAGGAATAAAAGGAGATATAGACAAGTACCCAATCGTGATGAGAGATTTTAACACATCTGTATCAGTAATTGAGAGAAAAAGTAAAAAATAAACCAATAAATGTACAGAAGATGTGAAAAACATAATAAATGACCAAATGGACAAATACAATACAATGTTGCCAACACAGAAGACTAAACATTATTTTCAAGCACACATGAAATGATTTAAAAAAACTGATCATATTCTGAATCATGAAGCAAAGTTCTCAACAGATTTCAAATCATACAGACAATGCTCTTTGTCCACAATGGAATTAAGAAATCAATAATAAAAATAACTAAAAATATTTAATAGTTTCTACATACTTGCAAACAAAGAAGCACTTACAATAATTCATGGGTCAAATAATAAACCAAAATGAAAATCAGAAAATATTTTGAAACTATGTAATAACAAGAACATTACATTCCAAAATTTTGGGGATATAGCTAAAATAGCATGAAGAAAGAAATTAATAACCTTAAATACTTGCAAAAGAAAAAAAGAAAAGCTAGAAATTAATGAATTAAGCATCCATGTTACAAAGTTATAAAAGAACAGTGATTAAATCCAAAGTAGAGGGAGAAAATAATATAGATCAGGAGTCAGTAAACTTTGGTCTATAAGAGGCATAGAGGGAAGGGAAAGAGAAAGAGAAAATGAATATGTGATAGAGAACTTACATGGTCTATAAAGCCTACAACTAGCTGTTAATTATGAAGGTAAAATAATGCCATTTTCAGACAAATGAAAACCTGTGACTTTGCTGCCATCAGGCCTGCATCTAACAACAAAACTAAAGTAGTAATGTACCAGGATGGTATAATAATTCTAAATGTCTATGCACCCACTAACACAGCTTTGAAATATATAAAGCAAAAGATAACTAAGGAAGAAACAGAGAAACACAATCATAGGAGAAGACCTTAACACACCCTGTTCAACAGCTGGTAGAATAAGTGGACAAAAACTTAGTGAAGAATAGAAAAGATCTGAGCAACAAAATTAACAAACTTGATATAATTAACATATTTAAAAAGTACTATACTTAAGAAGGACAGAATTCAAATTTTTTTTCAAGTGCACATAGAATATTTATTAAGCATAATTATATGCTGGGTCATGAAGCAAGTCTCAACAAATTTAAAATGTCTGAAATCATTCATTGTACATTACTTGACCACAGAAGAATTAAGCTAGAAAAAAAAACCTAGAAATAGCCCCGTGGTGATTCAGCTACATATTTCTAAGTAACTTATGACTCAGGAAAAATTATAATAAGTATTTAAAATGATTTAAACTGAATGATAAAGAAGAATAACATTAAAATTGTTGATGCAACAGAGCAGACCCAGAATCAGACCCACACCTACACAGTCACCTCACCTGCTGTATCTCAAGGTTACACTGCAGCATGATAAAGAAAGGATGATTTCAATAAATGGTACCAGGTCAGGTTGATGAATATACAGGAAAATGGACTCTCATTACATAGCACATCATTTATGAAAATCACTTTTAGGTGGATTATAGATTTAAGTATGAAAGGCAGGATAATATTTTCAGGATGTTGGGTTGGGCAAAGGTTTCTTAAGCTGAAATAGAGGCTCTCAAGTAAAGGGAAAAAAAGGTAAATTGAACTATTTTAGTTATGATCTTCTGTTCATTAAAGTATATCAGTCAGAGAGTGAAAAGGCAACCAGTAGGGTGGGTAAAGATATTGGCAATACACATCTGACAAAGGTCCCATTTCTACAATGTATAAATAATTCCCACAAGTCAATCAAAGAGGCAATCTCAAAAATGGGTAACAAACAAACCTGAAAAGGCACCCAACAAAAGAGGATATGCAAATGGCCAACAACATGAAAAGTACCCAATTTTACTAGTCCTCAGAAAATAAAAATTAAAACCACTGTGTGGATACTCCTACACTTCCAACACAGTAACTAAAACAAAGAAACAAAAAACATGGACCAACTGGAACCCTCAACGGAGGAAGAGCAAACTGGTACATCCACTCTGGAAAACTAATTGGACAACTGTTACCATGCTGAACATATGTAAATCCTATGACCCAGCAATGTCACTCCTAGGTACAATTAACCCTCTGTATCTGTGGGTTCCGAATCTATGAATTCAACCAATTGCTGATAGAAATAATCCAGAAAAAAAATTCCATGAAGTTCCAAAGAACAAATCTTGAATTTGCTTTGTGCCAAATAATATGTCAAATCCACATGGATGAAATGATGTAGGCATTGTTTTAGGTGTTACAGGTAATCAAGAGATGATTTAAAATACATGGGAAAGTGTGAGTAGGTTATATGCAAATAGCACACCAACAAGGAACTTGAACATCTGAGAATTTCAGTATCTAGAGGGTCCTGGAACCAATTCCCTAAGGATACTGAGGGATGACTGTATATATCTTTAGAAATGTGTTCATGGCTTACCAGAAACCTGTACAAGAATGTTCACAGCACCACTATTTATTATAATAATGACAAAGTTGCAACAGCTCGCTATGGACTGAAAGTATCCCCTCCAAATTCACATACGGAAATCTTAATCACCAGTGTGGCTATATTTGAAGGTGAGGACTTCAAGGAAGTAATTGAAATTCATTAAACGAGGTCATAAGGGTGGAGCCCTGATCTCCCAGAATTAGTGTTTGTATAAAAGACTCTAGAGAGCTTCAACTCTCAAACTGTCCCCCACCCCAAGGCATGCACTGAAGACAGACCATGTGAGAATACAGTGAGAAGGCAGCCGTTTACAAGGAACTGAATTGGCCAGTACCTTGATCTGGGACTTCTAGCCTCTGGAACTGTGAGAAAATAAATTTCTGTCATTTAAGTCACCTGGTCTATGGTATTTTGTTATGTTAGCCTGAGCTAAGATACCAAAAAATCCATCAATAACATAATGGAAAGGTTATTTGTAATACATGCATGCATTGCAATGCAATATACCAATGAGAATAAATAAGCTGTATGGTAATTACACAACTCTATGAATGAATTGCATAAGCTTAATGTTAAGTGAAAGAATCCAGAACTTAACCCATGCATGATTCCATTTATTTAAAGCTCAAAAAGAGGCAAAATAAATCCATGCTGTAAGAAGTCAGTTTCCTTGATGTGAGTTTCTTGTCTGAGTCCTTGTTAAAGGATGTGATCTGTTCTACACTTATGATTTGCACACTTTTCCACATGAACGTTTCAATAAGGAATTAAAACAATGAAAGGGTGATGGGTCTAGCTCCAGAGATGGCTATAAGGGAAAAGAGAGCTGGAAGCTGCTTGTACCTGAGATGACATTTTGAAGGCAAAAGAAAGGATTCAGGTGGTGAATTTGCTGGATGGAATGTCTTTAGAAAACCCCAATTTGCAAATATTTCCACCTCATCTTATTTTTCCCATAAAATGCAAAAGAGTATGTCTGAAATATTGAAGGGGTACCTTAGATGCTGACTGAGTCTATAAACAAGGCTACAACATAAAACTGTGAATATATATTGTCACTAATATATGCTTTAACATCACATTTTTCTTATTTTTACCCAGAATTGTTGAACAGGCTGGCTTCTCATGGATCTGATACACTGTCAGTTTTATTTTATCACTTCTTAAGACATCTAAAGGTTCTATTTTCTAACCCTTCCTTAACTCCCACCTGAACACTTGCTTTTCATTTCCAATACCTAGATTAACAAACAGAACTCTTTTGATGCTATTTCTTCCCCACAAAAATACAAGTGAGAACACAATGACAATGCAATAGTGACTTAATGAATATTTTTTGATCTTATGAGCTCTGTTACAGCAGATTTATCACGACTTCCAAACTTCAGTCTTGGTGGGTAATAGCACATCGGCAACATTAGGTATCCCTGCATTTTACAGGACTGTTAGAGAAAAATAAAAATAGAGGCCTCAGTTCAGACACACCCCAAGGCCAACCACCTATAACCATGTAGCCAAAACTTAAGTCATCCTGATTTCCCTGAAATATTAGCTCTAATCATAAACAAAACACAAAACGTAGGCTAGTCCGCATGATTCAGCGAACCAACTGTACACAAATCAGCTTAAACAACTAACTCTATTTGCCCTAAAAAGATGGTTAATATGTAACAGTCAGTCACAAAAATGGTCAAAATGCTTCCTCCTTTACGCCTTCTCAGCTGTGCAGGAACTGCCGCAAGGCGAGCTTCTCACGACGCTTGGTGTGAAGTCGCCTGGGCTTGTGAACTGTTATTCTGTATGTACCATATACTCCTAAAAATTTGATAACCTGATTTGATTTTCTTCCTGACAGGACTTTGGGATCAGCCACTCTGTGTGAGGAGCGCTAAATGTAAATCTAGGGGACTGTTGTGATTTGTGGTACCGCCCGGGCCACCCCCGTCATCTGTGGGCCCCCTGGGCCACCCCCCTTCACTCTGCCTCTGTCAGATGGTCCTGCACGGTGCCCTCAGCAATGTGTCCCTCTAGAATTGTGTAACTTGGCTGCTGGTTTTCTATTTGGCCTCTCAAAGAGTGTTCCTTTGGAGATTTTCTCTGGTATTGGTGATTTGTTCTTTTAAGAAAATCCCATAAATCATGCAATTCATATTTGGAATGGGTCATGTGGCAGAAAATATCCTGAGGGAAAGGGTGACAGTTCCCAAGGCTCTGAGCTGAACTGAGGAGGTCCCGTGGCATGGGCAGGATGAGGACATTTCACAGCCAGGCAGTCATGGGCAAACCCTTCTGCTTCCCCAAGTCTCTTCTTCCTGATCTGTAAAATGAAGAGCATCTTGGCAATTGCATGCAGCCGATGTGAGATCTGGACATAATTAATGGCGTACAATACACCTAGCACATAGGAGATCCCCAATATGTGAAGGCTGCTATTATCAAAAGCACAGTTGTCATAGTGCCTACCCCCATCCCATCCCAGATGACCAGATCCATGGTTCTGACTGTCAAAAGAGCCCAGTCAAAGGGTATGATGTCTTTGGATGGCTCAGAGACACACTGTTTGAAATGTGAAACCATCAAGAGTAGAATTCTGGCCGGATGCAGTGGCTCACGCCTATAATCCCAGCACTTTGGGAGGCCGAGGCAGGGGGATCACTTGAGGCCAGGGGTTCAAGACCAAACTGACCAACATGGCAAAACCCCGTCTCTACCAAACATATAAAAATTAGTCGGGCATGGTGGTGTATGCCTGTAATCCCAGCTATTTGGGAGGCTAAGGCAGGAGAATTGCTTGAACCCGGGAGACAGAGGCTGGAGTGAGCTGACATCATACCACTGCACTTCAGCCTGGGAGACAGAGAGAGACCCTGTCTCAAAAAAAAAAAAAAAAAAAAAAAAAAGAAAGAAAGAAAGAAAGAATTCAGTCCAAATGCATGTGCCTCTAGGCAAGCATACCAATCCAAGTGAAATGGTTCAAAGTAGCACAACAGGAAATCAAGAAAATTCCCCTGACCACAACATATTCAGTATGACTTAATCTCTCATTCTGGATCTTTTCGCATAGAAGAATTATCATATTGCAAGTAATGACACTGCATCTGTGGCAGGCAGACTTCTAAAGTGGTCCCCAGATTCCCACCTCCTGGGATGGACTCCTGTGTCATCCCTTCCCCTAGGGTGTAGGTGGAACCTGTGACTCCGAAGGGATGTCACTCCTGTGATTAGGTTACGATATGGGGTAAAGTGAGGGGATTTTGCAGCTGTCATTACTTTATTCTTCCCTGACTCTGAGTTGACCAAAAGGGAGATTATTCTGGGTTGGTCTGACCTACTCTGCGGACCTTTTTAGAAGAGGGTTCAGTGGTTAGAGAAAAGGAAATCAGAGATTTACAGAGAAAGGGTAGCTGGTAGAATGTAGAGGGAATAGGGAAGAGGGAAGAGGGAAAGGGGGAGAGGGGAGAGAGGAGAGATTCTCTGGCTGGTCTTGAAGCAGTAAACAACTGCCATGCCAAACAGTAAACAACCTGAAGCACTAAACAACTTCACTGCTATGCCATGTGAAGAGAGCCAGACGGCAAGGACCTGGTGTGGGGTCCTGGATGGCTTTGGACTGACCCCGTTCTTTCCCGTTTCTTGCCTGTAGTTCTCAAGAATTACTGTAGGCAACATGCTACTCAATACAAAATACTCTACTAAAATACAAAAATTAGTTGGGCATGGTGGTGGGCGCCTGTAGTCCCAGCTACTCGGGAGGCTGAGGCAGGAGAATCACTTGAACCCAGAAGGTAGAGGTTGCACTGAGCCGAGATCGCGCCACTGCACCCCAGCCTGTGTGACAAGAGGGAGACCCTGTCTCCAGAAAAAAAAAAAAAAAAAAAAAAAAAAAAAAAAAAAAAAAAAAAAAGAATGTGCTGGGAATGCAGTATCCTGAGATCATGGAAAACCGGCTGGAACAGTCTGGACTCTGTTCTGGTTCCTCTGAGAACAGGATGTATTTCAATGTTTTAGCCCAATAATGACTGTATCCCCCAGGTATAAAACCTACAGCAGGCTGCTTTCTCGGGTCCCTCAGCTGCAGCACAAGACAGCATGCACCCTGGGCAGCTGTCCTAAGCCTTGTGTGACTGTCTTGCCCTGAACCCTAGGCTGCTATTGTCCCTCACTGAGTGTCTGTAAGACACCTGCTTTGTGTAACCTGTACACATGCATGAGACTTGGCAAGGAAGCAGCGCACAGTGAACCTGTATTACTTCTGAGTCTCTTGGGTACTCTCTAGGAGCCAACAGTTAGCAAGAAAATGGGACCTCAGTCATTCAGCCGCAAGTAACTAAATTCTGCCAACAGCAGGGAACTCAGAAATGGATCCACCCCTAGATGAGCACAGAGCCAGAAGACACCTTAATTTCAGCCTTGAAAGACTCTTGAGCAGAGTCTGAGACCGAGCTAAAGCACAGCAGACGTCTGGCCCCCGGAAACTGTGGGATGATACACTTGTGCTGTTTTAAACTGCCAAATGTGTGGTAATTTGTTAGGCAGCAATAGAAACACAGACAGCGTCCTTTAGCCCAAGGATATTTAAATAGGAATTCTGTCCATTCATTTTGCATGCGTATCCAGGGAGGCGTATCCCGGGAGTGTTCAGCAGGTGTCTGGAAGGTTTACTCGTGTCCCTGAAGTGCATGCTGCTAAGGGGAGCTATGCACAAAGAAACACCTGAGTGCTCAAGGGCAAGCAGACAGGTCCTGTAACCTGTGCAGATAACAGTGTAGCCCAGGCTGTTGAGACCGTGCACACTCAGGAGAGGGCACGCAGGCAGGGTGCAGCCTGCTAGAGCAGCTGGGTGGATGGAGGGCAAGGCTTAGTGGTTTGATGTAAGCTGGCTTCCAGAAGTTAAGACTCTTACCCAGTTGAGAGCACTCCTTGGGCTGTAAACCAGGTGTGACCGCCCTGAAAAGATGGCCCAGCTATGGTAAATGCCAGCACTTTCCAGCCTCTGGAGACCCCTTCATGGCCCAGTGCTATTCTAACATCCCGCAGAACCCAGAGTGGGGTGCCCAAGATAAAGGTGTGCTCCATACAAGGAGTGCAACTGGGAACATGCAAAAAGTTCATGGTTCCATGTTTCTATTCCTGGCTTTGACAGAGTGGTCATTCCCATCTCCCCATGACATAACCGCAGAACAGGAACAAGACTGGGCACTGGTATTGGGAATAGCTTGAGAACTTGAGCTTCTGCAAATAAGAAAATCGCAGGTGAACACCACAGAGGGAGACGGGTGATTTCACACGTGGAGAGCTATTAGTCACTTCTTCTGACTTTTCTGAGCAACAGTCTCTGATTCATCCGTGATAATGGGACCAATTAACTTCAGCTTGGGAGCAGATGGTTACCACACACTTTAAAATCAGATGTCTTTTTGCTCATCACCCCACGACATTTCGATGAAAGAAAACAAAACGTGACAATTCTCTAACAGAAAGATGAGGGGATTCTTGCCCTAAATGTGACTCTGTGACTCCTTTTCATATCACTGGATTGCACCCTCCCCACCTGGGCCCTCGGACGTCCCCTCTCTGGGCATCGCTGTGCCTTGCACGTGCTTCTGTGAGAGCTCCTGCCACGGGACTGCGGTGTTACCTTTACATCCTTTGCTCTGGGGCAGGGGCCTTGTGTTCCTCGTCTTGGTTGTCCCTGATAATACTGGTGGTTGATACAGTTTGAGATGTTTTTCCCCTGCAAATCTATGTTGAAATGTGATCCCCAGTGTTGGAGGGGGACCTGGCAGGAGGTGTTTGGGTCATGGCGTTGGATTCGTCATGAATGGTGGGGGGTCATCCTCGCAGTAATGAGTTTTCATTCTATTGGTTCCCATGAGACGACTGTTAAAAAGAGTCTGGCACCTCCTCCTCTCTTGCTCCCCTTCTCATCATGTGACATATCTGCTTCCCCTTCCCCTTCTGCCAGGACTGGAAGCTTCCTGAAGCCCTCACCAGAAGCAGATGCTGGCCCCATGCTTCTTGTACAGCCTGCAGAACTGTGAGCCAAATAAACCTCTTTTCTTTATAATTTACCTGGTCTCAGGTATCCCTTTAGAGCAATGCAAATGGGCTATGACAATAGGGTTTGAGACACCATAAGTGCTCAATCAACGTTTACTAAATGAATGAATAATTGTCATGCGTGAGAAGATAACAGTATTTAGTCACAATTTAAATTATTTCTAGCAAAAAGTTTAAGGAAGAAAAATAAGAAATACCACTCTATGAAAATAAAAAATGAGTAGAGGAGGCCATTTACTTGATGTTGAGTATGCAACCAGCCCTGTGCACACATGACCTCAGTTCCTCTTCACGGTAGCCCCACAAGGTGGGCTGCTTCATCACTGCGTCACAGAGGAGAGCCTGATGCCCCCTCAGGGGGCTGCACAGGAACCACGCTGTGACCACCACACCGCGATGTGAACCCTGGCCTCTGTCCCTCCCACACTCTGGCCCAGGCCCTGTGCTCAGGGCTGCCCAACGCTGCACCCCACCCACAAAGGAACATGATATTTCCAGGCTTGCCTACGGGGATTTCAGAGCTGCCACTCTGCCTGACTGATGGGTGGAGGAAGCTCCAAAGCACAGCAAGGATCGGAAGGCAAATTTGGTAACTAGCAATGGGAGGAGCTGCCTTTGGAAGCAAGGAATGGTCCCAGGTAGCTAGGAGACCAATGGAAGCCTCATGAGATGGAGGGCAAGAGAGTGTAAAAGCTGGAGGAAAGAGATGACTCACAGCAGCCGATGGTGAGATCTATAAGGAGAAGGGGAAGGAAAGCCACTTCCTGACCTTTCTCTGCATCAAGCACAGTGCAGCATGGCTTCCCTGAGAACCCTGGCCTCGCAGTTCTCTACATCAAACACAGTGCAGCATGGCTTCCCTGAGAACCCTGGCCTCGCAGTCAAACCCAGCGGTCCGTTTCTAGTGCACACTGACTTACTGGCATATTTGGCACCACAAATTGCTCCCTTCTTGAAACACCTTCCACCCTGGGTGTCAGGGTCACTATCCACCGCTGGTTCGCCCTGTTTCCCAGGCCCACACATTCCCAGTCTCCTCTGCTGGCTCCTGTTCCGGAGCCCTCAATACTGCAGGGCCCCAGCCTGATTCTTTGGACGGCTTCTGTTTTCTGTCCATGCTCCAGACAAGTGTGTCCAACTCATGCTCACCATTGCATGGAGCCAGGCTGGAGGCAAGGTGCACCGCAGGGTCCTACGAGGAGCTCACTCCATCCACAGGTCTCACCTTAGGGCACTAACTCCACATCCACATTCACGCCTCAGAGCTCTCTGTGACTCCAGACCCTCACGTTCATCTGGACAGCAACTTTACAAGTCTTACTACAGTCTCAGGCTTTGCCTGACGGTGCTGGTTTCTTCTTCGCCCCCCCTCGATCTTGCCCTTCCTCCAGGAGTCTCCATCTCCTCAGGTACCATTGTCTACCCACATGTTCAGGGCAACATTCTTAGGGCCATGCTGGACTCCTCCCTGCCTGCCCTAGCCCCAGCCCTCCACTGTCATGGCCTGCAGGTCTGCCTTCAAAATATACCCCACAGCCGGGTCTCTCTACTGCCCCTCACCTGCACCACCACCCCCACGACTCTGCCAGCTGCCTCTCCCTGCCCTGGTCTGCAGCAGCCGCCTCTCCCTCCTCTTCTAGCTTCTTCTCTTACCACCCCATAGTCCATTCTCGAGCAGCCAGAATCCATCAGATGTGAATCAAGACGCAACAGCTCCCTGCTCAAAACCCTCCAGGGGCTGTGTGTCTACCTACAGTGAAGCCCAAAGGACATATGAGGCTCCCTAGGGCCCCGCTCCCATTCTCCTGCCCTCCTTTCCAAATCCTCTCGCCCTTGCTCCACCAGCTCAGTGATACTGGCTTCCTTAAATATGCCAAGACTTTGACGCTAGACTCCCTCCGTCAGGAAAGCTGGGCCGGCACATGTCTGTTGCTGCCTCCCTCCCTGCCCTCCAGCGGCATCCTGGGACTCCCTCACCTTCCTTCCTAATCCCCTCAGAGCAGCCGCTGAGGCCCCACCTCATGTTCATGCTCCCGTTGTACCGGCTTTCTTCCACTGGAATTTCACCTCCCTAAGTGCAGGGGTTTCATCTGCCTGGAGTGTGGAGGTAACCCCAGACCTGGATGGGGCATTTTGTGGGCATTCAACACAGGATGACACTGGGTCACTCTGTCTCCATTTGGCCGCCGTTACACATCTCTGACTTTCAGAGGGAAGAAAGTGAGGCTCAAGCCGGTCCAGTGACATGGCCAAGCTCCCCGTGCTGATCCGGGCCCCCAGCCAGGGTTGGGCTGACTCGGAAGCCTGCCAGCCTCCTCTGTAGCTTACGATTCTCTGGCAGGTTCCCCAGCAGATTCCCCTCAATCCAATTATCCTCCCCTGGAGCACAACTCAAAGGTGTGTCTAGAGATTTCTCAACATCTGTGTTTCCACCTCCCATGTATGCAGTGACTCCTGCATTATACAAAAAATGCCTCTGCCCTCTGCCCCCAGACACACTGAAGAACCACACCATCTCACCCACATGCTGGTTCGCTGCTGCCAGAGGCAGCAGATGAAACTTCCCAAACCCAGAGACCCGGGTCTCTGAGCCATCTCCTGTATAAATGCAGCAGGATCAGCTGATGGCAAAAGCAGTGGTTTCTTGCCTTCTTAATGGCAGGCTAGTCATTAGAAAACAAAAGGTGTTTCCCTTCCTCTCTCAGGAGGTCAGCTGGTTTTAGGTCCAGAAGATCTCGCCCTTCTGTTGCCCTGAGACTGTCATGGGGTGGGAGTGGGTTGAACTCTCCAGGGTTTGAAGGCTAGGGAAGACCAGTCTCCCAGATCTGTGGGTTTTATGGGAGTCCAGACTGGCACTCCACTTGACACAGAGGCCTCAAAAATAGATGGGGCTGCTTATGTGGCTCGGGAGGCCAGGCAGATACCACGCAGGGCTCCGGCAGAGTGGAATCAGGCCCCAGGATGGACAGCTGGACCGTGGGCAGTGTTAACTGAGTGAAGGCCATTGTTCGCCAATTTTCAGAACCACCTGAGCCCTGGGTTCATGTTCTGTCCCAAGGGAAAAGGAAGTCCTCCATCCAAAGTCTTATGACAGAGATAATGTTTCCTGCCAAGCACAGCTAGAACTGTCCCTTAAACAAATGGATTGTTTTTTTACTCAATAATTTTTTGACATCTGTATTTCAATCTCTCATATATTCAGTAAAATAATATTGCATATAAACAGTTTATTCATAAAGATTCTAAGCACTAAGCTATTAGAAGGAGACATTTACCCTTTGTACCCAGCAACACTGAGCAGCTTTCTTGGACGGCCATTTCATGATGGAAACATGGACAGTGACATGATGGAAACATGGCCATGGGAGCACAGCCTGGCTGTGCGGTGGAAGGTGCAGGAGCTGCCAGTGCTTTCTAGTGACCAAACTGCTCACCCAGATGGGGTGGGGGCTGTGGGAGACCCATTTAGCACCAGCCAGCTGAGGGTCTTCACGTGAGTCTGAGCATGGCAGGGTACTGAGAAATGACCTAGTCTAAGACCTCACTTGAGAGCAGAGGAAAGGAGTTCGGAGGAGTCAGATGGATGGCGGGTGGGGGTCAGGTTCACGCTATCACCCAGGCCAGAGACTGCTTCACGCCACTGAGGGAGCACACACACAGTTGTCTGTGTACCTCTGTTATTTATTTTTTTTTCTATTTTTTTTTTTTGGGGGGGTGCGGTCAGGGTCTTGCTTTGTTACCCAGGCTGGAGTGCAGTGGTGTGATCATGGCTCACTGCAGCCCCGACTGCCAGGACTCAAGAGATTCTCCCACCTCAGCCTCCTGAGTAGCTGGGACCACAGGCGTGCACCACCATGCTTGGCTAATCTGTTTTGTTATTTGTAGAGACGGGGTCTTACTATGTTGCTCGAGCTGATCTTAGACTTCTGGGCTCAAGTGATTCTCCTGCCTTGGCCTCCCAAAGTGCTAGGATTATAGGCGTGAGCCACCACACCTAGCCAGTTTCGTTATTTTTCAGCGCGAGGGACGAGGAAGACATGTTGGCTACTAGGACTCCTGTCCCAGGCAGACCCCTGATCTTCAGGTGCTAATTGCACCACAGGCACCTTTGACCACTCCCTGAAGCGTGAGACCCACTTCCTCAAGGCCTCCTGTGATTGTAGGCTGTGAGCGGAGGCTTCTCCACCGCTGGATGGGAGCCTGAGCCTCCTGCCTTCACTGACCGCTGCTGCTTCCAGTTGGTTCTCTTCCTGGTGCCCAACATAAACAATGGGCTGTTCATAATTTAACATCTTAACTCACTAAGTTTGGGGTTTTAAAAGGTTTTCTCAAGACTGGATGAAGTCAGAGTCTCATCTTAAAATGTTAGTCTGGAAAGTAAAATGCAAGTGATAAAAATTAATATGCAAAATATGGAAAAAAATAACAGAAAAGACGTTCAAAATAAGTGAAGGCTTTTGTTAAGCATGGTAGGGCTCAAGGAGAAGGTAACACGGTGAGCTCTACCTACGACCTTGCACGAGACTGTGCTTACCACAAAGCACAGCACTCAGGCAGCTGCTACAATCACCCGAGCTGTTAGCCATCGTCAGTGCGGAGCTGTGTAAAGGTCTGCGCTGCCGTAGCATTCAACAGACAGTAACCCATGAAACTTGTTTCTTTCTTAACAAATACTAATTTCCGCTTCTCTATGAATAGTGAGCCTTTTCCATTGAAAATATCTTATCTGAATTAGTCATATAGAAGCGTCTTTAAGATACCAGCCCCCACAGTGAGTGGTTTACGTTATTGCTCATCTAGCTGAATTGTTTTATGTTTGTTGAATCTTGCTGAGGTAAGACAGAGCAAGGCTGTGGGTGCCAGTCACTGGGTTGCTTTTGATGGCTGTGAAGAAGCTGAGATAACAATTTCTCCACAGTCACAACATGAGATCCAGCTATTGGGAATGTAGAGCCTGTTCTAATGCCAAGCACGCCATTGGTGAGGCTTCTGTGAGTCCTGTGGCTGCAACCTGACCGCAAGCCTGCCCAACACAAATAAGCCCCACTAAGCACCATCGCGTCCTTTGTCTAAATGCATCTTGTGCCTTCCCTCTTGAAAGTGGTAGATGACAACAGCCCTGGGCAAACAATGACAAGCAATGGCACGAAAGCAGGTGTACACGTGTACACAGAAGCCAGGTCTGGTAAAACTTCCCGGCACATTGACTTTCTAGATGTTTCCCATTGGCCCCACAGATCTACTGTCTATCCTTCTCCATGCTGCTGTGTATGCAGAGGGTGACCTGTGTGGATCACATCAGTGAGCTCCCTGCAGTCTGCCCTTCTGCCATTAAGAAGCACTGGTCAGAACCTGGATGGTGGAGGAAGAGTGTGGTCAGAGTATTTATTTCCCCAGCATCTTCTCTCTCCCAGACGCCACACCTCCTGCCAGTGGCTATCTCCATCAGCCACTCTCACCCCTTGTCTTTTCGCCAGGTCCGATGGTAGTCCCAGGAATAGCAGTATCTTTCGCTGGTGTCCTTAAATCCTGCCCACTCCTTGGAAAGCAGTCCCTTTATGGAGTCCTTTTATCTCACAGTTTTGTGCTGCCTTTTCTTTCCTACCAGGGTCCTGATTGGTCCATCCACCAATATCAGAATCATACCAACCTACAGGTACTTCTCTTCTGTCTTCTTCTGAAACTCTAGAAAGTGCTTAGTAATTTTATTGGGTCTTGGCTGAGGGCCGAGAGAAGCTCTACTCCCTAACAGCACATTGCTGGCTGCAGCCCTAAACTCCTGGGACGACACATGTGGGGACGGCTCCATGGACCAAGCCTTGGAAGTGGAGGCTCCACTCCACAGTGGACATGAAGAGCTGGCTGAAGCCTGGGTCAGCACTGGAAGGAGATGCTTCCCCACCCCAGCAGAAGCAGGGCTTCCCACTGGCTGAGGACATGCTCCATGTGCACCATCAGCCCGTGCAGGCAGGCGGGGCCCCCACTGGAAGGAGCGTGGTGGGCCTGAGGAGACAGCCGTAACATCTTCCACATGCGTGCCTCAAAGACCCACAGATACGTGATTGTGCAATGTTTACAATGTGAATGATCATGAGTGAAATCGGCATTGCTTTGTCTCGGGAAGAACCTAAATCTGTTTTAGACTTTTGTTTTGGACTCATTATTTTCTCCTTAAACATTCCAAAGAAGAGAGTTTGTCTTGCTTCTTGAATGCTTTCTTCATTGGGATGTTAAGGCGGTGAGGAAACATTAAGGAGAAAGAAGGAGACTGTGGTCAGGTTTCATGCTTCCTTAACCTGGAAGCTGGAAGAGGCGGTGCAGGCAGGGAACCGACAGCTAAGGAAGGAACACGTCAGTTAGTACCCCAAAGTGTTGCTGGGTCAGCAGTCTCCTCATCTTTGCAGATCGGGAAACTGAGGCTCAGAGAGATCACCTGACTTGTCCAAGTCCACAGAAAGTGACGGGTCTCCTGTTTTCTCTAAAGCCCATGGTCTTTCCTATCTTTCGTTCAACGCCCACGGAGGAGTTGTCTGGGGACAGAGAGAAGCAAGGCAAAGAAGCATAGGGTTCTCCTTAGAGGAGGACTGGGATTTAGGAGCAAGGGGAAAAACTCAAGAGATTTCAGCACCACCTGGTTATCGGCCCCTCTATCCAGCCCATGCTGGCTAGAACACTGTCGGCCCGTAGAGCAGGAGGTGCGGTGCAGCATCTAGAATCCTAATTGAAAACTGCCCGGTGTCTGAGAACATGTGCCCTTCTCTTGCTCATAGAGTAGGTTAGGCCGGCTCACCATTCACCAAACCTAAAGGGCGCGGGCCTGCCGGCAGGGGCAACTCACCTGCCTGCTCCAAAGCCACCATCGTTGCCTGCTCGATCAAGTCCCGCTCGATGAAGCTCCTGAAATCCTCACTGTACACGCTCAGGTCTGGCAACTGGAATGTGTAGATTGGCATCTCCAGGGGGAACTGCTCGTTGTTGCATTCACTGGCCACGTGGGACCGGGCCAGGGAGACGATGGCTGAGCTGGCGTGGGAAATCCCCCGGGAAAGTCGCTTTTCTGCAGGGGGAGAAGGAAAGATAGCCACGAGGGCTGAATGGGTGTAGGTGCGGCTCTGTGTGTGTACATAAACACATACTGTGCACACGCAATACACACACAGGTACACATTCACGGACACATGCCACACATGCACATACCACACAACACACATCAATACACATGTGCACACATATGAACACACCACACATGTTCACACATATATACTACATGTGCACACACTTATAAGCAGAGATATACATGTGCATACACATACTGCACACATACACACACACATAAATGCACACACACGAATACAAAAGTATACACAGGAACATATGCATGCATACACTAGACACATACACACTGCACATCCACTTGCATACATACATGCACATATACTACATAGCATATGCATACATGCATGCACACACACATACATACAGATACTAGGCACATATACTACACACATACACACATGCCCATGTACATACACTACAGACTGTATACATACTATATACACGTACATATATAGATGTATTTGCACATACTACATACAGCACAAATACACAGGACACACAGTGCACATACATGTACAACATGCACAAACTATATGTATACACACATGTACACATACATGTGTGCACACACATACACATGCACACCCATATTCTCTCTGTACCAGCCCTTCTATCCTACAAGCCTGTTCTATCCTGCAGGCCTTCCCGCTGCTGGATTAATCACCATCACCTGGTATGTGGTACTTATTCACAAGAGTCAGGAAAGCACTTAGTAAGTGGGGAGCTGCGAGCCCACGGTACAGCTGCACATCAGCACTGTCAAAGAGCACCAGGCTTGCTCTTGGGTCTGCAGTTATCTCTAACTCGAGTCCACTGAGCTGTCCTCTCCCAGGACTAAATGGTACAAGGCAGACCGCTCTTTGTCTCGATGCCTTTATGCAGTTAATGCAAAGAAACAATCTCAGGCATCCACAGCGGCTCAGGTTTTAAGACAGGCTGTTTTACTAAAGTTACGCTGATAAATGCCTCCTACGTGGCCCTCCCAGGACACACAATATTCAGTCAGTCCATGTGTTTCTCTTCCGTCTGGCTATTCTTTTGCCACAGCACTCTAAAAAGTAATGCTCTCCTCTAGCTTTATTCTTCTTGGGCTTTTCAGCCAGGGAATGAGAAAGGCAGTGTGGGATTTCTCTAAGGTACAATATGTTACCATGTTAGGAAGTCAACTACCTAGAAAGTAGATGTATCCTCTTGGCGCTACAAAAGCACGCTTGTTTTTCTAAGCCCTGTGTTCTAATGACCAACATTGCACATAAAACAAGATTAAATATATGTTAGGAATAGGTTATCTTTTTTCACAGTCAGTGTTTTCAGTAAGGAGAAGTCTTTCTAGCAAGGCGGTAGATCTTTCATTTTTCTCAGGAAAGCACGGTCTCTGGTGTTTTATTCAAAAACCTGCTGCCTGTGTTGCCTAAATTAAGTCTAAATAAGGATTGTCTAAGCCCTGTGGCAAATTCCTGAGGCTATTCTCTGAGGTCCCAAGGACTCCCACTGTCCTTCAGTTCAGCCTGACCACTGGTGAGGTCTGTGCTCCTACAGGCCCCTCTGAGGTCCACGCTGACCAGCACACCACGGTCACGCGGAAAACCCAGCCCCAGCCTTCACCCGGAACAGCAGCGTCCTCCTTCCCCACTTGCTAGAGCACTGGACAGAAATGGCATTCATGGAGTTTTGTTAAAACAGACTAAAAAGCATCGGCTTTCGATCCTGTGGCAAGTTCGTTTTAAACCCAAAGCGAGTTCCCAGAAGGTTCATGTATTTTCCCATTAAAATGAATACAGAGTCACAGAGACAGACTGTATTTCACAATGGGTGGTTTAGATTCACCTTCAGTTTCACTCTGAGACCAATGGGTGGTTTAGATTCACCTTCAGTTTCACTCTGAGACCAACAGGATTAAGTTCTTCGTATTTTGAGGAAAGGTAAAAAGAGAAGTTAAGCCACACAGGCAGTTAGAAAGAAGAGGGAGGGAGCGTGCAGGCCCAGCTTGGGGGGTGGGGACGGCCCATTGCTTCCCACACTGGTTCAGGTACTTGAGTGCAGGAGCAGCCAAAGCTTGTGTCTTTCTACCTCGTGCAAGCCATGCTGAGGCCGCTCATCTTGCCACATACTACCTTTTTTGCATCTGGAAAGAAGGAACTGCCCCATTTTTGGGGACCCGATGGAGAGGGACATCAGGCATTAGAGAATTGAGGTGCTATGTGCACCCGCAGTTGGGGGGACAGACAATCTCGAGGCTGCTCTCAACAGTGGGCACCTGCTGGTCAGGGGCACCCATGCTCCTCCTGGCCCATCTATCAGCACTGACATGAGACACTTCAAGGGCCTTGGAAACGTGGTGATTCCTAGGACAACAGGATGCTGTTCTGCAGTTCTAAACATGAAATATTTGGAGTCTAAAGGAAAAAAGTATTTTTGAACTAAAAATATTAATAGATTGTGTTGAAGATCATATAATGAGAAATATATGCTCCCAATTCTAACATTTCCCGTGACACCCCAGGAATGCACATGTATCATCTCTCTCTCACACACAGAGTCACAAACACACACACTCACATACTGATTCTTTAAATGTGAACTCAGTGACTCTGCTTTTGGATGTATAAATAAAACGTTTTACAGGAATTATCATGATCAAAGTTATGTCTCAGAAAAACACAGAAAGATTAAAAAACAAAACAAAACATAGTATAAGAATGTACAGAATTTCCCTGCCACTGACAAAGGGGAGATGTATTAACTATAAATTCTTTTTTCATTTATTTTCCTTTTATTTTTAATTTTTACAGAGATGGGGTCTTGCTGTGTTGCCCAGTCTGGTCTCAAACACTTGGGCTCAGCGAGGATTACAGGAATGAGCCACTGCACCTGGCCCTGCATTTTCTTATTTTCTTAGTTTTTGTTGCTCTGGCACCTGGGACCTCCCCGACTGGGGAAAGCCTGCCCCTCCCGGGTGAACCGATGTTAGAGATGGCAAAGGCCTTGCCCGGCAGCATGCCTCTCCTATGCGGAGCCGCCAATCCAGAATCTACGCTCCCAACCACCCTCTCCAGCTGGCTCTTACTCTCCAGGAGGCAATGTTCCTTTGCCCTAAGCACTTCAGGCCAGGTATCAGGCAGCTGGAGACAAGCCCTTTGCCCCTGAGCTGGCTGCAGTTATGCACACTAGCTGGGGTAGGGGCTGCTCCCCCTGCCCTGCCTTCCCATAGAAACCATCACAAAGGCTTTGGTCCGTGCTTCCCCTCACTCCTACCTCCGCACGACCCGCGCCTCCCAATATGGCCCTGCATGCTGTCCTGGGCCTCCTGTTTCCACCTTCATGACAGTAATTTCTGTGTTTGTGTGTCTTGTGATACCTGATTAAAACGGATCCTGGGTACATTTTAAAACAAGTGGACAAAACTTTTCCTAAAGGGTGAGATAGAAATATTTTAGGCTTTGTGAGCCACGCAGTCTCAACTACTCACCTCTGTCTTTGCAGCACTACAGCTGCCGAAGACAGCACATACATGAGTGAGCGTGGGGGAGTCCCAATAAAACTTTACTTAAAAAACAGGCCAGGTTGGGCTGACAGGTCATTTTCTGGCCCCCGATTTAGAATATGAAATGTTCCATTTTCCATTTTAGCACACTATGGTTTCAGGAAGAACTCAACTAAAGGAGACATAAATTCAATTCGGAAACTCTATAATTCAATAGGAATTGATATGATTGCTCGCAAGCCTCAATTAATAGGATTATGCTGGGATAGAGTCCTATTTTTTTTTCTTAAATGGTATCTAAGAAAAGTCAGATCACAGTATGTAACAGCTACACTTACTAGGCCCTGATTCTGCCAACCTCTCTGGTAGCAGACGGGAGGTTCCTTGTAGCCCCTGGACCAGAAGGATAAGATAATGGGTTGGTTTGTTTGCTGCCAGCTCAAAAGAGCAGGAATGGCCATGTGGTCATCTGTCTGGACTGCTGCTGCATGAAAGATACCAGGAGCCTTAACCGTGTGCTACAGTCAAGGAAGGCCCTGAGAACAAGACCGAGCCAATGACTGGAAGGGGTGGTTCCTCTGGAGTCAGGTCTAATGGCAGAAATGAAACCAAATTTAAGAATAATCAACAAGAGGGGCAAGACAGTGCACAGCCTCAGTGTCCTGTCCTTACACCCACCTGGAGATCCCCAGGGGCAGGAGGTGGGAATGGGTGAGACCGACAGAGAGGGCCTGGGGTAGGGCGTCTGGTCCTGCCTTTCCTCTCTCCAGCATGGCTCCAGCATGGCCTGCCTTCCCTATCATCCCCCAGCCCCGACCCTGTGCCAGCTGGAGAACATCAGGTGGTGCTGGAGCACAGCTGGGTGGGGCAGCAGTCACCATGGGCACCACTTCCCTCCTTTCCCTAACATACGGGGGAGCTTGGCAGTGACACCGGAGCGGGGCAGTCCCTACAGGAAACAAGGACTTTCTAGAAGAGAGGAGCTGGGAGCAGCCCTCAGGAGATAATCCAGCTGTGCGGAGGGGAACGGGCAGGGAACTTCTAGAGGCCAAATGACAACATCCAAGGCTCTCCAGCTTGAGGACCCTTCCCCGCCTCCCATCTGGAGGAGCACCCACCAGAGCCTGTGCTCCGGCACAAGTGAAGATGGATGATAACTGCACGCCCCAGGAGCTTCCAGGGAAACTGTCACAGAAAGGCAACATAGTACTGGCCAGGAGGACTAGATTAAAAAATGAGCCTAGTAAATATGTGCAGAGAGATAAAGAGAATATCAGAATGCAAAAAAAAAATAATAATAATAATGACAAAGAATTAACTTGGGATGAAAAAAATTTAATGAGACTAATAATGCATTCATGTGCAGAATAAATGGGGATGTGAAAACATCAGGTCAAGTGAATCTCTTAGAAGACATGAGGAACAAGCTGCAAGAACACGATGGAGGAAGGGGTGGAAAGTGTTCAAAGAAAATAATTTCAAACTAGAGTTTTTAATCTACTAAATGAAAATATAAGTATACCATGTAAACCTTTTTAGGCACTCAAGGCCTTAGGAGATTCACCATGCAAAAATTCTTTTTGGAAGTAGTCTTTGAGGAAGTTTTTTGTTTTTTGTTTTTGCAAAATAGAAATGAATACATGTGAATAAATAAAGGAGTTAATTGTTATCTAAATAAGCAAAGGCAACAAAAAGTATCTAAATATGATTGAGAGCAAGTAGAGGCAGGACAGAACAACAAAAATCATATTAAGAGATGTATTTTGCAGGGGAAAATATAGTGGTTAAGTTTTTAAAAATAATAGGAAGAAAACCAAAATACTGATTTTAATAGAATAGCAGTAATTGCAATGTGAGTAAAAGTAGAATGTGTAACTTGCAAACCAGTAGAAAAATTCAATTAGATAGAGAAGATAGGACAGAAGGATGGATTGAATTAACTACTCAAAAGACAGAGATTCTTGGATTGGATAATAAAATAAAACCTAATAATAAGTTGTCTACAAGAATCACATTTAACATGAAAGGATAAGGAAAAGTTGAAATTACATCAGCAGAAAAAATGATATTTCTGGCAAATATGAACCAATAGAAAGCCAGGGTAGCTGTTTAATATCAACAAAAGCAGATTTCAAGATAAAAACTATTATATCAAATGGCTTGACAAAGAGACAGCCTATATATTGGTTAAAAAACATACTAGAGCAAGATAATCTAAAAAATTATGAATATACATATACCTAACAAGATAGCATCAAAACAAATACAGCAGAAAGGATGAAACTCAGAGAAGACACAGATAATACGTATTAAAATTTCTAACTCAATTATGGCTTTTCTAAACAACAGAATAAACAGTCAAGAATAATCCAAGATATAGATTCAAATATAGCTTGAATGATAGGCTGAGCTAATAGAAACAAATACAGCATTCATTCTCAACAGTTCAGGAGAGTCTACCTAATGCAATAAAATAAAAAACTGAATTAATTGTATAAATATGAAGAAGAACAATTAATTGTATAAATATGAAGAAGAACATTTGTGATTCTCTTAGGACAAACTATTAGAACTAATAAGAGAATTTATGTAGCTCACTGGATAAAAGACAAATAAGTAAAAAATGAGTTTCTTTTTTCCATGCCTAAAATCTGAACAGAATCTGAAGATGTTCAGAGGCATACATAATGTTCTTGGATAGAAGAACAATATTACAAATGCAAATTACTTTTAAAATGAAATAAAAATCTATTCCAATTCCACTCAGAATTATAATTTTAAGGTTTAGATGGCAAAATAAATATTCAAAAACAGCAAAAAAAAAAAAAAAAAAAAAAGGAAAAGCATAGCAATAGAAGGGTTTGCTTAGCAGAGAGTGATACCCTGTGAAACCACTGAGTCAAGTGTAACAGGGTGGCAGCCATGGGGTGGGCAGAACAAAGTATGCAAATAGGTCCAGGTATGTTGAGAATTTAATATAAGGCAAGGCTGGCATTTTAGTTCAGTTCAGTGGGGAAATGTACTTAAATAACTCACTCTCAATCCAGAAGAAAGCAAAACCAGATTATTTACTATTATAAAAATTTCAAATTGATGAAAAGACTCAAAGAACAAAATTTAAATTAAATATAAGAATATATTTCAGGCTGGGCATGGTGGCTCATGACTGTAATCCCAGCACTTTGGGGGCTGAGGCAGGTGGATCACAAGGTCAGGAGATCGAGACCCTCCTGGCTAACACAGTGAAACCCCATCTCTACTAAAAATACAAAAAAATTAGCTGGGCGTGGTGGCAGGCACCTGTAGTCCCAGCTACTTGGGAGGCTGAGGCAGGAGAATGGTGTGAACCTGCGAGGCAGAGCTTGCAGTGAGCCGAGGTTGTGCCACTGCACTCCAGCCTGGGTGACAGAGCAAGACTCCATCTCAAAAAAAAAAAAAAAAAAAAAAAAGAATATATTTCAGTAACTCTGTAGTCCAAGAAACCTTCCAAAGTGAGAGAGAAAGCTCATCAGCCATGAGAGCAAGATAATGTAAACATGTATGGGAAAACATTCTGAAAAGAAAGTCCTAAGGCAAGTGATACAGTGGGAAACACACACACACACACACACACACACACACACACACACACACACACACACGAAATATATGTTTTAGTCTTTATTACAAAGAGAGAAACAAATTGATAAGAAAAGGCAAACTAATCAATAGAAAATGGACAAAGTACATGAACAGCCAAGTTACAAAGGGGAAATCCAATGGCCTAACAAGCAAATGGCAAGATGAGAGTGTAAACAAGACACCATTTTCCACTCTTCAGAGTAGAAAAAGAACATAAACACATTTGATGCAGTTTGGATATTTGTCTCCAAATCTCAAGTTGAAATGTGATCCCCAGTCTTGGCGGGGCGGCCTGGTAGGAGGTGTTTGGATTAGAAGCAGACGCCTCATGAATGGCTTGGACCATCCCCTTGGTGATAAGTGAGCTCTTGCTCAATTCACACGCAATCTGGTTGTTTAAAGGTGTGTGGCACCTCCCACCCACCACTCACTCTCTCTTGCTCCAGCTCTGGCCATGTAAAGTGCCTGTTCCCTCTTTGGCCACTGCCATGATTTTAAGCTTCCTGAGGTCTCCCCAGAAGCTGAGCAGATGCCAGCACCATGCTTCCTTTAAGCCTGCAGAACCATGAGCCAAGTAAACCTCTTTTCTTTATAAATTACCCAGCCTCAGATATTTCTTTATAGCAATGCAAGAATGGACTAACATAGAAAATCAGTACCAAGGGGTACCTGAAAATGTGAAAGCAACTTAGGAAATGGGTAATGGGCAGAGGTTGGAAGTCTGGAGGGTCCAGAAGAAGACAGCAAGTGAGGGAAAGTTTGGAACTTCTTAGGGATTGGTTAAATGGTTATGACCAAAATATGGATAATGAAAATGGACAACAGAGTCAATCAAGGCTGAGGAGGTCTCAGATGGATATGAATAAATTATTGGGGACTGGAGCAAATGTCACATGTTTTGCCTTAGCATAAGGGAGGAGACCACCCCTCATGTTGTCTTATGCCCAATTTCTGCCTCCAAAGAAAGAAAAAGTAAAAACTAAAAGGCAGAAATGAAATCCACAAGCAGACAGCCCAGCACCACACCCTGGGCCTGGTAGTTAGAGATTGACCCCTGAACTAATCGGTTATGTTATCTATAGATTACAGACATTGTATAGAAAAGCACTGTGAAAATCCCTGTCCTGTTTTGTTCCAATCTAATTACCGGTGCATGCAGCCCCCAGTCACATATCCTGTGCTTGCTCAGTTGATCACAACCCTCTCATGCACACCCTGTTAGAGTTGTGAGCCCTTAAAAGGGATAGAAATTGCTCACTCAGGGAGCTTGGCTCTTGAGACAGGAGTCTTGCCGAAGTCCCCGGCCAAATAAACCCCTTCCTTCTTTAACTTGGTGTCTGAGGAGTTTTGTCTGTGGCTCGTCCTGCTCGTCCTGCTACAAGCAAAGAGCTCAGCTACATTCTGTTCATACCCTAGGGATCTGTGGAAGTTTGAACTTGATGATTTAGGGTATGTGGTAGAAGAAATTGATAAGCAGCAAAGTATTCAAGAAGTGGCATGGCTGCTTCTAACAGTCTGCATTCAGATGCTGGAGCAGAGAAACGAGTTGGAACTTATATTTAAGGGAAGCAGAATGTAAAAGAGAAGCAGAATGTAAATGTTTGAAAAATTTGCAGCCTAGCCATGTGGCAAAGAAAGAAAAAGCTTTTTCAGAAGAATTCGAGCAGGCTGAGGAGCAACTACTTGCTAGAGATATTTGCATAATAAAAAGGGAGCTAAGTGAGTGCTAATACCCAAGACAATGGAGAAAAGGCCCTAAAGCATTTCAGAGACCTTCACAGCAGCCCCTCCCATCAAAGGCCTAGAGGCCTAGTTGGAAAGAATGGTTTCAGGGGCCAGGCCCAGGGCCCTGCTACTTTGTGCAGCTTTGGGACACTGCTCCCTACATCCTGGCTGCTCCAGCTCCAGCCTTGGCTCAAAAGGTCCCAGATACAGTTTGGGCTGCTGCTTCAGAGAGTGAAAGCCATAAGCCTTGGTGACTTTCACATGGTGTTAAAAACCTGTAGACATGTAGAATGCAAGAGTGAATGAGGTTTGGCAACCTCAGCCTAGATTTCAGAGGATGTATGGAAAAGCCTGGGTGTCCAGGTAGAAGTCTGCAGCAGGGGCATAGCCCTCACAGACAACCTTACTAGGGCAGTGCCAAGGGGAAATGTGAGGCAGAAGACCCTACACAGAGTCCTCATGGGGGCACCGCCTAGTAGAGCCGTGAGAAGGGGGCCACCACGTTCCAGACTCCAGAATCGTAG
The DNA here is from genome assembly GCF_049350105.2 of Macaca mulatta. Taxonomy (NCBI): domain Eukaryota; kingdom Metazoa; phylum Chordata; class Mammalia; order Primates; family Cercopithecidae; genus Macaca; species Macaca mulatta. Next base: position 7,617,961 of record NC_133412.1, on the reverse strand, counting down.
ATCTACTGGTGGCTTGCACCCTGCACCTGGAAAAGCTGCAAGCAGAGAGCAGCAGTGGGGGCTGAACTCTGGAAAGCCACAGGGGCAGAGCTGCCCAAGGTCTTGGGAGTCCACCTCTTGCACTGGTGTGCCCTGGATGTGAGATACAGAGTCAAAGGAGATTATTTTGGAGCTTTAAGGTTTAATGATTGTCCTGCTGGGTTTTGAACTTGTGTGGGGCCTGGAGCCCCTTTCTTTTGGCCAACGTCTCCCTTTTGGAATGGGAATGTTTACCCGATGTCTATACCCCATTGTATCTTGGGAGTGAATAACTTGTTTTTGATTTTACAGGCTCACAGGTGGAAGGGACTTGCCTTGACTCAGACGAGAGTTTGGACTTTTGAGTTAATGCTGGAACAAGTCAAGACTTTGGGGGACTGTTGGGAAGGCATGATTGTATTTTGCAATGAGAAGGACATGAGATTTGGGAGGGCCCAGGAGTGGAATGATATGGTCTGGATATTTGTCACCACCCAAATCTCATATTGAAATGTAATCTGCCATCTTGGAGGTGAGGCTTAGTGTGAGGTGTTTGGATCATGGGAGGGGGGAGATCCTTCATGAATGGCTTGGGCCATCCTCTTGGTGATAAGTGAGCTCTCACTCTGAGTTCATATGAGATCTGATCATTTAAAAGTATGCAGCACCTCTGCCTTCCAACTCATTCTCTCTTGCTCCTACTCTGGCCATGTGAAGTGCCTGTTCCCTTTGCCTTCTGCATGATTGTAAGCTTCCTGAGGCCTCCCCAGAAGCTGAGGAGATGCCAGTACCATACTTCCTGTAAAGCCTGAAGAACCATGAGCCAATAAATCCTCTTTTTAAAATAAATGACCCAACCTTAGGTATTTCTTTAATACAGTGCAAGAATGGCCTAACACACCATACACTGTAATATCCAGTGCTAGCAAGAATGAAGGGAAACACCCGGTTTCACACATGGTGAGTAGAAATATGTTAGGAAAGAAGTCCTAAAATTATTCAGCTAGAAACACACATGTGTTGGCACAGCAAATCCATTCTGGGAATGCAAACCTATAGAAACAAAAGCACCAGTATGTAAGATTACAGGTATGAAGATGTTTCTTTCAGCATTGCTTGCAGTGGCAATTAACAAATAATAACAACGACAAAAACCCAAGCAAAAACAGAATCACCATGAATACAGCAGTGATCTAAAAATTAACATATTATAGAGTAAAATGTAGCTATTAAGAGATTATGTTCATCATCGCCTGCTCAGTGAAACAAGCACTTTGCAGTGTGCTGTGCATTTGACTCTGACGTGTTTGATTTTGAACAAGATAGCAAGAGGAGCAGGAGGAGACCACCAGGATGTTATCAGTCATTATTACACTGGTGAGATCTAGGAGGTGTGCAGGAGAATGTTCTTAAGTGTTCCTCATATATCTCAGTATTGTTTCCTTTGTTATAATAAGCATGTCTTACTTTGATAATGAAGAAAAAGGATAGAGAAGATGGAGCGCATGAGGCAAGAAATGTGGCGCTGAACAGACTTGGAGACTGTTACTTTGGAAATAAGTAAAAGTACTAGAGATGTTTGGTCTGAAAAAACCAGGACTCCAGGAGGAATGCTGGTGTTTACTCACTTATTGGGCTTTTGGGGTCCTAGGAAATCAGACTCATTTTTCTGCTTTTCTGAGGTAGAGGCTGGAGCCATGGATAGAAGCAACAAAGGACATTTCGGCATAGTGTGAGGAAGAAGGCACTAAGAGTCCAATTTGTCTGCACCTGGGAGGTGATGACCCCACCATTCTTTGTACCACCCAACCCACCTGCGAGCTGCGGTGCACTGGCCTGGGCAGCTGTGCCCAGGCTCAGTCCCTCAGTGGTACCTTGGGCAATGTCGTCCTGCCTCTGCGGGCAGGGCCGCTCCACCTTGTGCCCGGGCTGTGGCTCTCGCTCTGGCTGCTTGGGACCCCTCCCTTCGTTGAACACATGCGGCAGATTGGCTGTGTGCACCTGGCGGAGCTGCTCATAGTCGCTCAGAGCGGCTGTCAGGTCCCAGTTTTTGCCTGTGGACAAGAAGTGACAAGAGGTGACAATATGAATGCATGAATTATGGTCTCATCATAGAGAAGAACCATGACAAGAAGGGTTTCCCATGAGGACATAAACTAATGAATTTTCTACCAGTATTTCTCATTTTTCAAAGGGGAAAATGGCCCTCTGCATGACTTAAAGTAGATTTCATACCCATAAGTGACGTCCATCTAAAATATGTGACTATACACAGTTTCAGAGCCTTTAGGTTCAAACACACACACACACACACACACACACACACACACACACACCCCTAAACATTGCACCCCCGATTATCACATTCGTCTTTGAAAATCAAGTTGTAGAGCTTACTCTCTGAGGGGAACAAAGCGTCAATTAAAGAAAAATGAATTGAAATAATTCTCAAAGTTTCTTTGGGCTTTTGCTCAGAGTTTTACTTTTTAAGCTTACTATGAGAGAAGCAGAAGCTTGGGGGGGATTCTCTTGTTAGTGAGTGTTGGTAGGAGATAGGCTTCCAAGCTCAGGCCCTGCACCGGGTGCGATGCCAGGCTGGGCAGGTGTGCCCTGCGTGGGTACACACTCAGCAGGGCTCCTACCCCGACACGGGGTGCTGGACTGGCACTTCGTAGCACTAGGCGCAGCCACACTGGGGAGTGGGAGGCAGCGTGGGCACTCCGATTCCTGACTCTGAGAGTCAGTGGACTTGTAACAGCAGGAAGGAGTGTCACACACTGCATCCGATTCAGTGAGGCATCATCCTATAGCACGACTGGGCAACTATAGTTAACAATATTGTATATTTCAACATAACCAGAAGCGTAGATTTGGAATGTTCCCAACACAAAGAAATGATGCATGTTTGAGTTGATGGATATCCCAATTAGCCAGATTTGATCACTACACACTGTATGCTTGTATCAAAATATCACATCTGCCCCGTCAATATGTACAACTATTATGTATCCATAAAAATTAAAAATTAAAAAAATTTTAAAAAGAAATCAAAGAATTAAAAAGTTAGCCTTAATTTTAAGGAGCAAATAAAAATAAGCTCCCCTCTTATCTTTTCCATTTTAAGTTACTGGGAACCCCAACAGATGTTACATCAAGTAAGGATGAGAAGGAAAGGCGCAGAGGCCCATGGTGAAACCCGAGGCTGGAAGACTGGGGCAGCCACAGGATACATGTCCTTGATGCCGGGATACTCACTTTTGGGAAGGAATGCAACCCAGAAGAACAGTCAAGAACACAGGTTCTAGAGCCTGGCTTTGAGCCCTGGTTCCACCTTCTAACTAATTCTCTGATGGTGAATATATCATTTCATCACCTAAGGCCTTGCATTCCTTCCTGTACAATTAGGATAACACAATCCATCTAATGAGAACTCTTATGAGGGTTAAATGAGAAAAGGAGATAGTGTTTGTAAAGTTCTTCCTTTATGGAAAGTGCTTAATAGATGGTAATTACCATTATTCTCATTAATTATAGGTTTTTGTTTTATGTTTAACTTCTAGCACTCGGAGTTAAAAGCCAGTGAGTAAGTGATAGAGCTGAGATTCAAATACAGATCTGCCTTGATTCAAACCTTAGCTTTTGGCGTTATCGTTCCCTTGAACCTGACCCAGCTTTGGACATAACAGGTCCTGGTTGCTGACACACCTCCTTCTCTACGTTGCTCACCTACCATGACCCTTCATAACCAGAGTTTACCCTTTCACCTGGATCCCCACTCTCCATCCCCACCTTGCCAATGCATTCAACTGCTGGGTTCTACTCTCTTCTCCACAGATTTACCTATACTCTGTGAGGTTCTCATTCGACTGTTACTAACGCCATGCTCCAAACACACCGCGGCCATAAAATCCATGGGAGGGCACTAGAGGCCTAATTCTAACATGGATATTTTCATACTTTCTCTTCTCTTGCACCCTGGGATGCTCTACGGTCCCTTCACTGGTTCCTTTGCCTCTTCCTGCCCATAAAACACATGGATTCCCCTAATTTTTCTTCTTGCTCTTCTTTACTCTTAATTTATACCCTCCTTTGAAGATTAAGTCCATCTCTATGAGAATAAGCTTAATTCTAGTTACAACTTATATCCTAAGTTTTAAAGCCAAATATCTTGACTATGGCAGATATTAGCTGACTATCCAGTTTCTATTCTCCTCATCTAATTCTATATGCTCAGAATTCTAATTTATTTTGGATAGCAATACACACAGCTCAAAATATTCATTTTCTCCTGCAGATCTTCAAAATATGTTCCTGTTGTCCTATCTTTCTGTATTTGCTTACTCTGTTCCTTCTTCCTGGAATAGTTCCTCCAAGCAGCAAGACAGTACAGCTGTATGGAAGAAGACCTTAACCAAAAGAATTCAAAGACTGAGGACGTTGCCTGTGAAGTTTTCCTTTCAGGATGCCTCAATTTCTGATTATCACCAAACAGCAAGTTATTGGATTACTAGCAGGCACAGGTTTCATGGTAAGAACTACAACCTCTAGTACAGTTTACTGCTGAAAATGTTTATGCCTTAAACTTCTAAATCATTTGATTTTTTTTTCATTGTCTTAAGAGGCAGTGGATTTCAAGTTAAATTTAACATATGTATTTTGGCACTCAGAGAGGGATGAGCTGCTTTAATTTAGTACAAAACCATCATAGCTCTGAAGAAAAACTATAAATCAGATATACATGAACTCACAAGAGGAGGTGAAACAGAAACTGACTGAACTCAGGAGGAAAAGGAGTCAAATTGTTTTAGGAATGAAGTTAAACTATAAGGGAGAAAAGAGAAAACAGACTACAGATTGCATAGCAAGAATGAATGATAAATATGAAAAATAAGGAGACAAAACAGAAATAAAGAAACACAGGGTTAAAGAAAAATGTTAGATATAAAGTAGGTAAAAAAAAAAAAATCCAACATACTCATAATTGGAGCCCCAAATAAGAAATCTAAAATAATGGAAAAGGAAAAAAAAGAATTTAAAGATTTTAATTAAAAAAACAAACTTTTTGAAATATTTGTTTTTACATATTTAAAGGGCACACTGTATAAGGAAACTGTTCTTAGTCAATACCAACATATATCCTTTAAAAATTATCCTCTTTTAAAGATAAAGATAATTTTTTAAATATGTAAGCAAAAAAGAAAGAAAATCAGGTTGGCAACATACTTCTTGGCAGCAACATTCAATGCCAAAAGACAGTAGGGCCATATCTACAAGATACTGAAGGAAAGAAAGCAATATGAGCTAAGAAGGTTTTATGTACATCCAGTCTACTCTTTTCTGTATAAAGGCTGTAGACAAACCATTTAAAACATGAATAGTTCAGAAAACATTTCTCAAATGGACACTTTTTGAGAAAACTACTAGAGGATGAACTCTAGCCAATCAAGAGATGAATAAGAGTTTGGCAAAGGAGCAGTCAGGCAGCAGTAAGTTTTCTTAACTGCACATCTAAGAAAAAGCAAAGGTAGAGATACAAGTGATAAAGAAGAATATCAATATTGTGTCAAAATGAAAATGACACAATCAACAAAAATGGTAGAATTTAGAAAGCAGAATAAATTTGCAATGCCTCAGCTGTTACACAAGAGACTGCAAAGATAATGTTTACAGTTGACAGGTCAGGCCAGGTGCAGTATTTCACACTTTTGGGAGGCCAAAATGGGCAGATCACTTGAGGCCAGGAGTTTGAGACTAGCCTGGCCAACATGGCGAAACCCCGTCTCTACTAAAAATACAAAAATTACCTGGACATGGTGGGACACGCCTGTAGTCCCAGCTGCTCAGAAGGCTGACGCACAAGACTTGTTTGAACCTGGGAGGTGGAGGTTGCAGTGAGCTGAGATTGCACCACTGCACTCCAGCCTGGGCGACAGAGCAAGACTGTCACAAAAATAACAACAATAACAAAAACACAAAACAAAACTACAGTTGACAGGTCAAATATGTACGTGTAAGCATATTTAATAGTAGAAGGGGAAACAATAAGAACAGACAAAAGATATACTATTGGTTAAATTAGATGGTAGAAGAGAGAGGGGAGAATGAAGGAAGAAGATAGAAGCTTGTTTTATTGAGGCATATAGGGAATAAACTGATATTGTCTAAAGAAAAAGGGATATAGGATATTACATAAAGGCAAACTTATGTAACCACTAGTTATAAACATAATTATAAGTAGTTATAGTTGTTATATACCAGTGGTTAAAAAAGTAACCATTAACATAATTTTTTAAATATCAGAAAAAATATTCTAAAATAAAAAGCTAAGATAGCATAGTGAAAGACATTTAAAATATTTATACAGAAAAACAGAAACTATGACAGAACTAAAACCAACCATATCTGTCATAGCAATAAATGTAAGTAGGCTTAACACAACTATTTAAAGAAAAGGATTTTTACATTATCTCTAAAAAGAAAGATGAATCATTTGCTGTATATAAGAGACACATCTAGAGCAAAGTGATTTAGAAAGGTCACAACTAAAACAGATAGACAGTAGTTTATCAGGTATACAAGACAAAGACAAAACAACAATAACAACAGAACTGAGGTTATGATCTTGTATCAAACAAGGTAGAATTCAGGCCAAAAAGCATTAAGTAAGATGAGGAAAACCACCTTATAAGGCAAAAGTGTTCAATTGGCAATGAAGTGTATTAATCATGTTTTTTATTCTTTGTATTTTATGATGCTTTGACATCCTGGGGCCTTTGTGACCTGGGAGAGGCTGCATCTCCTTGGGCTAGCATATTCCTAGAGATAACAAACTACTCTTCTGCAAGCCTGCCTTTCATATACAAACCCATTAATCCAAAGCCCAGACCCCTCAACCACAGCCTTTCCTACAATTCCAGGCCAATATTCCCCTCCTCTAATCAGCCCAGGGCCAGGTACCAGATAACTCAGAAGGGTCCCTCCACCTTGGGCCTGCTGGAATTACTCAGACGAGCCAACCCTCAACCAGCTTGGCCTGCTTGCCGTGCCCTGCCCAATCCTTCCCATGGAAACTGCAATAAAGGCTCTTGCTCTGGTTTTTCTCCTGCTCCCTCTGCCTCCTGACTATGAAACAGAAACAGATTAAACTCAGGGGGAAAAAGGAGTCAAATTGTTTTAGAAATGAAGTTAAAGTATATGGGAGAAAAGAGAAAACACACTACAGATAGCATAGTAAGAATGATAAAAACGAAAAATAAGTCAAGTAGCCAATGTAAAACAGAAATAAAGAAACAGGGCTTCCCCACATGGCCCTATGTGTTGCGTCATGCACCCTGCTTCTAGGGAATTGTAAGTAACAAACTTCTTCCTGTATAATAATAATTTCCATATCTGCACACCTGGTTAAAACAAATCCAAAGTACATATGGAAACAGAAGATATAAGAGGTATGAATATCTGCACAGTAAATTAGAAGGCAGAAACTTTATACGGCGGAAACTACCATGAAACACTAAGATCACCACACTGACATACACAATTACCTAGAGCATACCATAAACAGCAGGAGTGACTACAACATGGTAACAAACAGCCTGCAAATCCTGGAGGTCGTAACAACACAGGTTTACTTTTTACTTGTTCCACACATCCCCCATGGGTTGACTGAGCTCTGTGACATACCTTGTCATTCCAGGATTCTGGCTCATAGAGCAGCCACTCTATGCCTATGACTGTGGAAGAAGGATACAAAGCCAGGAGCATCTGCCATCAACAATCAAACACTCTGGGCCAGAGGCGATATCTCACCTCTGTTACAATCCATGGCAAGAACTAGCCACAGGCTCCCATCCAAACACGGGGCCCAGGAACTACATCCTCCCACGTGCCCACAAGCGGGAGTCAGAGAGCGGGACATAGTCCGTGAAGAGCATTAGTGCTTAATACACTGGATGTAAAATTAACACACATAAATAAATAGCCTTTATCTGTGAAGAAAAAGGTGTTAGAAGACATACTGGAAGAATATTCCATACACAATTGCAACTAAAATGATAAAGTAGTGAGGGATATATTTAAAAGAAATACACACAACGTGAAAGGAAAATAAATCTCAAGACCCCAAAATCACTAAGCCAAAGGGTATCAGGCAAACCTGCCTCCCATTTTATTTCTAAATAAGATAGCTACAAAGATAAAAAACACTACATACCTCCCTCACAATTTGCTCACAAGGAAATTCCTTATGGGCTTCAAGATCTTCCTTTAGGGCCTCAGAGCCCTAAAACAGTTCTGTTGCATTTTACCCTGGCAATATACATTGATAGCTCATCTCCGCAGGTGTGGGACAAAGGACAGCCAGAACTCTTAAGTTCTGTTTTAAAGTTCTAAGTCATCTTAGAGATACCTAAGTCATCTCTCTGCTCACCTGAGACAATTGCATATCTGGTTGCTTCCTCTGCCCTATTGTTTATGTAAAAATTCAGATTTACTGAGTCAGACTAAAGCATAAGTGACTATTCCTCTACCTGCCTCTCTCATGTAAATTGTGTATTCAGTGTAAGGCTGATCAAAGACCCAAAAGAAAGCAAACTTTTGTCTCTTATCTACCTATGACCTGGAAGCCCCCACTTCAAGTTGCCCCACCTTCCCAGACCAAACAAACATACCTCTTACACATATTGATTGATGTCTCATGTCTCCCTAAAGTGTATAAAACCACACTGTGCCCTGACTACCTTGGGCACATGTGCTCAGGATCTCCTGAGGGCTATATCATGAACCATTGGTCACTCATATTTGGCTCAGAATAAATATCTTCAAAAGTGTTACAGGGCTTGAATCTTTCTGTCAACAACAGTATAAATGTGGAAAACTTATAATATTCCTCAAGGGCATACAAGTTAAACTGTGCATACCATAAACTGAAAATCCTAATCCCCACCAACTAACCAAATGAACCCTCTCTGGGCCAAGGGGACCCCAGAGACACCTGAAAAACTGAATTCCTGGACACAACTGACCAGCATTAACATTAAAGTACAGATCCTAAGACTGACCAAACAGACTGTGTGGCAATGAGATACCAAATTCCAACCTGACTCTGAGATAGCATCACAAGACAGATAATAGACCCTGAATGAAATCAAATATATTTTACTCCAAAATATATTTCTTTGACATATTTTATAATGGCTCTGCAAAGCTATCTTTGTGGGGGAAATTTGCATTTGTAGAGAATCTCCATTAACGCAGCTAGCACTTTCCTGGTTGCAGGAAAGATTAAGTAAGAGTCTGACACATTGAAAGGTCTGAAAAGAGACATTTACAATGTATTCTCTCTGAAGGCTGCTAGCTGGAGGCTGCCTCTACATAACAAGAATGTTGGCTTCCACAATCCCTTTATCTTAACTCAAGCATTTCTTTCTACTGACTTCAAATCTTTAGGCAAAGCTTAACTCTTTCAACCAATTGCCAATTGGAAAATCTCTCTGAATCCACCTATGACTGTGACCATCCCCACTCCCTGCCTTTCTAAGCATCTTTGAGATGTCCCACCTTTTAAAGTTGAACCGATGTATATACCTTACATGTATGGATCCATGTCTTTGCTTGTAACTTCTGTCTCCCTAAAATGTATAAAACAAAACTGTAACCTCATCACCTTGGGCGCTTGTTCTCAGGACCTCTTCAGACTATTCCCCACGTCATGGTCATTCATACTGGCTCAGAATAAACCTTTTAAAATATTTTACAGAATTTGTTTTTTCCAGCAACAATACTATGTTCCTAGTTTAGGAGACTTAATGTTGTAATTTATTCCTCTAACTTACACATATGATTTGATTCCAGTAAAAACAAAACAAAACAAAAAAAACAGAAGCAGGTTTTGTTTTCCTTCCTTGGAATCAGACAAGCTGATTTTAAATTCACATAAAAAAATAAGGAAGAATAACCAGAGAAACTCTGAAAAGTAAGTACAAAGAGGAGGAAGGAGCACTCTGAGACACTGGCATGAACTCTACCGCCTCAATGACTGGTTTGTGATCAGACTCAACAATGGAACATAATGGTGTAAACCAAAAATAAAATTCGAAGGCCCCCCGACAACCATCTAAATAGGCTCCTTCCTGGGCCAGGGTACCCTAAAATTTAACCGGAAAGACTGGGGAAGGCCAGGGTGGGAAGTAGGGGTCAGACAGGCCTCATTATGCCCTCCTCCTTCTTGGAATGCAGGAAAAGCCAACCAGCATTTAACATCCAACATTTAACATTTAAACATCCACATTTAGCATCTAGCATTTAAAAGCTGACCAGCATTTAACATCCACATTTAACACCCAGCATTTAACATCTAATTGGACTTAAGTCTGATAAGAAACATTTAAAATCTATTCTCTCTGAAGCCTGCTACCTGAAGGCTTCATCTGCATAATAAAACTTTGGTCTCAACAACCTCTTTATCACAACCCAGACATTCCTTTCTATTGATAACAACCAACTGCCAATTAGAAAAATTTTAAATCTACCTATAATCGGGAAGCCCCCACTTTGCACTGTTTCACCTTTCCAGACCAAACCAATGTCCTTTTCCTTTCTTTTTTTTTTTTTTTTTGTTTTTTGAGACGGAGTCTCATTTTGTCACCCAGGCTGGAGCGCAGTGGTGTAATTTCGGCTCACTGCAACCTCTGCCTCCCAGGTTCAAGCAATTCTCCTGCCTCAGCCTCCCGAGTAGCTGGGACTACAGGCTCCTGCTACCATGCCCAGCTAATTTTTGTATTTTTAGTAGAGGCAGGGTTTCCCCCATGTTGGCCAGGCTGGTCTCAAACTCCTAACCTCAGGTGATCCGCTGCCTTGGCCTCCCAAAGCACTGGGATTACGGCCATGAGCTACTGTGCCTGGCCGCAATGTACATCTTAAATGTATTTGACTGATGTCTCCTGTCTCCCTAAGATGTATAAAACCAAGCTGTGCCCAACCACCTTGGGCACATGTTATTAGGATCTCCTGAGGCCTGTGTCATGGGCCATGGTCACTCATATTTGGCTCCAAATGTCTCTCCAAATATTTTACAGAGTTTGACTCTTTTCATTGACAATGAAAAACCCCAAAGAGAATCAAATACACACAAAATGTTAAAAGACAGTTGTCAACTTGGGAAAATGTTTGCAACTCATATCACCTACAAGGGGTTTATATCTGAAGAATGTCAGGTCCTGGAAAAATCTGAGGAAAAAACACGAGGCAGGAAGTTTGTCAGGGGATTGGGCAGAAAAAGTAGCAGGCCCACAGTGCAGGTGCAGTATATTGTAACAAATACTGTAATAAAAAATATTTTTTTCTTTAAGTCAGGAAAGTTCACCTTTTCACTTAAATGAAACACATTATGGCTTCTTTTTGTCTTATACAAAATGCCAGTATCACTATTCTTGTACTTTGGGGCCACTATTAAGTAAAAGAAGGGTTACTTGAACACAGGTACTGTGATGCCAGGATAGCTGATCAGATAACTGAGATGGCCACTTAGTGATGAATGGGTGGGTGACATGTACAGCCTGGACCCACTGGACAAAGGTATGATTCACATCAGGGTGAGATTTCATCATGCTACTCAGAATGGTACATGATTTAAAACTTATGATTTCTGGAATTTTCCATTTAATATTTTCAGATCGTGATTGACCGCAGGTAAAACTGAAGCCTTAAAAACTGAAACCGTGCATAAGGGGGGCTATTGTATGTATGTGCCTGTGTGTATGTATATATGTATATATGCACATGTATACACATACACACATGCACACACATATAATAGCTCCCCTAATCCACAGTTTCAATACAGATATACTCTCTCTACATATAGTACATATGTGTACTCATACACACTATATATAGTATGTGTGTGAGTGCATGTGTATGTATCTGTGCCACGTAATCCGCTGTTTTGTGAGTTTTCCATTACTTGGAGCCCAACGCATTCCTAAATAATGTAGGGAAAAATACAGGAGAACAAACAATGGCAGGGGGAACTATGTGCTATGTAGAAGTATAGATTCCACCAGGATATCTAGGAAAGAACCACCATCATTTGGGATCCAAGGGGCTCCCTGGGGGAAGTGTCATTTTTTGTCTGAGATCAAAAAGAAGAGTAAAAGTTGTCTTGGCAAAGAAGCCAGGAGGGTGAGCAGAGAGAGGGGTGTTACTGGACAGAAAGCTGCATCTGGATAAATCTGGAAGTAGAATGGGCAAGCACATTCAAGGTACTGAGGTCATTAAGTGTGGATGAAGTGGAGAGCAGCAGGAGGAGAGGTCTGGTTAGGATGATGGTAGCAGGATAGCAGGGAGGAGAGAGACGCCTTGCAGGAAGTGTACAGTGGGGTTTAGATTTGACCTGAAAGGCAAAGATGAGTCACTGAGGCATTTTTCAATAGAAGTGAAACATGATAAGATTTTTAATTTAGAAAATAAAGTATTTGCATTTCAGAAAAATTACTCTGGTTGCATAGCAGAGACTGCATTTGCATTTGCACAATACTGGGGCAAAACGAACGTTAGGAGGACACCTGTATTAGTCTTGTCTCATGCTGCTAGTAAAGACATACCCAAGGCTAATTTATAAAGGAAAGAGGTTTAATTGACTCACAGTTACACATGGCTAGGGAGGCCTGACAATCAAGGTGGAAGGTGAATGAGGGGTAAAGTCATGTCTTACATGATGGCAGGCAAGAGCTTGTACAGAACTCACATTTATATAACCATCAGATCTTGTGAGACTTATTTACTACCATCAGAACAGTATGGGGGAAACTGTCCCCATGATTCAACTATCTCTACCTGACCCTGCCCTTGACACATGGGGATTATTACAATTCAAGGTGAGATTTGGGTGAGGACACAGCCAAACCATATCATTCCACCCCTGGGTCCCTCCTAAATCTCATGTCCTCACATTTCAAACACTATCATCCCTTCCCAACAGTCTCCCAAAGTCTTAATTCATTTTACCATTAACTCAAAAGTCCACAGTCCAAAGTCTCAAGACAAGGCAAGTCCCTTCCACCTATGAGCCTGTAAAATCAATAGCAAGTTAGTTACTTCCTAGATACAATGGGGGTACATTCAATGGGTAAACACTTGGCCAAAAGGAAGGGGCTACAGGCCCCATGCAAGTTCAAAATCCAGAAGGGCAGTCAAATTTTAAAGCTCCAAAATGATCTCCTTTGACTCCATGTCTCACATCCAGGTCACGCAGATGCAAGAGGTGGGTCCCCATGGTCTTGGGCAGCTCCACCCTGTGGCTTTGCAGGATACAGCCCTCCTCCTAGTTGCTTTCACAGGCTGGCACCGAGTATCTGCAGCTTTTCCAGGTGCACAGTGCAAGCTGTTGGTGGATCTATCCTTCTGGGGTCTGGAGGATGGTGGCCCTCTTCTCACAGCTCCAATGGGCAGTGCCCCAGTAGGGACTCTGTGTGGGGGGTCCCATCCCACATTTCCCTTCCGCACTGCACTAGCGGAGGTTCTCCATGAGGGCTCTGTCCCTGCAGTAAACTTTTGCCTGGACACCCATGCATTTCCATCCATCCTCTGAATTCTAGGTGGAGGTTCCCAAACCTCACTTTTTGACTTCTATGCACCTGCAGGCTTAACACCATGTGGAAGCTGCCACAGCTTGGGACTTGCACCCTCTGAAGCAGTGGCCTGAGCTCTACATTGGCCCTTTTTAGCCACGGCTGGGATTTGAGACTGCACAGAGCAGCAAGGCCCTGGGCCTGGCCCTTAAAACCATTTTTTTCTCTTAGGCCTCCAGGCCTCCTGTGATGGGAGGGGCTACTGTGAAGACCTCTGCCATGCCTGGAGACATTTTCCCCATTGTCTTGGCGATTAAAATTTGACTCCTCGTTACTTATAGAAATTTCTGCAGCTGGCTTGAATTTCTCCCCAGATAATGGGTTTTTCTTTTCTACTGCATTATCAGACTGCAAATTTTCCAACCTTTTATGCTCTGCTTCCCTTTTCAACATAAGCTCCTACTCCAAACCATATCTTTGTCACAGTGGAAAACGGTCACAGACATGTCAGCCAGAGTCTGCAAGGTGCAGTGTTCAAGATCATGATGGTCTGCCTATTTCCCTCTGGTTTGGTGATTTATCTATTGGAGTACAGAAATCCTGTGCGCCCTCTCCCTTCCTTGTCATATGCCGTAAGACCTACTGATGAGGAGAAATTAAGTTCTCAATTCAGTTCGCTATAGTTTATCAGAAATGGGTTGTGAGTGATCTAGATGGCGAATGAACAAAACTCAAGATGGGTTTGGTGACTTATCGGACGTTGTGCTTCCCCTTGTTGGTGAGAAGTGTGCACATTTCCAGTGGTATCAAGAAGAGGAGAATCAGCAGGGCACGATGTTACCGCTGTTGCCTGCTGGTTAGATATGGGCCAAAGGATATGGATGGATGAGGATTTGACAAAAGGGGTGGATGGTGCCAGAGAGCCTGTGCTCAACCTCTCCCCTCCCTTCATTCTCCTCTGCATAATTTGGGAACAGCCTGGAATGGCACTTCCCAGAACTGCTTTCCAGACAAGCTCCAGGTTCTCAAACAAGAAACATTCATGTGAGGCTTGGAAGGCAGCAGGAGAAGTCTTCGAACGCCAAGGTTAGCTGTGAGCAGAAACAGACCGCCTCTGGCCCAGCTCCGGGGAATCCCATCCTCAGCAGCCCAGATGGTGACAGTGGCTCTGCCTGAGTCATGCTGCGCCCAGGAGAGCTTCTGTGGGTGAGCTGCTTCGGTGCTCTGGGGCAGTAGGCTGTGACAGCACAGAGCGTCCCTACCGGCATCCCCGGGTTGAGCTTGACCTTTCAGTCACGTGTTTCTATCTGTGGCTTCCCTGCCCTTCACTCCCACCCTTCCAGCTGGGGCGCAAGCCTCTAAGTGGTGGTCTGAAAATCCTTCTCATTTGCAACCTCCAGATTCTTATGTGCCCCTGAAAGAGCCGTGGCTATATTCATATGTGTATACATGTATGTGTATACATAAAGATGTGTATGTACACAGGTGTCTACAGACCACTATTTGAACTTGGAGAAAAATGTGGAAGAACACACACTAGCTTGCTCACATGGGTTTCCAGGAGTTGTAATGACATGAATAGAGAGAGGAAGGAGGAATTGGGATGAGCCAAGCAACAAAGAAGACTTTTTTGAGAAACAAATGACATATATGTTATGATACCATTCATGCAAAATTACATATGCATGTGAATATAAATGTATACATTAAAACAGAAGAAAGGCAGGTGGGGTCAGGATGGGCCCTCAGCAGGAATTCTGAAGGTGAGGCTACGCTGGTTCACCCTATGGAGAAAGGCTCCCGCCAGTTACGATTACTATTAACCCTTCCTATTATTCTAGGAATGAATCCATTTATCCGGTTTCCTTCCTCCAGGATAGAATGACCAAAGAAGGGAAATGCAGGCAGAACATAAAGACTGCAGACAGCGCAGATGTGATGGGTGGGAGGCTTAGCCTCAGCTTTTACAGTCAATTTCTTTAAATGAATTAACCCTGAACTTCAGTGAAAGTCTAAATTCCATACGTACAGTGTGGATAGCTCACGTATGTATCAATTTACAGCCTGGCTTTGGTGTATTAGATAGCAAGGACTGAGGTAGGGCTTTCTGCATAGCAGCCCGCCAGGGCTGTGGGTACCACATGCATTCACTCGGGGGTGGGAGTCAGAACAGCAGGGAGTGTCAGGGGCCAGGGTCTGGCCGCAGCCCTGCTGCGAGCTTGCCTTGTAACCTTGGGCAACTTTTGCCTCCTCTGAGTCCCAGTTTTGGCAATGTTAAGGTGAGATGGTTGAGATTCATCTCCAAGGGGCGGTCTAAGTCTGAAGAGTCTGAAAGTTTAAAAACAACACAGGATAGAGGCTTCTGCTGTTATTCAGATGTCTGGCTGGAAACCCCAAGAAGCGCGCATGTGGCCATCACCAGGGAAAGCTCTAGGCTCCTCTGCCATTGCTCCTACGATTGGCCCCCTCATCTCATTTTCCCCTCATTCCCTGACTCCCACCACTCCCCTTACACCACCCATGTCCCTAGCACTGATGGCCTGCACTTTGCCAACCCCAGGAACACTCAGCGCTAGCCACTCCCTCAGCCATGCTCTTCTTGGCATCTGGGATGCCACATTCCCTTGACTTGCCCCCTCTCCACTACTGCTCAGCTGGGTCTCCCCTCCTGGGTCCTCCTCCTCCTCCTCCTGGCCTCTGCCTGCTGAAGGGCTCCAGCCCCAGGACCACCGCTCTTCTCCCCCAGCACTGCCTGCCAGGGCTGCTCGCTGTGAGTGCCATCTAAATACTGATGACTCCTGGAGTTTTGTCCTCAGGCCAACTCTCGATTTGCACATCCACTTCCTGACTCAACACCTCCATTTGGCTATCTAAAAGCATCCCAAGCCTAACACAGCCAAAGCCAAAGATCCATGCATCACGCTTGACTCTGTTCTTACCCTCACACCCCACATCAGCAAGTCCTTGCAGCTTCACCTTAAAATATGCATTCTTGATCTAATCATAATCAAAACCTCTACCACTGTCACCTTAGCTTGGCTGCATTTCTTGCTTGGATGATTGCCAGAGGCTCCTGGTTCCTCTCCTCACTTCCACCCTGGTGTGCCCTGTCACCTGTTCTCCACAGGACAGCCAGAGCGGCCCTTTGAAAATGTAAATCTTGGCCGGGCGTGGTGGCTCACACCTGTAATCCCAGCACTTTGGGAGGCTGAGGCAGGTGGATCACAAGGTCAGGAGTTCAAGACCAGCCTGGCCAAGATGGTGAAACCCCATCTCTACTAAAAAAGAAAATACAAAAATTAGCCAGGTGCGGTGGCAGGTGCCTGTAATCCCAGCTACTCGGGAGGCTGAGGCAGGAGAATCGCTTGAACCCGGGGGGCAGAGGTTGCAGTGAGCTGAGATCGCGCCACTGCACTCCAGCCTGGGCAACAGAGACTGAGACTCCGTCTCAAAAAAAAAAAAAAAAAAGAGAAAAGAAAAAAGAAAATGTAAATCTTGTCATGTTCCTCTCCTTTGAAACCCCAATCAAAGGAGATTTGGGTTCCAATCACTTTCCAAATAACTTCAGAGTCTTCCCCACGGCCTCCAGGCCTTTGGCAATCTGGTCCCAGGCACCAAGTGACGTCGCCTTTTGTCCCTCTTTGGGCTCCAGCCACTCTGACCTTGGCCAGGGCTTTCCGCCACAGGGCCCTGACACTCGCTGTTCCTTCTGCTTGGATTATGCATTCTCAGAATATCTGCGCTCTTTCTCCTTCACTTCACTGTGGTCTTTCCTGAGCTATCACCTCATCAGAAAGGCTCTTCCTGACCTTTTAATCTAAAATGCCCTGTGTCCTGGCATCCAGCAATCACACTTGTAGGTATAATCCCTACAGAAATGCCCGTACATCTGCCATATGCGCATAGAGCCACTAAAGATGAGTACAGCAGCCCTGTTCATAACAGCAGAAAAGAGAAACAAGTCAAATGTTCATCAAAAGTAGAATGAACAAATACATTTGGTTTATTCAAGCAGTGGAATGCTATGTGGCAACGAAAAAGCAATTTAATTCCATACAACAACACAGAGGAGTCTCAGGAATATCTTGTTGTAGGAAAGGAGAAAGTTTCTAAAGATTCATGCGGTCTGGCTCCATTTATATGAAGGCCAAAGCATGCAATACTAAACAACATATTGACTACAGGTGCAGACACGCATGGCAACACTCTAAGAGAAAGCAAGGGAAAGGTAAACACAAACTTCAGGTGAGTGGTCGTTTCCAAGGGGGAGGCAACATGATGGGTTAGCAGGAAACACAAAGGGATGTCAAAGTTAATGACAAATTCCATGCCCCCCACACTTTCTAAGTTGGGAATTTTCATAATTAATGCTGATAAATTAATTTTGTACTATCTCAATATTTAACAGAAATAATGAATCAGAGTAGGTTAAACTGTGGCAATCAGTAGAGCCTCCTGCCTCCCATCAGGAGCTTAAAGACAAAAGGCCTGTTCCTCTCTGCACACAGCAGTAAAGGTGGAGTCCAGGCCTCTGATGGTTCCGCTCCACACACTCATCCAGGGATCCAGGTACCATCTTCCACACGTGGCTTCCATGGCTGCCTGGGCGGCAGCAGCCCACTCAGCCAGCAGGGGCAGGGGAAGTCCCTCACGGCGGAGACTGCTTTTCCAGGGACTATAGCAGCCTGGAGGGCAGGGATTGCTACTCAGAGGCGAGGAGGGCCTCTTCCTCCTGGCTTCACTGCAGACTCTCCTCAAACTTCACCTCCTCAGGCAGGCTATGACGGGCCAGCCTAGAAGGGCACATGTCACTCTTTCTGTTGTTCCTTGGTGGGGTGCGTGACACGGCCACATTGAAGTGCAAGGGAGCCTGGGACATGAGGTCTCTTAGCCTGCTTAGGCAGAAGGAAGGACAGGTTTTGGAAACAGTTAGTTGCTTCTACCTCAAACATTTGAAAAAGATGTATACTCCAAATCCTGTGTATGTACACATGTACACGCACACATATGACATCTACACACACGCGTGTATGGACATCTGCATGGAGAACTGAAAGGAGATACATCAAAATATCCTTGGGATTCTCTTTAAAGAGTAGGATCCGGAGTGACTTGTATTTCCTCATTTTGTTTTTCTGGGGCCTTTTTTTTGAGACAGGGTCTCGCTCTGTCACACAGGCTGGAGTGCAGTGACATGATCTTGGCTCACTGCAACCTCCACCTCCCAGGTTCAAGTGATCCTCCAACCTCAGCCTCCTGAGTAGCTGGGACTACAGGTGTGCCACTGCACTGGGCATTTTTTTTTTTTTTCAAGTAGAGATGGGATTTTGCCATGTTGCCCAGGCTAGTCTCCAACTCCTGGGCTCACGGGATCTGCCCACCTCAGCCTCCCAAAGTGCTGGGATTACAGGTGTGCGTTAC
This sequence comes from Macaca mulatta, assembly GCF_049350105.2. Lineage (NCBI taxonomy): Eukaryota > Metazoa > Chordata > Mammalia > Primates > Cercopithecidae > Macaca > Macaca mulatta. The sequence goes on along the minus strand of NC_133412.1, from coordinate 7,598,957 downwards.
CAGGCCCACCTATATTTTCTCATTCTGTTGGCATTTTTTCAATGAATTTATATTAATAGCCTCAGGGCCTCAGTTTACCTAAACACCTGGTGGATGTGATTCTTTGGGTAACTAACTGGCTCCTTTTTGTTTTTAATGAATATGCAGACATCCAAAAGCTAAAATAAATTGTGTACTCAACTATTTCAAACAACTGGCTAAATGTAGAAAAGTAAATCATTCAGTTTTAGTATTGAATGGTAACAATTTTGTGTTACTCTGCAAGATTGGTATTGAAACTCTCAATCTCATAGTAATATAAAATATAATTAGTATATTTTTATGATAAAGGGATAATAATTTTGGGAAAAAACCTTTCAATTTGGTTATATATATATATCAACTGAGTAAAAGAGCAAGTTATAATTATACACACACATATATACACACACAATCGTGCTGTATGACAATTCAGTCAATGACAGATCACATATACAATGGTATTCTCGTAAGAGTACAGTGGAGCTGAAAAATTCCTATTACCTAGTGACATCATAGCTTTTGTAACTTCAGAGTACAACATCTTACCTTTTCTATGTTTAGATATACAAATACCACTATGTTACAATTGCCTAAAGTTTTGTAGCTTAGGAGCAGTAGGTTACAGCCTAGAGCCTAGGTGTGTAGTAGGCTATGCCATCTACTGTGTGTAAGTGAACTCTAATGTTTGCGCAATGATGAAATCACCAATCACATGTCTCATAAGGTATTTCTGTCATTCAGTGATGAATGACTATATACATGTGTGTGTTTATTATTGTATATGTGTGTATGTATATATATAGTATGTGTATAGTGTAATTTGGTGTATGTGTATACATACATATACAATAATAAATTAAACACACATATCGTCATTCATCACTTAATGATGGAAATACCTTACACACACATACATGCATACATACACAGTAGGCATTAACTCATGGTTGACTTATTCCACAGACGAAATTATCTTATTGTTGTATGAATAGATAAAAGAATACGTGCTTACAGCCTGAGAAATTCTACTTTTGGGTTTCACACACTCCAGATCTTATAAACAAAGTGTATTCTTAAGTATTTCCAGATGCTTGGGTTCTCTGTACTCAGAATACAATTAATCTAAACAATGATGCAAATAAATGGTACAAGCGTTTTCATGGCAGCTGAAGAAATAGCTAAACTGAACAGCCAAAAGCTACAGACAAGGAAGTGCTCCACGCTGTGCCTTAGGGAAGGCTGGCTGGCTCATGGCCATGGATTCACTGAGCAATACCCCCACGAGGCTCCCAGGACACGCAGGCATCCCCGGGTGCTGATGGCATGGATGTGAATAAAGATGCGTACGTGCTTCTTAAGAGGCTGACAGAGCAAGTGGTAAGACAGACATGGGAACAACTGTCATGGACTGGGATGACTGAGAGGTACTGCAGAGGAGCCGGGGGTCTGCACAGGGGCTGACACACCCTGCTATTTGTGAGCGAGGCGCGGAAGCTTCCCGGAAGAGGAAGCGGGAGGCCAGTATGGGACACAGAACATAGAAAGGCTCAGAGGCTTGCAAAACCACCACCTGCACAGGGGTGTTGGGGGTTTGAGAGATTTGGTGGCTGGACGAGGAAAAGAGATGAGACCACAGGCAGGCAGCAGCACGCACAAGCTGTACTGGGCGAGCTTGGAGTGGTCTGCAGCGGACACGTGGGGAAGGGCACATCCGCACAGCAGGAGCTTATCTAGACCAGACATTTGCTCAGACATTACTCCGGGTGCGTCTGGGAGGGTGTTTCTGGATGAGATGAACATTTAATTTTGATTTGTAAACTGGGCAACGCACATTGCCCTCCCCAACATGGATGGGCCTCATCTAATCCACTGAAGGGCTGAGTAGAACAAAAGGCTAAATAAGAGGAAACTCAGTCTCTCTGCCTGAGTGTCATTGAGGTGGCCTTGGACTCAGCTGGAACGTACACCCTCAGCTCTCCCGGTTCTCCAGCACGCTGACTGCAGATCACGAGACTTCTCAGCCTCCATAACCTCATGGGTCAATTCCTTATAATAGGTGTGTCTCTCTCCCCCACTATCTCTGTAATATACATGTACACGCACACTCACACACAGATGCAAACATGTATGGGTATGTGTGCATATTGCACAGTCATGTGCCACTTAACAATGGAAATACCTACCGAGAAATGCATCACTAGGCGATTTCATCATTGTGCGAACATCACCAAGTGCACTTACACAACCTAGACGGCACAGCCTACTACACACCTGGGCTCTGTGGTGTAGCCTACTGCTCTTAGGCTACAAACCTGCACAGCATGTAACTGTACTGAATACTGTAGGCAACTGTAACACTAGGGTAAGTATTTGTGCATCTAAACATGTCTAAAAATAAAAAAAAGTACAGTAAAAATAAGATACAAAAAATAAAAAATGGTACACCTGCACAGGGCACCTACCGTAAACGGAGCTCGCAGGACTGGGAGTTACTCTGGATGAGTCAGTTGAGTGAGTGGTGAGTGAATGCGAAGGCCAGGACATTACCGTACACTGCTGTAGATTGTAGAACCACTGCACACTTAGGCTATACTAATTTAATTTTTTCTTTCTCAACAATAAATTAAACAGCTTACTATAACTTTATTTTATACATTTTTTTTTTTTTTTTTTTTGAGACGGAGTCTCGCTCTGTCGCCCAGGCTGGAGTACAGTGGCCGGATCTCAGCTCACTGCAAGCTCCGCCTCCCAGGTTCACGCCATTCTCCTGCCTCAGCCTCCCGAGTAGCTGGGACTACAGGCGCCCGCCACCTCGCCCGGCTAGTTTTTTTGTATTTTTTAGTAGAGACGGGGTTTCACTGTGCTAGCCAGGATGGTCTCGATCTCCTGACCTCGTGATCCGCCCGTCTCGGCCTCCCAAAGTGCTGGGATTACAGGCGTGAGCCACCGCGCCCAGCCTATTTTATACATTTTTAAAACTTTTTGACTCTTGTATTACCAAGTGTTACTAACGCTTAGACTAAAATACAAACACATTGTACCACAGCACAAAAATCTTTTCTTTCTTTCTATCCTTATTCTAGAATCTTTTTTAAAAAAAATTTCACATTTTTTCTTAGCCTAGGCCCACACAGGGTCAGGATCATCCATATCACCGTCTCCACCTCCACAGCCTGTCCCACTGGTAGGTCTTCAGGGGCAGTGACATGCATGGAGCTGTCGTCTCTTATGATAACAACGTCTTCTGGAACACTTCCTGAAGGACCTGCCTGAGGCCATTTTACGCTAACTTTAAAAATATATATAAGTAGAAGGCACACACTCTAAAATGATGATAAAAAGTATAGCATAGTAAATACATAAACCCATTACGTACGTGCTTCTTAAAAGGCGGACAGAGTGAGAGGTAAGACAGACATGCGCACAGCTGTCATGGACTGGATGACTGAGAGGTACTGCAGAGGAGTCGGGGGTCTGCACATAGTCATTTGTTAGCAAGTATTATGTACCGTACGTAGTTGTATGCGCTAGACTTGTATACAAATGGCAGCACAGATTTATGTGCAGCATCCTCACAAATATGTGACGGCTACGATGCCATTCGGTGATAGGAATTTTTCAGCTCCACTGTAATCTAACGGGACCACCATGGAATATGCAGTCCATCACTGACTGAAAAGTCATTATGTAGCACATGACTGCACACAGGACCTACATCTCCTATGGGTTCTGTTTCGCCAGAGAGCCTAGACTGAGACACATGTCCAGGTGCTGTCACTCAGAAGCGGGGTCTCGGGGTCAGAGCTCTGAGGGCAGCAGCAGCTTGGGGCTTTATAGGCACAAGGCTCTATCCTACCAGTGGGCAGTGGACGCTGGGGAGGTTTCACGCGGGACGCAAAGCTGGCAGGTTCTTCGTGGAGAAAACTGCTCATAATTGGTCAATGTTTAAAACAACTGGATACGTAAAGACTTGAGCTTGGGGCTGGCAGGCTTTCAGCAAATGGTCTGCAGTAAAGAAACCACCAGCCTAGGGGCCAGAACATGGAGGCCACCTCTGGCTCGTGTATACAACAGGAGGTCAGCGGGGCTGGGCTGTAGGGCGGGACTAGAGAGGACCAAAATGATAGTCCTGCGGGGGGACTTTTAGAAAACATATAATTTCATTTCGAAGTGTCAGATGAAGTTTTAAAAAACATATAACTTGATTTTAAAGAGAAATAAATGAATTTCATTTCTACTCAGCCCCACTCTCTGCCATTCCCCCCATATGTAAGCAACACTGTTGCTACTATTGCCTCAGTGCAGGTGGGAACCTGCTGGAATAAAGCGTCATGCTGCAGAAAGCCAGAGTTAACTTGCAAGTCAGTCTTGCAAGTAAATCTCACTGAGTCCAATCATCATCTTTGTAGACAGCCTAAAAAGCTGCGCACTGAAATCAGCAACACTGTTAACTTCATTCACCAATGTAAGGTCTCCTGGCCTTTAATCTTAAAATGGTTCTTAAAAAGGAATCGAAATACTGATTTTCATAAAAATATCAAAGACAGTGAAGCCAACTGTCAAAATGAATTCAGTCCGAAAATTAAAGTATGCTTTGCTGAGACTGACAGCAGCCTTCTCATGTGGGATTTGCCAGGCACTCTGCACCCTGGTTCTGAGATCTGCATGGTACTTAAGAAAGAAATCCATTTCTTTCAGTTACATCATTTCAGTTAAAAATTCCCGAGGCACCTTTTTAAAACTGAAATAAAACTAAATCCTGCAGATATGAGAAATAAATCACTTCATGTCTCTTGGGTGTTTTCCAATCTGGCTTCCAGGAGGAGCTTAACTTGTCACTTCTAAAGAAAGTCTTCTAGCTCTTTCCATCTTATTTTACCAGGAAGTCTACTTGCTTCCTTCCCACAGTGTCTGTGTACCCCAGGGTTAGCAGTGGATGCAAGATTTTACCCTGGGAGAGACCAGACCACTGGCAGATTCTCAGCTGCAGAAATGTTCTCACAGTCTTTCATTTAATTAAAAGTTTTAAAATTTGTCTTTCTGTGCTTGGCTTGTTTCACTTAACACAATTACCTCCAGTTCCATACACATTGTTACAAATGACAGGGTTTTATTCTCTTTTATGGTTGGATAATTTGCACATGGTAGAATGAATGCCCAGAGCTGTGCCCAGCTGGGTGAACAACTTCTTCTTTCTTACAACTACTGCACATCCATGTAACCACTGGCATGATCAAGTAGATCATGGCTACGTCAAGCTCATCACATCAGATGGCCCCATGCCCCTCCAAGCCAATCACTCTGGCATCATTTCCTACAAAGTATCACACACATAGTAGCTTAAAACAGTAGGCTGGATGTCCAGTAGGCTCAGCTGGTTTCTCTGCTTTGAGTCTTACAAGGCTGAAGAGGTGTCAGCAGGGCCGCAGTCCCTCCTAGAGGCTTGAAAGAGAACTGGCTTCCAGCCTCATTCAGGTGTGGCAGGACCCCATTCCAGGTGGCTGACTGTAGCACTGAGTCCCTGTTTCCTTGCAGGCTGTCAGCTGGAGGTCACTGTCAGTGTCTAGACGCCACCTATGTTCCTCGGCTCGTGGCCCCTCTCTCTATCCTCAAGCCAGCAATGACTGATGACGTCCCCTTCATACATCAAGTCTTGGTGACCTCTTCTTCCTCTTCTCTCGGGGCCCTCTGTCTTCCTCTTTTGCTTCTAAAAGCCCTTAATATTACCTTGGGCCCACCCAGATAATCCAGGATAATTTATTTTAAAGTCCCTTCGCAGTGGTACCCAGAGCAGTGTCTGGCTGAATGTCAGGGAACAGGAATCTCAAGGGACATCTTCAGAATCTTGTCTTCTACGCGGCCCTTGAGCTCCATATACATGGAATCATGCAATAAGTGTCTTCCGTGTCTCTCCTCGTTCGCTCAGAATAAGGTCTCTGGTTTCATCTGTGTTGCAGCGTGCATCAATAGTTCGCTTCTTTTAACCATTGAGTACTATCTACTGTTTAGCTGCACTGCAGTGAATTCATCTATTCACTCGCTGAGGGATAGTTGCATTGCTTCTAGGTTTGTGTGATTATAAGCAAAGCTGCTATGAACATTCCAGTAAATGTCTTTTTGTGGACATATGTTTTCATCTTTCTTTAGTTAATATCCAAGAGTATAATTGCTGGGTTAAGGGCTTAAATGTATTTTTAATTTTGTAAGAAACCACCAAACTGTTTCCCAAAGTGGTTTTATTATTTTGCCTTTTAACATTGGAAAGTTCTATTTTTCCACATCATTCTAATACTTGGTATTGTCAGCATTCTTAATTTTTTTTGTTTTGGTGGGTGTGCAGTAGTATCTCATTGTGGTTCTAATTTCTATTTGCCTCATGACTAATATGAACATTTTCACATGTGCTTACTGGTAATTCATGTATCTTCTTCTTTTTTTCTGTTTTTAAGTCTTTTGCTCACTTTTCTATTATTTGCATTTTTATAATTAACTTGTGGTTGTAATTTATTCATTCTAGATACAAGTGCTCTAACAGACACATGTTTTATGAATATTATTTCCCAGTTTGTGGCTTACCTATTTATTTTATTTTATTTATTATTTTTAAGACATGGTTTTGCTCTGTTGCCCAGGCTGGAGTGCAGTAGCATGATCTTAGCTCACTGAAACCTCTGCTTCCCCTGCTCAAGTAATCCTCCTGCCTCAGTCTCCCAAGTAGCTGGGACCACAGGTGCATGCTATCACACCTGGCTAGCTTTTGTTTTCTTTTTTTTTTTGTAGAGAAATACTTTTGCCATGTTTCCCAGGCTGGTCTTGAATTCCCGAGCTCAAGTAATCTGCTGGCCTTGGCCTCCCAAAGTGCTGGGATTACAGGTGTGAGCCACCATGCCCAGCCTATTTATTTTAAGTGTCTTTTGATGAACCGAAATTTTTTGTTTTGGTGAAATTCAATTCATAGTCCTTTTCATTTGAAATTCAATTCATGTTTTCCTTTTTCATAGTCCTTTTTTGGCCTCTCTACAACGTGTTTGCCAACTCCAAGTTCATGAAGATTTTCCCTCCATGCCTTTTTCTAGAAGCTTCTTAGGTTTTGTTTATACATGTAGGCCTAACCTGCCTTGAAGTAATTTGTATGCATGGCAGGAGGCAGAGCGTCAAGGTCCTGCTTTTTTTTTTTTTTAACGTACCATTTTACAGTTGTTTCAGCACCTTTGTTGGAAAGAGTTCCCTTTCCTTCCCTTGCCCTTGGTGGAGGCCTCTCTCTGGATCCCGTCCTGCTCGGGGATACGCGGTCTCTTGTGTGTGCTCACACCATCCAATCACTTTGGCTGGAAGCCAGGCCCTGCAAGCCCTCCAGCTCTCTTCCGGAGGACTGGCCTCCCCTGTGTCCTCAGAGATTCAGTGCAACCCCAATCAGCTTCCAGCAGTAACCCACCAAACCCAGCCCTTCTTGTTTTTGGAGAAACGGAGTGACTTCTATTTTACATTTGGCTCTGGCTGCTGTCTGAAAAGCAGAAGCAGTGGGCAAGGCAAGAGGCATGGAGTCTGGGCTGTGGACCCCCACACAGGGGCTGCTGGGCTTCTGAGGGGAGCCAGCAGGATTTCTGATGACTGGCTGTGGGTGTGAGTAAAAGCAGTGGAAACTTTCGAGCTTTCAGACAGGAAGAGCAGCATGTTTCCAGTCCCCCGTGGCTAGGGCTGAGATGGGCTGAGTGGCCCCGGAGGTTTATGTGATGGCTCAGGGAGCCTGGTCTGGGAGAGCCTGGGAGTTCTGTGGTGGTGATGCTGCCCCTAGGTTAGGGGAGGCTCAGTTCTCCGCTTGGAGTCAGCCAGGGCAGTTCCAGCTATTGGACATGTGGGTATACCCTAAGAGTTCAGTTGAAAACTACACTCAGATTGCTGACAAGATGGCTGAATAAGAACAACTCCAGTGTGCAGTTCCCAGTGAGATCGACGCAGAACACAGGTGATTGCTGCATTTCCAACTGAGGTGCAGGTTCATCTCATCGGGACTGGTTGAACAGTGGGTGCAGCCCACAGAGGGCGAGCCGAAGCAGGGCAGGGCGCCGCCTTACCCGGGAAGTACAAGGGGTCAGGGCATTATCTCCCCTATGCAAGGGAAGCCGTGAGGGACTGAGCCTGAGGAGCTGTGCACACTCTGGCCCAGATACTGCACTTTTCCCATGGTCTTTGTAACCCGCAGACCAGGAGATTCCTTCCGGTGCCTATGTCACCAGAGCCCTGGGTTTCAAGCACAAAACTGGGTGGCCGTTCAGGCACACAGAAAACTAGCTGCAGGAGTTTGTTTTTTTCCATACCCCAGTGGTGCCTGGAACACCAGAGACAGAACAGTTCACTCTCCTGGAAAGGGGGCTGAAGCCAGCAAGTCAAGTGGTCTGGCTCGGTGGGTCCCACCCCCACGGAGCCCAGCAAACTAAGATGCAGTGGCTTGAAATTCTCGCTGCTAGCACAGCAGTCTGAAGTCGACCTGGGACACTTGAGCTTGGTGGGGGAAGGGGCGTCCGCCACTGCTGAGGCCTGAGTAGGCGGTTTTACCCTCACAGTGTAAACAAAGCCACTGGGAAGTTGGAACTGGATGGGGCCAATCACAGCTCAGCAAGGCCGCGGTGGCCGGACTGCCTCTCTAGATTCCTCCTCGATGGGCAGGGCATCTCTGAAAACCAGGCAGCAGCCCTAGTCAGGGAGTTACAGAAAAAACTCCCATCTCCCTGGGACAGAGCACCTGGGGGAAGGGGTGGCTGTGGGTACAGCTTCAGTAGCCTTAAACGTCCCTGCCTGATGGCTCTGAAGAGAGCGGTGGACCTCCCAGCACAGCGTCTGAGTTCTGCTAAGGGTCAGACTGCCTCCTCAAGTGGGTCCCTGACCCCTGTGTATCCTGACTGGGAGACACCTCCCAGGAGGGGCCAACAGACACTTCACACAGGAGAGCTCTGGCTGGCATCTGGCGGATGCCCCTCTGGGAGGAAGCTTCCAAAGGAAAGAACAGGCAGCAATCTTTGCTATTCTGCAGCCTCCGCTGCTAATGCCCAGGCAAACAGGGTCTGGAGTGGACCTCCAGCAAACTCCAGAAGGCCTGCAGCAGAGGGGCCTGACTGTCAGAAGGAAAACTAACAGAAAGGAATAGCACATCCACTCAAAGACCCCATCCGAAGGTCACCAACATCAAAGACCAAAGGTAGTAAATCCACGAAGATGGGGAGAAACCAGGGCAAAAAGGCTGAAAATTCCAAAAACCAGAACACCTCTTCTCCTCCAAAGGATCACAACTCCTCGCCAGCAAGGGAACAAAACTGGATGGAGAATGAGTGTGACAAATTGACAGAGGTAGGCTTCAGAAGGTGGGTAATAACAAACTCCTCTGAGCTAAAGGAGCATGTTCTAACCCAACGCAAGGAAGCTAAGAACCTTGAAAAAAGGTTAGACAAATTACTAACCAGAGCAACCAGTTTAGAGAAGAACATAAATGACCTGATGGAGCTGAAAACACAGCACAAGAACTTCGTGAAGCATACACAAGTATCAATAGCCGAATTGATCAAGCAAAGAAATGATACCAGAGATTAAAGATCAACTTAATGAAATAAAGCAAGTAGACAAGATTAGAGAAAAAAGAATGAAAAGGAATGAACAAATCCTCCAAGAAATAAGGGACTATGTGAAAAGACCAAATCTATGTTTGATTGATGTACCTGAAAGTGACAGGGAGAATGGAACCAAGTTTGAAAACACTCTTCAAGATATTAATCCAGGAGAACTTCCCCAACCTAGCAAGATAGGCCAACATTCAAATACAGGAAATACAGAGAACACCACAAAGATACTCCTCGAGAAGAGCAACCCCAAGACACATAATCGTCAGATTCACCAAGGCTGAAATGAAGGAAAAAATGTTAAGGGCAGCCAGAGAGAAAGGTCAGGTTACTCACAAAAGGAAGCCCATCAGACTAACAGCAGATCTCTCAGTAGAAACCCTACAAGCCAGAAGAGAATGAGGGCCAATATTCAAAATTCTTGAAGAAAAGAGTTTTCAACCCAGAATTTCATATCCAGCCAAACTAAACTTCATAAATGCAGGAGAAATAAAATCCTTTACAGTTTACAAGCAAATGCTGAGAGATTTTGTCACCACCAGGCCTGCCTTACAAGAGCTCCTGAAGGAAGCACTAAACATGGAAAGGAACAACCGGTACCAGCCACTGCAAAAACATACCAAATTGTAAAGACCATCGACACTATGAAGAAACTGCATCAACAAACGGGCAAAATAACCAGCTAGCACCATAATGACAGGATCAAATTCACACATAACAGTATTAACTTTAAATGTAAATGGGCTAAATGCCCCAATTAAAAGACACAGACTGGCAAATTGGATAAAGTGTCAAGACCCATTGGTGTGCTTTATTCAGGAGACCCATCTCATGTGCAAAGACACACATAGGCTCAAAATAAAGGGATGGAGACATATTTACCAAGCAAATGGAAAGTAAAGAAAAAGCAGGGGTTGCAATCCTAGTCTCTGATAAAACAGACTTTAAACCAACACAGATCAAAAGAGGCAAAGACAGGCATTACATAATGGTAAAGGGATCAATGGAACAAGAAGAGCTAACTATCCTAAATATATATGTACCTAATACAGGAGCATCCAGATTCATAAAGCAAGTTCTTAGAGACCTACAAAAGGACTTAGACTCCCACACAATAATAGTGGGAGACCTTAACACACCACTGTTAATATTAAACAGATCGCCAAGACAGAAAATTAACAAGGATATTCAGGATTTGAACTCAGCTCTGGACCAAGCGGACCTAATAGACATATACAGAACTCTCCACTCCAAATCAACAGAACATATATTCTTCTCAGCACCACATCACACTTTTTCTAAAATTGACAACATAATTGGAAGTAAAACGTTCCTCAGCAAATGCAAAACAACAGAAATCATAACCAACAGTCTCTCATACCACAGTGCAATCAAATTAGAACTCAGGATTGAGAAACTCACTCAAAACCACACAACAACATGGAAACTGGACAACCTGCTCTGAATGACTACTGGGTAAATAACAAAATGAAGGCAGAAATAAAGATGCTCTTTGAAGTCCATGAGAACAAAGACACAATGTGCCAGAATCTCTGGGACATATTTAAAGCAGTGTGCAGAGGGAAATTTATAGCACTAAATGCCCACAAGAGAAAGCAGCAAAGACCTAAAATTGACACCCTAACATCACAATGAAAAGGTCTAGAGAAGCAAGAGCAAACAAATTCAAAAGCTAGCAGAAGATAAGAAATAACTAAGATCAGAGCAGAACTGAAGGAGATAGAGACTTGAAAAACCCTTCCAAAAAAAATCAATGAATCCAGGAGCTGGTTTTTTGAAAAGATAACAAAATAGACAGACAGCTAGCCAGACTAATAAAGAAGAGAAAGAGAAGAATTAAATAGACACAATGAAAAATGATAAAGGGGATATCACTACTAATCTGTCAGAAATACAAACTACCATCAGAAAATACTATAAACACTTCTATGCAAATAAACTAGAAAATCTAGAAAATCTAGAAGAAATGGATAAATTCCTGGACATATCCACCCTCTCAAGTCTAAGCCAGGAAGAAGTTGAATCCCTGAATAGACCAATAACAAGTTCTGAAATTGAGGCAGTAATTAATACTCTACCAACCAAAAAAAGTCCAGGACCAGACGGATTCACAGCCGAATTCTACCAAAGGTACAAAGAGGAGCTGGTACCATTCCTTCTGAAACTATTCCGAACAACAGAAAAAGAGGGAATCCTCCCTAACTCATTTTATGAGGCCAGCATCATCCTGATGCCAAAACCTGGCAGAGGCACAACAAAAAAAGAAGATTTCAGGCCAATATCTCTGATGAACATCGATGGAAAAAAAATCCTCAATAAAATACTGGCAAACCGAATCCAGCAGCACATCAAAAAGCTTATCCACCATGATCAAGTCAGCTTCATACCTGGGATTCAAGGCTGGATCAACATATGCAAATCAATAAATGCGATCTATCACATAAACAGAACCAATGACAAAAATCACATGATTATCTCAATAGATACAGAAAAGGCCTTTGAGAAAATTCAACACCCCTTCGTGGTAAAAACTCTCAATAAACTAGGTATTGATGGAATGTATCTCAAAATATTAAGAGCTATTTATGACAAACCCACAGCCAATATCATACTAAATGGGCAAAAACTGGAAGCATTCCCTTTGAAAACCAGCACAAGACAAGGATGCCCTCTTTTACCACTCCTATTCAACACAGTATTGGAAGTTCTAGCCAGGGTAATCAGGCAAGAGAAAGAAATAAAGGGTTTTCAAAAGAAGAAGTCAAACTGTCTCTGTTTGCAGATAACATGATTGTATATTTAGAAAACCCCACCATCTCAGCCCTAAATCTCCTTAAGCTGATAAGCAACTTCAGCAAAGTCTCAGGATAAAAAATCAATGTGCAAAAATTACAACCATTCTTGTACACCAATAACAGACAAACAGAGAGCCAAATCATGAGTGAACGCCCATTCACAATTGCTACTAACAGAATAAAATATCTAGGAATATATCTTACAAGGGATGTGAAGGACCTCTTCAAGGAGAAGTACAAACCACTGTTCAAGGAAATAAGAGAGGACACAAACAAATGGAAAAACATTCCAGGCTCATGGATAGGAAGAATTAATATCGTGAAAATGGCCACACTGCCCAAAGTAATTTATAGATTCAATGCTATCCCCATCAAGCTACCATTGACTTTCTTCACAGAATTGGAAAAAATTACTTTAAATTTCATATAGAACCAAAAAAGAGCCTGCATATCCAAGACAATTCTAAGCAAAAAGAACAAAGCTGGAGGCATCACACTACCTGACTTCAAACTACACTACAAGGCTACAGTAACCAAAACAGCATGGTACTGGTACCAAATCAGATATACAGACCAATGGAACAGAACAGACGCCTCAGAAATAACATCACACATCTACAACCATCTGATCTTTGACAAACCTGACACAAACAAGCAATGGGGAAAGGATTCCCTATTTAATGAATAGTGTTGGGAAAACTGGCTAGCCATATGCAGAAAACTGAAACTGGACCCCTTCCTTATACCTTACACAAAAATTAACTCAAGATGGATTAAAGACTTAAACATAAGACCTAAAACCATAAAAATCCTAGAAGAAAACCTAGGGAATACCATTCAGGACATAGGCATGGGCAAAGACTTCATGTCTAAAACACCAAAAGCAATGGCAACAAAAGCCAAAATTGACAAATAGGATCTAGTTAAACTAAAGAGCTTCTGCACAGCAAAAGAAACTATCATCAGAGTGAACAGGCAACCTACAGAATGGGAGAAAAGTTTTGTAATCTATCTATCTTACAATGGGCTAATATCCAGAATCTACAAAGAACTTAAACAAATTTACAAGAAAAAAACAAACAACTCCATCAAAAAGTGGGTGAATTATATGAACAGACACTTCTCAAAAGAAGACATTTATGTGGCCAACAAACATATGAAAAAAAGCTCATCATTGCTCATTAAAGAAATACAAATCAAAACCACAATGAGATACCATCTCACACCAGTTAGAATGGCAATCATTAAAAAGTGAGGAAACAGATGCTAGAGAGAATGTGGAGAAATAGGAACTCTTTTATACTGTTGGTGGGAATGTAAACTAGTTCAACCATTGTGGAAGACAGTGTGGCGATTCCTCAAGGATCTAGAACTAGAAGTACCATTCGAGCCAGCAATCCCATTACTGGGTATATATCCAAAGGATTATAGATCATTCTACTATAAAGACACATGCACCCATGTGTTTATTGCGGCACTGTTCACAACAGCAAAGACTTGGAACCCACCCAAATGTCCATCAATGATAGACTGGATAAAGAAAATGTGGCACATATACACCATGGAATACTATGCAGTCATATAAAAGGATGAGTTCATGTCTTTTGCAGGGACATGGATGAAGCTGGAAACCATTATTATCAGCAAATTAACACAAGAACAAAAAAACCAAACACTGCATGTTCTCACTCATAAGTGGGAGTTGAATAATGAGAACACATGGACACAGGGCGGGGAACATCACACATTGGGGCCTGTTGGGAGTGGGGGCTAGGAGAGGGATAGCATTAGGAGAAATACCTAATGTAGGTGACAGGTTGATGGGTGCAGCAAATCGCCATGGCACGTGTATACCTATGTAACAAAACCGCACATTCTGCACATGTACCCCAGAGCTTAAAGTATAACAAAAAAAAAAAAAAAAGAAAGAAAGAAAACTATATTCAGCTGCCTCACAAAAATACTTGCAAATAGCTGCTAGAGCAGTGCCTTTACATAAAGTGCGTTCAGTTAGTAACTGGCTCATGAATGTGGCCAGAGAAGTGGGTCAGAGGACAACCTGTGGCTCCCACTCAGGAGCCCAAGGGAGGACTTCCAGGGCAGGGTGGGCTGAGAAGCTCAACAAGATGGGCGAGTGTGCTCAGCGTGTGTGGCAAAGCTGTGCCCCTCACCTCTGTGCCCCGGAGTCCAGACTGGCTACTGGACTGGAAAGGAGGTCCTGCATGAGACTCCGGGTCTAACTGAGCCATCAGGGAGCCAGAAGCTTCTACAAGCAACAGGTGTGATGAGCAGAGCAGCCCGGGAGGCACAGGGCGCTACACAGGCTCTGCTCTGGGTGGAGTGTGGCTAAGACACATGGTCAGGCAAGGCGAAAGTAGGGCTGTCCACAGCTGTTTGTTTCTTTGCTTTTATATTTGATTTTAGTTTGCTTTTGATGAGGGAATTTGCATTTTGAATGAGAGTTAGAACTTACTCTCTATGTGCTGTGTAGAATGGGTGCGTGTGGGTGTGCAGGGGGAATGGGTGGTAAATATGTTGTGTGGCGTGTGTGTGGCAGGTGTGTGTTGGGTTGTGTGTGCACAGCATGAGGCCATCCATCATTCTGGCTCCCTCTATCACAGCCACAGACATCAAGGACCCTGCATCAGAGGAATGTGGGGGCCACTCTGGACACACTGGGGACAGTGTCCACACATCCAGTCACATGGGACCACTGGCGTTTGGCACTCGAGTTGCTCTCCTCTGAAACATCACCCTGGGCCCTCTGGGGTGGGTGGACGGCTGATTCTCCTTGGTGGCCTCTGGGCCTGCATCCTAACTGGGTAAGGCAGGGAGTGGCTCCAACTAACAGCATGGAAACTGCGCTGGCTGTGAGGGGGTTCCTACTGGGCAAAGCCATTAGGGGGCGCCTCCGTGCTCACTCTCCATTGTAGCCTGCAATCATGGAACAAATCGATTAAAGCAGAGAACAATCAGTTATTTTTTCAGACTCATTTTCTTAAATGGCTTAATCTATGCCTCAGGCCACACAGGCTGTTGGTTACGTAAGCAACTCCAGGGACTGCATTCCTGTAACATGGCTACAGGGCTGCATGCAAGAGCCGGCCTCTCTGCCCATGAGCAGCCCCTGCTCTTTCCATGCCCTGTCTCCAGCCACTGGGGAGACTGTGCCACTGTGTCCGTGGACAGGGAGTGACAAAGGACAGAGCTCCCATTCTAACCAGTGAACCACTTCTGCGGGAGCCTGGGGGGAAACCATGAATGCCAACATCAATAGGCCTTTCTGTATACTCTTCGAGTCCAGCTTCCATTTGAGAAGAACATTATTAAAAGCAAACCTAATTTGCCACAACCAAAATTAAACAGCTAGATGACCTCCAACCAGTATCTCTGGTTTGGATCCAGTGATCTGCAGGTGGCCTCACATCCCCATCACAGTTGCTCTTTGCTTGTAATTTTTGGCTCAGCGTAAATGCAGAATAACCTATGTTTCCCATAAACAACTCTTGCTAGATATGCAGGGCTGTTGTGAAACTTTGTTTAACTATTTTACCATCTTCATGTGCAAAGCTCTGGCAGGTGTGCTTTAGCCTCAGGGGAGGGAGAGACAAGTGGTGCAGAACTGAGGCAGGCTTCAGAGGCCTCCGTTATGAACACACACGTGACCGTGCCCAGAGGCAGTAGCTTGAAAAATGTTACATTCCCAACACAGGAGTCACTTCTTAATATTGGTGGCTTTTGGAGTTGTTTCAAATAAATTAGTCAGAAATGGATGAATAACAAAGTTAACTGGATTTTCTAGTATAACTAGTAAAATGTAAACAATAGCAGATAATCTGTGTTCCCTATACTGCAAATATGTACTAAGTCAGACAGTAATGGAAATACACATCCTGCACCAAATTCATCTGTGTAAACTGTAACACTACAAAGCTGATGTCAACATCTGTCACATTAACTGCCTAATGCACAACTTCTGTTTCGGCAGTCAGCAGCCCTTTATTCAACTGATAAAACCAGATACCCTCTAGGCATTAAATCAGCAATATATACAAACACTTTTTTTCATGCGTAAGTAATAATATTTTATTTCAAGATTAGTTATAGAATGCTGACATTATATATCATCTAAATCAGTTTAGAATTGTTTAATAAAAATTTTCATTCACAAAACTGTTACTGTCCGCTTAGTCCAGCACTGAAGTAAGTGTTTATCAGTGATGGCACAGTAAATACATTCAAACTGCCCCGGGGAGTTCTGTATCTGGAAATGGTGGAGTCGGTTGTTTTACAACAATACTGACATTGGAATAACTAGGAAACATGGCAAAATATAAGAAAGATACCTGTCTGATGACATCAGAGAGTATAAAGGTAGTGAGGACTGTTAAGGCTAAGAACTAGGAGAGGATTAGAGACAAGAGAGATAAATTAGCATTTGGAGTTACTTTCCCCATTGGGAATACTGCCAGGGATAAAAGCAGTGGCTGAGAGGCTGGGGAGCTGAACAGAGTTTTCAACAAGTCTTATGGATATGGGCAGATAGAAACTAGAATTCAGGGCCCTCAATGAAGAACAAAGCCTGGCCAACACCCCAGGCTTTCGGCTGGGAACTTGAAGGGCTATACCCCAAGAGTCAGAGTAAACTAAAAACAAAGCAGCCATAGTAGGGAATTAAGTTGAGCTTCAAATAACTTAAATACCTGATTGGCTTCAAGTGGTCTTCGATTACTAAAGTCCCTACCCTGGTTGCCTAAAATAAGCAAACTTCACTTTCTCAGGAAAAACAATAAAATCACCCATAGCCTAAAATTATATCTCAAAATCTTAATATATAATATCCAAGACCCAATTAAAATGACCAGTGGTCCCATAAGATTAAAATGGAGGTGAAAAATTCCTATTGCCTAGTGATGTTGAAGGTGTCATCATGTTCTAGTGTAATGTATTACCTTTTCTATATTTATATAGGATACACACACAAATACTTAGTATTGCCTTACAGTTACCTACAGTATTGAGTGCAGTAACATGCTGTACAGGTTTGTAACTTAGGAACAGTAGGCTATACTATATAGCCTAGGTGTGTAGTAGGCTACACCATCTAGGTTTGTATAAATGTCCTCTGTGATGTTTGCACAGTAGGGAAGTTGCCTAACAATGCATTTCTTAGAATGTACCTCCATCATTAAGTGATGCATGATTGTATTTTAAAATAATTATATTTAGTATGTAGATGTTAAAGAATTTTGGGCTGGGTACACGGGCTCACGCCTGTAATCCCAGCACCTTGGGAGGCTAAGGCAGGCAGATCATGAGGTCAGGAGATCGAGACCATCCTGGCCAACATGATGAAATCCCATCTCTACTAAAAATACAAAAATTAGCTGGGCGTAGTGGCACATGCCTGTAGTCCCAGCTACTTGGGAGGCTGAGGCAGGAGAATCGCTTGAACCAGGGAGAGGTTGCAGAGAGCTGAGATTGTGCCACTGCACTCCAGCCTGGAGACAGAGCGAGACTCCATCTCAAAGAGAGAGAGAAAAAAAAAGAATTTTGGCAGAGAATTGAACTGAGAAACATAAAAATAAGTCCAGTCTAGAACTGAAAAATAGATGAACTAAAAATAAGAACTCGGTGCATATGGTTAAGAGCTGACTGGGCAATCAAGAGAAGAGAATAAATAAAGTGAAAGATAAATTCAGAAGAAAATATTCAGTTTGCAGCAGACTTACAGACATGCAGATCCACAGACACACAGTGGGAGGTGGAGGCGTGGAATGAGAGATTAAAGTACAAGGCCATACGCATAAGCATGGGAAAGCAGCTTTTCGACACGTGCACAGAAACTCCTCAACTTACCATGGAGTTATGTCCCAACAAACCCATCCTAGGTCAAAAATACTGTGAGTTGAAAATTCTTGTAATACCCCAATGAGCCTATTATAAAGTTGAAACATCATAAGTTGAACTATCGTAAGTCAGTGACCAGCTATAGCTGAGTTCCAGAAGGAAGAATATAAAGGATGGGACAGAAGCAATATTTTAAAAGATAATGGTGGACATGAGGCAGGACTAGATCGTAGCTCCAACCGGGAAGAACAGAGCAGTGTGCGGAAGCTCGCATCATGAATTTTAGCTCCAGAATGACTGCAGGAACAAACCAGGAACCCCGAGAGGACCCACAGACACTCCGAAAGAAGCAGACTGCTCCTGCAGGACCGGGGAGACACCCCAAATACTGTGAGTGCCCAAACTGCAGAAGCAGGAAGGGGAGATCCTCTGCCCCCAGACACACACTCCCACTGGGGAAGCTGAAGGTCTAGTTTGTGGGAGAAGTTCCCGACCTTACCTAGAGCTGAGTAGTCAATTCACAGAGCTGAGAGAAATACAGGAGTAGAGGAAGCAGCGGGAAAGGCCCTGGGAGCTGGCGGGGTCCCCACGCAGGCCCTCCTGCCCGGCACCACAGGGATCGGTGGGGCAGTCAGAGGCGAAGCAAAAGGAAGTCTCAAGCTGAACTTTGTAACAATTTGAACTGGGCAAAAGCCTCCTGGCCAGACCTCGGGGGAGGGCGCAAATCTGACCTGCAAGCTGCACAGGATGGCGAGGAACTAAAGCCCTTGTCTTTTGTAGCTGGGAGGTGGGTAACCCTGGGTAAGTCCTCAGCTCTGCTAGCCCACTGCCTGGAAACAAACTCGGTGCCGTTAGCAGGTCCATGGCGGAAGTGAGACCAGCCCTTCAGATTGTGTGGGAGCCGGGTGAGGCCTGTGACTGCCGAATTGCCCCCACTTTGCTGACAGCCTGCATGACTCAGCAGAGGCAGCCATAATCCTCCCAGGAACACCACTCCATTGACCTGGGAACCTCACCCCCACTCCCCACAGCAGCCGCAGCACAGCAAGACCCAACGGAGAGTCTGAGCTCAGACACGCCTAGCCCTGCCCCCAAATGATGGTCCTTCCCTATCTACTCTGGTAGCTGAGGACAAAGGGCATATAGTCGTGGGAGTTCTGGGGTCCCACCCACTGCTGGTCCCTCTCCATAACAGCACAGCCGATGCACTCTCGAAAGCGCTACCTCCTGGCAGGAGGCCAACCGGCACAAAAACAGAACATTAAACCACCCAAGCTAAGAACGCTGGCAGACTTCGTTTCATCTCCCTGCCACCTCCACTGGAACAGGTGCTGGGATCCATGGCTGAGAGACCCATAGATGGTTCACATCACAGGACTTTGTGCAGACAGCCCCCAGTGCCAGCCTGGAGCCGGGCAGACTTGCTGGATGGCTAGACCCAGAAGAGAGATAATAATCACTGCAGCTCAGCTCACAGGAAAGGGGGAGAGTACTACATCAAGGGAACACCCTGTGGGACAAAAGAATCTGAACAGCCTTCAGCTCTAGACCTTCCCTCTGACAGAGCCTACCAAATGAGAAGGAACCAGCAAATTAGCTCTGGTAATATTACAAAACAAAAGCAGACGTAGCTATTCTTATATCAGACAAAACAAACTTTAAAGCAACAGCAGTTAAAAGAGACACGGAGGAGGGACATTATATAATGCTTTTTTAAAAAGCCTTGTCCAACAGGAAAATATCACAATCCTAAACATATATGCACCCAACACTGGAGGTCCCAAATATATATAACAGTTACTAATAGACCTAAGAATGAGATAGACAGCAACACAATAATAGTGGGGAACTTCAACACTCCATCGACAGCACTATTCAGGTCATCAAGACGGAAAGCCAACAAAGAAACAATGGATTTAAACTATACCTTAGAACAAATGGACTTAACATATATACACAGAACATTTCATCCAAGAACTGTAGAATACACATTCTATTCAACAGCGAAAGGAACTTTCTCCAAAATAGACCATAGGATAGGCCACAAAACAAGCCTCAATAAATTTAAGAAAAATGAAATTTTATACATATATATATATATATATATTTTTTTTTTTTGAGACAGAGTCTCACTCTGTTGCCCAGGCTGAAGTGCAGTGGCGCGATCTCAGCTCACTGCAAGCTCCATCTTCCAGGTTCACATCATTCTCCTGCCTCAGCCTCCCGAGCAGCTGGGACTACAGGGGCCCGCCACCATGCCCAGCTAATTTTTTATATTTTTAGTAGAGACAGGGTTTCACCGTGTTAGCCAGGATGGTCTCGATCTCTTGACCTCATGATCTGCCCGCCTCGGCCTCCCAAAGTGCTGGGATTACAGGCATGAGCCACCACGCCCGACCAGAAAAATGAAATTAAGTACTCTGTCAGACTACAGTGGAATCAAACTGGAAATCAACTCCAAAAGGAACCTTCAAAACCATGCAAATACATGGAAATTAAGTAACCTACTCCTAAATGATCATTGGGTCAAAAATGAAATCAAGATGGAAATTAAAAAATTCTTCAAGCTGAATGACAATAATGACACAACCAATCAAAAATTCTGGGATACAGCAGAGGTGCTAAGAGGAAAGTTCATAGCCCTATACGCCTGCATCAAAAAGACTGAAAGAGCACACACTGACACTCTCAGGTCACACCTCAAGGAACTAGAGAAACAAGAACAAACCAAACCCAAACCCAGGAGGAGAAAGGAAATAACCAAGATCAGAGCAGAACTAAATGAAATTGAAACAAACAAAAAAATACAAAAGATAAATGAAACAAAAAGCTAGTTCTTTGAAAAGATAAATAAAATTGATAGACCATAAGTAAGATTAACCAAGAAGAGAGAAAATCCAAATAACCTCATTAAGAAACGAAACGGGAGATATTACAACTGACACCACAGAAATACAAATGATCATTGAAGGCTACTCACTACTCCTCTTCAACATAGTATTGGAAGTCCTAGCCAGGGCAATCAGATAAGAGAAATAAATAAAAGGCATCCAAATCTGGGATGAGGACATCAAACTGTCACTGCTGGCTGATGATATGGTTGTTTACCTTGAAAACCCTGAAGACTCCTCCAAAAAGCTCCTAGAACTGCTAAAAGAATACACCAGTTTCTGGATACAAGATTAATGTAAACAAATTGGTAACTCTTCTATATACCAAGAGCGACCAAGCGGATAATCAAATTAAGAACTCAACCCCTTTTACAATAGCTGCAAACAAATAAAATACCTAGGAATATACCTAACCAAGGAGGAGAAAGACCTCCACAAGGAAAACTACAGAACCCTGGTGAAATAAATCATAGATAACACAAACAAATGGAAACATGTCCCATGCTCATGGATAGGTAGAATCAATATTGAGAAAATGACCACACTGCAAAAAGCAATCTACAAATTCAACACAATCCCCATCAAAATACCATTGTCATTCTTCACAGAATTAGAAAAAACAATTCTAAAATTCATATGGAACCAAAAAAGAGCCCATGTAGCCAAAGCAAGACTAAGCAAAAAGAAAAAATTTGGAGGCATCACACTACCTGATTTCAAACTACACTATAAGGCCATAGTCACCAAAACAGCCCGGTACTGGTATAAAAATAGGCACATAGACCAATGGAACAGAATAGGGTACCAAGTAATAAGCCCAAATACTTACAGCCAACTGATCTTCGACAAAGCAAACAAAAACAAAAAGTGGAGAAAGGACATCCTTTTCAACAAATGGTGCTGGGATAACTGGCCAGCCACATGTAAGAGAATGAAATGCAATACTCATCTCTCATCTTTTACAAAAATCAACTCAAGAAGGATTAATGCCTTATATCTAAGACCTGAAACTATGAAAACTCCAGAAGATAACATTGGAAAACCCCTTCTAGACATTGGCTTAGGTAAGGATTTATGAGCAAGAACCCAAAAGCAAATGCAATAAAAACAAAGATAAACAGCTGGGACTTAATTAAACTAAAGAGCTTTTGCATGGCAAAAGGAACAGCCAGAAGAGTAAACAGACAACCTACAGAGTGGGAGAAAATCTTCACAATCTATACATTTGACAAAGGACTAATATCCAGAATCTAGAACCCAAACTCAAACAAATCAACAAGAAAAAAACAAACAATCCCATCAAAAAGTGGGCTAAGGATGAACAGACAATTCTCAAAAGAAGATACACAAATGGCCAACAAACATATGAAAAAATACCCAACATCATTCACGATCAGGGAAATGGAAATCAAAACCACAATGTGATACCACCTTACTCCTGCAAGAATGGCCATAATAAAAAAAAAAAATCAACAAACAGTAGGTGTTGGCATGGATGCAGTGATCAGGGAACACTTCTACACTGCTGGTGGGAATGTAAACTAGTGCAGCCACTATGGAAAACAGTATGGAGATTCCTTAAAGAACTAGAAGTAGAACTACCATTTGATCTAGCAATCCCAGTACTGGGTATCTACCTAGAGAGGAAAAGAAGTCATTATATGAAAAAGACACTTGTACATGCATGTTTGTGGCAGCACAATTCACAACTGCAAAATCATGGAACCAACCCAAATGTCCATCAATCAATGAGTAGGTAAAGAAACTGTGGTATATATATATGTATACACGATGGAATACTACTCAGCCATAAAAAGGAATGAATTAAAGGCATTCGCAGCAACCTGGATGAGATTGGAAACTATTATTCTAACTGAATTAACTCAGGAATGGAAAACCAAACATCGTATGTTCTCACTGATATGCAGGAGTTAAGCTCTGAGGACACAAAGGCATTGGAATTATACAATGGACTTGTGGACTTGGGGGAAGAATGGGAGGATGGCAAGGGATAAAAGACTACAAATAGGGTGCAGTGTGTTACTGCTCAGGTGATGGATGCACCAAAATCTCACAAATCACCACTAAAGAACTTACTCATGTAACCAAACACTACCTGTATCCCAATAACCTATGGAAAAATAGAAAAAAATAAAAGATAATGACAGAGAATTTTCTAAAATTAATGAAAGATATCAAGCCACAGACTGAGAATTCGTATGAACCCCAAGGAACATAAATAAAAGAAAAATACAAGTCTGCATGTTATAATAAAACTGCTGAAAACCTATGATAAAGAAAAATATTTTAGAAACAGTACAAGAAAAAAAACTGCTACCTTGACTTTTAAATGGAAATAATAAAGGCCAGAAGAAAATGGAACATCTTCAGAGGGCAAAAATAAGTAAATACCTACATAAATGCCATCCTATATCTTGTAAAATTATTCTTTAAAAGCAGATGCAAAATTAAAAAAAATTGCAGACACTTATCACCAGGGGACCACACTACAGAAAATACTAAAGGGTATTCTTTAGGTAGAAGGAAATAATCTCAGATTGAAGCTCAGAGCTGCAGGAAAAAATAAAGAACAACGGAAAATCGTTATAGCCTAAGTGGGTATTGACCCTATAGAAAATAAAGTTGCCAGGCCGGGCGCGGTGGCTCACGCCTGTAATCCCAGCACTTTGGGAGGCCGAGGCGGGCGGATCACAAGGTCAGGAGATCGAGACCACGGTGAAACCCCGTCTCTACTAAAAATACAAAAAATTAGCCGGGCGCGGTTGTGGGCGCCTGTAGTCCCAGCTACTCGGGAGGCTGAGGCAGGAGAATGGCGTGAACCCGGGAGGCGGAGCTTGCAGTGAGCCGAGATCGCGCCACTGCACTCCAGCCTGGGCGACAGAGCGAGACTCCGTCTCAAAAAAAAAAAAAAAAAAAAAAAAGAAAATAAAGTTGCCCTATGGAGTTTGAAAGAGAATCAAATTACAGGACAACATTAATACACAAGACAGGAGGGGCTAAATGGAGTTCAGAAGTACTAAGTTCCTTGAATTGTCCAAAGTATGGTATGAGTACTATTTTACCAGAAACTCTATATATAGTCAAGGATATAGATTGTAATCTCCATTGTAACTACCAAAGAATAGTAAAAGAATGTACCAGGAAGAAGCTAATAGAATAGAAAATTAATAAATACTCTGATTTATACAAAATTAGGCAGGAAAGATGAAAAAGGAAATGACAGGGCAAACAAAAGCAAATAATGAGATGTTAGATCTATAACCAACTAGATCAGTTATCACATCTAATGTAGGTAAACTAAAATGCTTCAAGTGAAAAACAGATGATCAGACTGGATTTTAAAAACCTTAATTTTACATTGCTTACATCTGAATTACAAACTGTCACAAAGGTTGAAAGTAGAATTATTTTAAAAATATATCATGCAAACACTAATCAAAAGAGCTAATGTAGAAACACCAATGTCAGACAAGTTGACATTAATGAAAATAAAACTTTAATAACTATAGAACAAAGTTTATAATGATAAAATATCAGTCCAACAGGAAGCTACATCAAGACTATTCTTTTTTTTTTTTTTTTTTTTTTTTTTTGAGACAGAGTCTTGCTCTGTCACCCAGTCTGGAGTGCAGTGGCGCGATCTCAGCTCACTGCAAGCTCCGCCTCCCGGGTTCACACCATTCTCGTGCCTCAGCCTCCCGAGTAGCTGGGACTACAGGCGCCCACCACCACGCCCAGCTAATTTTTTGAATTTTTAGTAGAGATGGGGTTTCACCGTGTCAGCCAGGATGGTCTTGATCTCCTGACCTCGTGATCCACCCGCCTCGGCCTCCCAAAGTGCTGGGGTTACAGGCGTGAGCCACCGCGCCCCGCCACTCAAGACTATTCTTAACTTCAAATTATATAAAGGAAAACTGGACAGAAAATAAAGAGAAATATACGAGTCCACAATCATAGTTGGAGGTTTTAACAAAGTGCTTTCAGGAGCTGATAGAATAAGCAGACAAAAATAATCAGTATGGATTTAAATCACAGGAAAAATATGATCCAATTAACATATACAGATCACTGCACCAAGAATCACAAAATCCACAAAATTTATTTCTTTGTGAACATGGAACGTTTACCAAAACTGATCATATGCTAGGCCATAAGGCAAGTACCAAATTTCGAAAGGCTGAAATCGTTCAGATCCTCCTCTGACCAACTGGAAGAGGACAGGGAATTGTAGGGGACTGGCTGTGCCACCATGCCCAGGTGACCTTCCAGGTACCAACAGAGACCCCACAGGCATAGGCTTGAACCGCGGTCTGAGTCTTGGCGGAACGCCTTGGGATCCTCCCGGCACAGGAGCAGACGGGAGCTCTGTCAGGTACTGCTCTGAGGACCTCTCTCCCTCACCTTGCTCTCTCCCCTGCAAGGCAGTCATGAGACAGCTCTGCTTGGCCTCACTGTTCTGATGAGGTGTGGGCCTTTCTTCTCCCACCCCCTCAGGATAGTAGACATGAATGAAAATAAAACTGTAATAAACAGGTGAAACGTCTTAGCTGCAGCACAGAACAGGCTCCTCAGCAATGGGGTCTTGCACAACTTATGCAACAGTCCATCCCTTTTGTTTCAGTGTCATGCCTTCTGGCATGTGGAACAAGGACCTGGGAGCTGGCACCTTGGCTACTCTCTCCTTCACTGTCTATGTGAGTAATAAACTGTCTGCATCTAAAACTGGCCTGTCGCATCCTTACTGGCTGAATCAGGCAGACCTTGCCCTTGCCTTGTCTGGTGTGTGTGCTTGACAGAAAGAGAAGTCAATAACAGAAAGAGAAGTGAAAACTCCTCATATGCTGAGGAATTAACTGGAAATGTATAACCATTTATATGTATGTGAAAAGAGGCTGGGCATCAATAATCTAAGTTGGGGGTTTGCAAATTATGACCCATGGGCCAGTTCACTCTGCCCCGTTTTTGTATAATGCATAAAATAAGAATAGCTTTTACATTTTATTTTTATCCATTTATTTGAGACAGAGTCTCACTCTGTTGCCCATGCTGGAGTGCAGTGGCGCGATCTTGGCTCACTGAAACCTCCACCTCCCGGACTCAAGCGATTCTCCTGCCTCAGCCTCCCGAGTAGCTGTGATTACAGACACCCGCCACTGAGCCCAGCTAACTTTTATATTTTTAGTAGAGACGGGGTTTCACCTTGTTGGCCAGGCTGGTCTTGAACTCCTGACCTCAGGTGATCTGCCCACCTCAGCCTTCCAAAGTGCTGGGATTATAGGTGTGAGCTACCGTGCCTGGCCAGCTTTTACATTTTAAATTTAAAAGAAAGAATATGTGACAGGAAGCATGTGCAGCTTGCAAAGCCCAAAGTACTTACTATCTGTCCTGTCACGGAAAACAGTTTGCCAACCCCTGATCTGAGTACTGATCTCAAACAGTTTTAAGAAATAGCAAATTTAACCAACAAATAAAGAAGGAAAAAAGGAAACAACAAGACCAAGAAAAGAACTCACAAATGCTGAGAGGGTAGATCTACAACCAAATATATCAAACATTTATGAAGATAACATCAGATTTTAATGGAACAGATGACAAACGACAAAGAGAATCAACAAAGCCAAAAGATGGTTCTTTGGAAAGACTTAGAATAATCGATAACTCGGCCAAGTGCAGTGGCTCATGCCTGTAATCCCAGCACTTTGGGAGGCCGAGGTGGGCGGATCACGAGGTCAAGAGATCGAGACCATCCTGACCAAGATGGGTGAAACCCCATCTCTACTAAAAATAGAAAAATTAGCTGGGCGTGGTGGTAGGCGCCTGTAGTCCCAGCTACTTGGGAGGCTGAGGCAGAAGAATCGCTTGAACCCAGGAGGCGGAAGTTGCAGTGAGCCCAGATCATGCCACTGCATTGCAGCCTGGTGACAGATTGAGACTCTGTCTCAAAAAAAAAAAAAAAGAAAAGAGAGAGAAAAAAAGAATAATCAATAACTCTGGCAAGACTTATATGCATTTATATCTATGTGTCTACGTGCAAAAGAAGGCAGACACACAGGAATATATACTGCATGATTCCATGTATACAAATCCTAAGCACAGGAAAGCCTAACCCAAGGTGTTAGCAGCCATGACTGTAGTTGTGGTTACCTTTGGGGAGAAAGAAGTTGTTGTGATAGGAAGAGGGAAGCAAAGAGATTTCTGGCTGCTGATAGTCATAGTTTGATTTGATTTCAATGATATCTGCACTGATGCTATACTTTCTAAGAATTCATTAAGTTACACAGTGATGTTGTAATTTCTAGAGGTATGCAATACTTCAATAAGAAACTGAAATATTTTGACTTTGTCTTGTTGGCTTTGCTTTGTAATAGGTTTTGCAGTGTCAGTGTAAGGTGGCTACGAGGAATATATTTGATGTTAAAAAGCTGTTACTTTATAACAAAACATAAACAAGCAGGAACTGAGCACATGGACATGTAGTTTTATACATTTGCACCATTTAGATTAGTCTAACCATTATGATTCAGTCTTAGTACAAATTTAACATTAAATTAAAATCAGTGGTGCTTCTTCTTAGAGGTCTGATTACAATCAGAAAAATAATTCCTGCTGAAAGCTGCAAGACTGCAATGTAAGCATTAATATTTCACAACAAACCATGGAGAATACTATCCAAGGAGTCACCATGACTAGTTAGGTAGAGGACACTTAGAAACAGAAGGAAGAAAACTTTCCAAATATCAGGAAACAAAAACAAAATGATGACAAAGCTGGCTTTTTCCAAGAGCTTCTCAGTGGTGTACTGGGTTGGCCCCAGAGAGACTCTGGCAAATCTAGTCTTCAAAAGTAAAATGAGAGAAAATGACCATTGATGAAGGGCATAAAACTGCATTTTGTATGGAAATATTCATAACTGTCCTCTGTTCAGGCCCTATTATGTTCCATTTCAGTGTTGTGGATACCTTGTTTCATTCATTCACACCACCATGTTACAACTGCATGACCGCAGCAGGCCAGAGAAGGGTGGTAAGTCAGGCTCAGGATGTTCTGACTGGCTTCAGCAGACTTCACAGAAACACATGGGCTCCCTGCTGCTCCTATGGATCCTGACTACAATCTGCCTCCCCGAGGCGGCTGCTTCTACTGTCTCCCCGCAGGGTGGCCAGCCTCCAATATAGCCCCCAAGGATCCCTCTGTGTGGCCCCCTCCACTTTATACTAGGGTTAGTCTGTATGACCGATGGATGATAGCCTATGTGATGGGATGTCACTTCTGAGATTACTCCATGATAGGCTGTGGCTTCCACTGGAAGCTCTTTCTCTCTCTCTGATCACTCACTCTGAGGGAAGTCAACTGATTACTTATGAGGTTGCCCAGGTAGCCAAGGAAGAGGCTGTGGTGAGGCTCTGAGGTCTCCTGCTGACAGCCAGTGAAGAACTGAGGCCACCAGCAGCCCCGCGAGTGGGGCTGGAAGAAGGTCCTGCAGTCCCAGCTGGACTGTAACCTTGAGAAGGACGCCACACTTGGACTTATGATCCTCAGAAATGGTGTAAGAAATACATGATGGTTGTCTTAGGCTGCTAAATTTTGGGATGATTTTGTGTGCGGCAATAAGAGACTTTGACTAAACATTCTTGATTTAAAAAAAAAAAAAAAGCGCTGCAATGGAATGACATACAAATGCACCAGAATGGCTACAGTTAAAAAGCTGACAACACTAAAGTCAAAGATGATGGAGCAACCAGGACTCTCGTATGTTGTTACAGTGGGAGTATAAAACAATATAAACACAGTTGAAAAGGTCTAGCAGTTTCTGTAAAACTCAACATACACCTGCTTATGACTCGGCTACATCTACCTGGGATCCAGAGTTCACTCATAGGTGTTTACCCAAGAAAAACAAAGCCACATCTCCATAAAAAGACTTTTACAGAAATGTATGTAGTAGCTTTACTGATAGTAGCTAAACCTAGAAACTACTCAGATGCCCATCAAATATTGATGGATAAAAACAAACAAACAAACAAACAACAACAACAACAAAACACTGTGGTATAGCCACACAATGAAACACTACTTAGCACACTTCATTCTTTCTTCAAAAGAAATGAACTGCTAATATACTCCACATAGATGAATTTCAGAAACGTGCTTGGTGGAAAAACCAGACACAAACAGTGCACACTGTACACTTTCATTCACACGAGGTTACGGAACAAGCAAAACCAACCTAGGAATGCAAAAAAAAAAAAAAAAAAAAAAAATTTTTGAGAACAATGGTTGCTTGGGGTGGGCTGAGGTGGAGAGGGATTTTGACTAAGAAAAGAAGTGAGGAAACTTTTCGAAAGGAAGGTAGTGTTTAATTTTTTTTATTACAGTTTCGGACACAAGGTGTGTCTATTTGTCAAAACCTATTAATGGCATACATAAAGGCTTGTGTATTTCATTGCACATATATTTTACCATAAAGAAGAACCAAAAACACATATTACACTCCAGTTAATAATAGCCAGGCAGAAACATTTAAGGTGAAATGTAAGCTACATATCTGCAACTTATTTTGAAATACATAAAAAATTAGATGAATTGATGGATTCATGGAAGAATGGATAGATGGATAGGTACATATACGTGATAAAGAAAGTAGGGTAAAATGTTAATTGTAGAATCTAGGTGGTGGGTACATGGTGTTCACTGAGCAATGATTTCATCTTCTCTGCATGTTTGAAACATTTAGTAGTATACTAGTGGGGAAAATATTTGAGAGCGGTGAGTTCTGTGCGCATGGAACTATCTGTAACTTGGAGGAGCTAGAAAAATCCATTTGAACAATGTGTTAATGGACTCAGATAATCAGAATATAATTTTGTTTGAGGCAGGATCTCACTGTGTTGCCCAAGCTGGATTGCAGCGGTGCAATCAGAGCTCACTGCAGCCTTGACCTCCTGGGTTCAAATGATTCTCCTGCCTCAGCTTCCTCAGTAGCCAGGACTACAGGTGTGTACCACCACACCTGGCTAATTTTTGTATTTTTAGTAAAGACAGGGTCTTGCTATATTGCCTAGGCTGGGCTCCAACTCCTCGCCTCACGTGATTCTCTGCCTTGGCCTCCCAAAGTGCTGGAATTACAGGTGTTAGCCCTGCAGCTGGCCTGTATTTGTTTTAAAGCAATTTTGATCTCTATCTTGGAGGGAGATCCAGTTCATTAGAGATAATTCCTGTGGATGCCTCTTCAGCTTCTACATTAGCTATTCATTTCTCACCTTAGACCCTTCAGATGATCCTCTGCAGTGAATTCTTATAATGATATGCTTTCTTGGTACCTATTTTGAATATATGTTGGACTTTCTCATACCAAAAGCAGGGCTTAATCACCCTTGAAAGTTTCCAGGTCTCCACCTCTTCCCAGGCCCTCAAAATGGTCGATCCAGAGATGTGCCTTATACAGCTGCCTCTCGGTGACCATGTCCCTAAGGGACAGCTAGATGCAACCTACTTGACCCACCCTGCAGACGCTCACACCTTACATGGACTGCCCACATATGCTGCAATGATCACCCCTCGCTCACAGCATGGCCTCCTGTAACTTGCGCCTACCTGCTCTAACCCGACAAATTACAACTGCTTATGGGGAACCTGCTGGGGTGATGGCCTGGACCCCATAAAGGCTTCAGCCCTCAGGGCCCACACTCCATCTCTCTTGCTCCCCACCCGCTGGTGAGCACACAGGTCCTGACAGCTCCCCCCGTCGAGCGTGCTGCCCTCTTCTCCCGAGGAACTCACGCTTCTGGTATTTCATACATTTTGTTGAGTGGCCTCCTCTGTGTCTCACTCAACCGACACACCTGGACCTAACTTCTTTCCAAATTCAGAAGTGTCCCAGAGAGTGGCTATCTTGGTAGGCTAAATAAATAACTACACCGGACACAGACCGGAGACTTAAGGGCATCTGACAGGGTAAACAAGTCTCCCGTGAGAGACCAAGGCCCAGGCCAGACACGGGGATTCTGCCATCTGCCAGGATAAAGAAGTAGCCCGTGAAGGCACATTGTCAACATGCATAGCCACCTCCCTGGAGCCCCGTCAGGGCAGGGCTGGAGTTCACAGCCACTCTCCAGAGACAGGGAAACCCCAAAGCAAATTGAAAAGAGAAAAACGCAACCCCCTCTCTCTGCCACCGCTGACAAAGCCAGTCTATGGCAGTTTCCACACAGCACGCAAACCAGCCATGACCCCGCGTCGGGTCTTCCTCGGCGTCTCCTCTTCCATGACGTTTCCCTACACGCGCTCTTCCCAGGGCACCTGGACCTCCTCCCTGCCTTTCCACAGCATGCATGTTCCTGCCATCATGCCATAGCACGCGCTGTGTGTGCTGCCGGGATGTTCTCCACCCGCCTCCACCCGCCAGGCCACTGTCTGTCAAGGCCCTCCTTCACCGAGCTCCGTGCATGCTCATGGCGGAGTTCCCTCCTCATTCCTCCAGGCCTCCCTTCCTACAGGCTTCTCCCGCACAGTGCCCATCTGCGCTGTATACAGCAGGCGATGCTCCTGCATGTCTGCACCAGGGAATGAGTGCCCTGAGGACAGCAGTGGAGTCCTGTTCCCCTGTGCTCCCCAGAGCAGGGCCTCCCCACACAGAAACCACCCAAGGATTCCCCAATGTCCCGGCCCCTGTCTGGGGCTGTTTTTTCCTGAAGGTTTCCATCGGGCTCTGAGTGAAACCTTTAACCAAAGGGAGTGTGAGGCAGGACAAAGGGACAGCAAGCTTTCCTCAAGGTCGGGACCCCGGAGACGCAGACAGGACTCTTCCCACGTTCTGGGACCTGCCTCTGGCACCCAGCCATTCCCAGCCTCACTGGATGTGACAGGAAGGAAATCACCTCTCACTTCAGTTCCACCTTAAACTCCAAAGACACTGTCAGCAAGTCCTAGGTCCTTAGTGGTTCTTGGTTTCTGCCTTCTAAAGCGAGGGGTTTGAGCCCCTCCAAGTCTGTGACCAAAGTTTTTAAGCCACAGGCATAGCTCCATTGGTAGTCCTTCTTGGCAAGTTTTGACCCACCGCTAGTCTTTCCCTATCTAGAAAGACTATCCTTTGTTTTGACCCCAAGTAGCCCCCATTTCCTCTGAGAAAAACCTGGTACTAAATACAGCACTACCTTGGTGCTCCTGGGACCTACAGGCCACCTTGCTCACTGCCCTCAATTTTACAGATGAGAAAACAGAGAGCAAGAAGATCAAGAAACTTGTTGACGACTGCACAGTAAATTAGTAAGGCTTGGGCTAGCGGAGCAAATAATATTTCCTGCCTGAAAACACAAAGACCTCCCATCCAAACATCCTTCCCAGCAGCCCATGGAAGCAGGCGGGGAGAGATGTGGGGGCGGAGAGCCCTGACACTGCCTTGCTGCTGCACTGAGGATGGCGCCTGGTGCTTCCGGGGAGGTTGTGTGAAGGCGCTGACTCCAACCCCGTGTAGAAAGCAGACAGTGGGCATGTACTACAACTCTCTGATTCAACATAAAAGAATGTAAATGATAAAATTCTAAGATGCCTAAGTGGGTTTGAAAAAGTCGACGTAACTGGAGGTTAAATGTGACATGTGAGACCCGGAAGTCAGTGAAGATCTGAAAACTGTCTTGTTAATTCACTTCAGGCTGCCCAGTTCCTGCAGGGACAGCTGTGGCTGCAAACAGGGGCTATGTGGGAAAGGCACTCCCTGCACTGCCACCTGCATGCCCAGGACTGGCACGGAGAGCCACTGCCCCCCACCTGCCGGCTGGTCTCCAGCAGCATGAAAACAGGGGGCATAGCTGTTCCTACCCTAAAGAGGAAAATGATACACCTTATCCCAGACGCCAGGTGCTGTCTGCATCTGTCCTTTTAAAAATTTAATCGCTTTATACAATTGACACTGAATAAAATGCACATATTTAGGTTTACAATTTGAGAAGCTGACACATGTGCATACAGACACACCTCATTTTACTGTGCTTTACTGTATTGCCCTTTGCAGACACTGCATTTTCTTTTTACAAATTAAAGGTTTGTGGCAACCCTGTGCTGAGCAAGTTTATCGGCATCATTTTTCAAACAGCGCGCACCCACTGTGCATCTCTGTGTCACATTTTGGTAATTCTCGTAATATCTCAAACTTTTCCATTAGGATTATGTCTGTTATAGTGATCTGTGCTCAGTGATCTTTGGTGTTACTGTTGTAACTGTTCTGGGGCACCACAAACCACACCCACACACATCGATGCACTTAATCAACGTTGTGTGTATTCGGACTGCCCCACTGACTGGTGATTCTCCTGTCTCCCTCTCCTCAGGCCTCCCTACTCCCTGAGACACAACAACATTAAAGTTAGGCTATTAACAACCCTACAATGTCAAGTTGTTCAAACGAAAAAAAAAAAAGTTTCATGTCTCACTTTAAATCAAAAGCTAGGAATGGTTAAGCTTAGTGAGGAAGGCATTTTAAAAGCTGAGATGGGCCAAAAGCCAGGCCTCTTACACTAAACAGTTAACTAACTTTTGAATGCAAAGGAATAATTATTGAAAGAAATTAACAGTGCTACTCCAGTGAATACACAAATGACAAGGAAGTGAAACAGTCTCATTGCCGACATGGAGAAAGTTTCCGTGATCTGTGGTCTGGATAGATCAAACCAGTTACAATACTCCCTTAAGCCAAAGCCTGATCGAGAGCAAGGCCCTAATTCTCTTCAGTTCTACAGAGACTAAGAGAGGTGAGGAAGGTACAGAAGAAACGTTAGAAGCTATCAGAGGTTGGTTCATGAGGTTTAAGGAAAAAAGCCATCTTCAATAACATAAAAATTTTATGTTATTGCACTGGGAAAGTGGCAAGTGCTGATGGAGAAGCTGCAGCAAGATCTCTAGATCTTAGAAGATCTAGCTAACATCACTGATTAAGGTGGCTACACTACACAACAGATGTTCAGTGTAGACAACACAGCCCTCTATTGGAAGAAGATGTTATCTAGGCTAGATGAGAAGAAGTCGATGCCTGGCTTCAAAGCTTCTACAGACAGGGACAATTGTAGCTGGTGACTTTTCAGTTGAAACCAATGCTCATTTATCATTCTGAAAATTCTAGTGCCCTTAAGAATGACACTAAATCTACTCTTCCTGTGCTCAATAGGACCAAAGAAGCCTGGGTGCAGCACATCTGTTGATACCTTGGTTTACTGAATATTTTAAGCTCATTGCTGAGACATGCTGCTCAGAAAGAAAGATTTCTTTCAAAATATTACTGCTCATTGACAATGGACCTAGTTACCCAAGAGCTCTGATGGAGATGTACAAGATCAGTGTTTTCATGCCTGCTAATACAACATCCATTCTGTACCCCATGCATCAAGCAGTAATTTTGACTTTCAACTCTTATTACTTAAGAAATACATTTTCTAAGGCTACAACTGCCATAGATAGTGATTCCTCTGGTAGATCTGGGCAAAGTACATTGAAAACCTTCTGGAAAGGATTCACAACTCTAGATATCATTAAGAACATCTGTGATTCATGGGAGGAGGTCAAATTATCAACATTAACAGGAGTTTGTAAGAAGTGGATTCCAACCCTCATGGATGACTCTGTGGAGTCCAAGACTTCAGTGGAAGAATTAACTGCAGATGTGGTGGAAGAGAACTGGAATTAGAAGTGGAGTCTGAAGATGTGACTAAATTGCTGCAATCTCATGATCAGAGTTGGGGAGTTGCTTCTTATGGATGAGCAAAGAAAGTGGTTTCTTGAGATGGAATCTGCTCCTGTAAAGATGCTGTGAACATTGCTGAAATGACAACAAAGGATTTAGAAATTACAAAATTTATTTGATAAAGCAGCAGCAGGGTTTCAGAGGACTGACTTCAATTTTGAAAGAAGTTCCACTGTAGGTAAAATGCTATCAAACAGCATCACACATGCTACAGAGAAATCTTTCATGAGAGGAAGAGTCAATCAAATGCATCCAACTTCATGATTGTGTTATTTTAAGAAATTGTCACAGCCACTCCAACCTTCAGCCACCACCACCCTGATCAGTTAGTAGCCATCAACATCGAGGCAAGACCCTCCACCAGCAAAAGGATTATGACTCACTGAAGGCTCAGATGAGTGTTAGCATTTTTTGGCAATAAAGTATTTTTTTAAATTAAGGTATGTACATTTTTTAGATACAATGCTAATGAACATTTAGTAGACTACAGAATAGTGTAAACAACTTTTTTTTTTTTTTTTTTTTTTGAGACAGGGTCTTGCTCTGTCACCCAGACTGGAGTACACTGGCACGATTTCCACTCACTGCAATCTCTGCCTCCTGGACTCAAGCAATCCTCCCACCTCAGCCTCCCCAGTAGCTGGGACTACAGGCATGCACCACCAAACCTGGCTGATTTTTGTAGTTTTTTTTTTTTTTTGAGACAAGGTCTCACCATGCTGCCCAGGCTGGTCTGGAACTTCGGGCTCAAGCTATCCATCCTCCTTGGCTCTCAAAGTGCTGGGACTACAGGTGTGAGCCACTGGGCCTAGCCAACATAATTTCTACATTCACTAGGAAACCAAAACATTCATGTGACTTGCCTTATCGCTATATTTATTGCAGTGGTCTGGAACTGAATCTGCAATACCTCTGAGGTCTGCCATCACCACAAGATACCACACATGTCTACCACTCTCAAAAGATTCCTCAGCTGCTTTGTAATCCCTGCTGCTCACTGCTGCCCTCAGCCCTGTCTGAGGTAATCACTGACCTGCATTCCGTCACTATAGATCAGTATGCATTTCCTAGACTTTACATAAGTGGAATTGTACAATATGTCGGGGTTTTTTTTATCTCACTTATTTCACTTCACATAATTATCTTGAGAGTCATCTCTGTTGTTGCACATATCAATAATTCACTCCTTTGGATTGAGAGCCGAGCAGCATTCCAGTGCATGTATCTACTACCACTTGTTTACCCGTTTACCTGTGATGGGCATTTAGGTTGTTTCCAGTTTTTAGCTCTTACTAAGAATGCTAAAAACATTTGTGTACAAGCTTTGCTATGGGCAAATGCTTTTAGTTTTCTTAAATAGGAGTAAAATTTGCTGGATTGTACATAGATAGGTACATGTCTAATTTTGAAGAACTTGCCGAATTGTTTTCTAAAGTTGCTGCACCACTCCATTCAAAACCAGCAGCGTACAAGTTTCCCAGTTTTTCCACATCCTTGCTGAGATCTGGTATGCTCATTATTGCTGGTTTTAGTCATTCTCATAGGTGTGTAGTGCTATCTCATTCTGGCTTTAAGTTGCATTTCTCTAAGGATTAATGATGTCGAGTGTCTTTTCACCTGCTTATTTGCTATCCATGTATCTTCTTTGGTGAAGTCTGTTCAAACCTTTTGCTTATTTTTAATTGGATAGTTTTTACAAAAATAATTGAGTCGTGAGAGTTCTTTACATATTCTAGAAACAAGTGCTTTACCAGACATATAATTTGCAGTACTTTCTTCCAACTTGTAGTTTATCTTTTCATTCTCTTAACACTATCCTCAAAAAGCAGTTTTTAAATGAAGTCCAACTTATTAATTTTTTCTTTTATGGATTGTTTATGGGGTATTGTGTCTGGAAAATCTTTTCCTAACCCAAGGTTAAAAAGGTTTTCTCATGAATTAATGGCATTTGAACGACCTGGTTGAGATTGGAGACTATTATGCTAAGTGAAGTAACTCAGGAATGGAAAACCAAACATCGTATGTTCTGACTCATAAGTGGCAGCTAAGCTATCAGGACACAAAGGCAAAAGAATGACACAATGGACTTTGAGGACTCAGGAATAAAAGACTACAAATAGGGTTCAGTCTATATTGCTCGGGGGATGGGCGCACCAAAATCTCACAAATCCCCACTAAAGAACTTACTCATGTAACTAGATACCACCTGTTCCTCAATAACCGATGGAAATAAAAAAAATAAAAATAAAATAAAAATATTTTCCCCTGTGTTTTTTTCTAGAAGACTTTTTTAGCTTTAGGTTTTATATTTAGCAATACCATCCATTTTAAGGTAATTTTTGCATATGAATGAAGCATAAACCAAAGTTCATTTCTTTTGCATATGAAAATCCAATTATTCCACCATTTGTTGAAAAGATTATTTTTTGCACTGAATTACTTTTGTATCCTTATTGAAGATCAGTTGTCCATATATGTGAACTGTTTCTTAACTTTCCAATGTGTTTCATTGATCTAATTCTCTACATTAAAAAAACTACTTTATTGTATATATTAAGGTATAGGACATGATGTTCTGACACACTTATACATAGTGAAATGGTTATTATAGTTAAGCACATTAACTTATTCATCATTTCATGGTTACCCCTTTGTGCATATGTGTGTGTATGTGTGTGTGTGTTAAAAGCAAATTTTCCAGTGTACAATGCAATATTATTAAGGATAGTCCTCATGTTGAACATTTGATCAATATCACAGTTTTGATTACTGTACTCTTATGAGTTTTAATATCAGGTATTGTTAGACTTCTGATATGGTTTGGCTCTATGTCTCCACCCAAATCTCACTTTGAATTGTAATCCCCATAATTGCCACGTGTCAAGGGCAGGACCAGGTGGAGGTCATTGGATCATGGGGGCAGTTTCCCCCATGCTGTTCTTGTGAATAATGAGTGAGTCTCACGAGATTTGATGGTTTTATAAGTGTCTGGCATCTCCCCTGCTTGCACTAACTCTGTCCTGCCACTGTGAAGAGGTGCCTGCTTCTCCTTTGTCTTCCACCATGACTGTGAGTTTCCTGAGGCCTCCCCAGTAATGTGGAACTGTGAGTCAATTAAGCCTCTTTCCTTTATAAATTACCCAGTCTTGGGTATTTCTTCATAGCAATGTGAGAGTTGACTAATACACCTTCTAACTTTATTCCAATTTTTCAAAGTTTGTTTTGTTTATGCTCTGTCCTTGGATTTATGTGTGAATTTTAAAGTCACCTTGCTAATTTCTACATAAAAAGCTGGCTTGGATTTTTATTGAGATTGTACTGAATTTAAAGTGATCTGGGAGAACCAACATCTTAACAATATTGAGTCTTTTGACCCATGGATATGGTACATTTAAACCTTTATTTAGGTTTTTCATCTCTTTAAGCAATGTTTTGAAGTTTCAGTTGTAAATTTATTCATATTTCATATTTTTGATGCTATTGAATAAAGTACTTTTAAAATGTATTTTAAAAAATAATGCAATTATTCATTGCAATTGTAAAAATGCAATTGTCTTCTTTATATTGATTTTGTATCTTACAACACTGCTAACTTCACTTACTAGTTCCAAAAAATGCTTTTAAATTCCATTGGATATGTTAAGTATGTCATCATGTCACCTGTGAATAAAGGTAGTTTGCTTCTTCTTTTCCAATCTGGATGCGTTTTAATTATAATTTATTGTTTGACTGCACTGGCTAGAATATCCAGGAAAATGTTGGATAGAAATGGTGAAAGGGGGCATCCTTATCTCCCTCTTCATCTTTGCGGAAAAGCTTTATTTCATCGGTAGGTGTCAGGTTAGCTGTAGGCTTTTTTTGTAAATACTTTATATAAGATTGAGGAAGTCTTCTTCTATTTCTAGTTTTCTGAGTGTTTTCTAAAAATCAGGAATGAATCTGTATTTTACCAAAGGCTCTTTCTGCATTTATTGAGATGATCATATACCTTCTGTTTCTCAGTTTGTTAATACAGAAAATTATGTTGATTGATTTTTGAATGTTAAATTAGTTTTGCATTTTTGGGATAAAACCCACTTGGTCATGATGTAGTATCTTTTTTATATATGCTGCCAAATTTGATTTGCTAAAATTTTTTTCAGTGTTTTCACATTTTTCTTCATGAGGAATATTTGTCTGCAGTCCTTCTTGGTTTTGTATTAGGGTAATGCTGGTGCAAAGAATGAATGAGTTGGTAAGTATAACCCCTTTTCAATTTCCTGGAAGAGCTGGTATAAATTTTTCTTTATATGTGTGGTAGAATTTACCAATGAAGCTATAGATGCTTGCAGTTCTCTTTGTGAGAAAGTTTTAAACTACAACTTGGATTTCTTTAATAAATATAGAGCTATCCAAATCATTTATTTTTTTTTTCTTGCATAGGCTTTGGTATTTTGTACCTTTCAAATAGTTTGTGAATTTCATTTAAGTTGCTGCATTTATTGGCATATAATTGTTTATAATATTCCTTTATAATCCTTTTAATATCTTGAGAATCTGTACTGAGGTCATCTCTTTCATTCTTGATATTGTTAATTTGTATCTTCTTTTTCCTCTGATTATCTGGCTATGGGTTTATCAACTTTTGGTTTCACTGAATTTCAATGCTATTTTTCTGTTTACTGTTTCATTGTTTTTTGTTCTGGTCTTTATTATTTCATTTATTCTGTCTGGGTTTAATTCGCTCTTTTTTTTCTAGTTTTCAAGATAAAAATTAAGGTAATTGATTTGAGGCCTTGCTTCTTTTCTAATAAGAGGTGTTTAACTTATAAATTTTCTTATAGGTACTGTTTCCTTGAATAATTTTTTCCTGTTTTTCATGCTTCTCCTTCAAGGATTCCAATTACACTTATTTCAGGCTGCTTACATTTTTCCACAGCTCACGGATGCTTTAATTTTTAATTATTTTATTTTTTTGGAGATTAGGGTCTCATTATGT
Organism: Macaca mulatta; assembly: GCF_049350105.2. Taxonomy (NCBI): domain Eukaryota; kingdom Metazoa; phylum Chordata; class Mammalia; order Primates; family Cercopithecidae; genus Macaca; species Macaca mulatta. Next base: position 7,559,037 of record NC_133412.1, on the reverse strand, counting down.
AGCCCAGGCTAGCCTCAAACTCCTGGGCTCAAGCAATCATCTTGCTTCAACCTCCCAAGTAGCTGGGATTACAGGCATGCACCACTGCAGCTGGCTTTCACTGATGCCTTTAATATTTCTTTACTTCTATTTTCTTTCTGTGTTTCATTTTGCATATTTTCCATTGCTATGTCTTCACATTCACTAATCTTTCTCTTTTTTGTAATAAGTAATCTGCTGTTAATTCCACTGAGTTACTTTTTCATCTCAGAGGTAGTCTTCATCTCAGGAAGTTCAACTCAGGCTTTAAAAAGTATTTTCCATATCTTTACTTAAACATTTGAACACCATGTCAGTATGCAGCTTATTCTATTCTATAGAGTACAGTTATAATAACTTTTAGTGCCCTTGTCTGATAATTTTAACATCTCTAGCAGTTCTGGTTTGACTTTGATTGAACAGTTTCTCCTCATTATGGGTCCTATGTTCCTGCTACTTTGCATTCCTGATAACTTCTGATTGGGTGCCAGACAGCAAGACTTTTACATTATTTGGTGCTGGACAAGTTTATATTTCTATAAATATGATTGAACTTTGTTGTAGAATGAAGTTACATTTCTTGGAAATACTCTTGAGAGAGGAGGTAAAAAGAGACCAGCCAGGCAGATGGTTAGGGCAGAGAGCCCTTGGCAGAACTTCCTTTCTACCAAAAAGCAGCCCAGGAAATCACTTCTTTTCCAACAAAGAGCAGCCTCGAAGATCGGGCTGCAAACATAGATAAGGAAGCTGGAATTTGCATGGGGGGATGCTTGCAGCTGCACAGACAGAAAGGGGTACCTGGGGCCAGGTGTGTCCACCATGGGGGCTATACCTCTCCTTTTTAAGCACATACACAGTAGGAAAGCAACGTGTAGTAACTCAGTCAAAAGAACTGCCTGCATAATAAAAGGTTGGGGTGGAGGATGCCAGAGATTCACGCTCTATGCAGATGGCACACCTGGTCCTAACTGGTTTTGCACACCCTATGTAGATAAGATACTGCCTCCCCACTAGGTAGCTTAAAAAAACCCTTGCATTTCACTGCTGAATGGCAATGCTTTTTGGGACCCCTCTCTGCTGCAGAGAGCTATTATCTTTCTTTCACCTAATACATTTCTGCTTCTGCTCTAACCTCACCCTTGGTGTGGCCATGTCCTTGACTTCCTTGGCTGTGAGACCAAGAACTTTGGGTCAGGCAATGAGGCCATTTCACTCTGATCCTTTTGGATCTTGCTTCTTGCTTTTAAGGTTCATTAGGTATGATCAGAGTGATTTACCTACTTTTATTTTTTTAAAGAGTCAGGGTCTTAGTGTTGCCTAGGCTGGAGTGCAGTGGTGCGCTCGTAGCTCACCATAACCTCGAACTCTTGGGCTCAAGTGATCTCCTCAACTCAGCCTCCTGAATAGCTAGGACAACAGGCATATGCCCAGTTAATTTTTAGAAGATTTTTGTGGAGACAGAGGTCTCACTATGTTGTTCAGGCTGGTCTTGAACTCTTGTCCTCAAGTGATCCTCCTCGCTTGGCCTCCCAAAGTGTTGGGATTACAGGTATGAGCCACTGTGTCTAGCCCTAGAAAAGTTTTTATTACAGGGCTAATTATTCCCAATTACTGAGGCAAGATCCTTCTAGGTATTATATTCAGTGCTTGTACGGCCTGGCTGGCGAGCACAGGCACTTTCCATGGCTCTGTATCAGCCCCAGGCACTGTTTCCTCTAATCCTCTTAGGTGGTTCTCTCCCCAGCTCCACATAGCTTCCTCACACACAGGCACTGACTGACACTTGGCGGAGTGGCAGAGGCAAACGCTCTGTGAATCACTGCAGTTCTCTCTGTGTAGCTGTCTCCTCTCTCAGGATCTGACCTGTGGACTCCAGCCTCCTGGACTCCTGGGACTCTAAGCTCTGTCTCCTTCCATTGTGGAGTCGGGCAAGCTTCCTCTGGGTTCCTCCTCCCTGTACCACATACTAGAAACTTTCTCAAGGCAGTGAGCTGGGCAATTATAGGACTAACCTTGTTTGTTTCCAATCTCTTGGGGACTACTGTCCTTCACTATCTAATGTTCAGTGTCTTGTTTATCGTATTTATCATTTTCTTCTTTAGGCGGGAGGGCACACCCACATTCTGATACTTCATCTTGGCTGGAAGCGGAGGTTTCCTGGTGCTGTCTGTTTTAAAACTTTTTATTATGGAAACATTCGTACATCGCTTATAATAAACCTGTTTGCATCCACTGTTCAGGTTTAATAAAAAGCATCTCATGGATAATACTGTTTCATCTCCTCTCCCACCCATTCGCCTGTCCCCAGAAAACCCCTGCATGATATTACTTCATCCATCCACGTCAGTATGTATCTTATTTCTCTTAGCACTATCACAATAAAAATATCATATCTAAAAGTAGTTATTCTTTAATATCATCAAATATCCAGTAAATGTTAAGTGCTCACATTTCCCAGATTGTCTTATAATTTTTCTTTTTTAGTTTGTTGGAATCAGTATTCAAATAATGTGCATACATTATCACTGTTTGACAGATCTCAAGCCTTTTTTAATCTACAGCACAGGTTGGCAAACTACTGCCCATAGGCTGGCTGCCTGCCTGTTTTATAAATAAAGGTTTTGTTAGAACACAGCTGCCTATAGATTGCTTTAGGCAGGAAGGACCCTGAAGGCAGGGCCTACTCTTCTTTCTTCCTGGATCTCCCACACGCAGCCCAGAGGCCCTCAATGCCTGCTTGGAGACTGAAAACATGAAGGTTTGGCTTAAGTGAGAGTTCTTAATATGTAGCAGCCTCCTCTTTCCTGCCTAATCAAAGAAAATCGTTTAAATCGATTTCAGTTTGCACAGCTAATTTTTTATCTTAAGAAGTGTTTAACAACATGGCTGTGAATCTGAGCTGCACTATCAGAGAGCTTCTGGTTGCTTTTTTGCTCCTTCCCTCTTCAGCTTGATTCAGTCTCGCCCACATTACTGAGTGCCCACTCAGGACAGCTCATTCACAGCGCTGGGGCTCTCAGCCATGTGAAAGCGAACGGCATGGAATTCCTGGACCTCAAGGAACCCTGGAGTGGTGGGCACATAAGTGAAGCAAAGTGGAAGGACACAAAGTGGTGGGGGACATGGCGGAATGGGGAGGCTCTGTCCATGCACAGACACCAAGAAAGATGCTGGGACGAATGTGGTTGGCTTTCCAGAGAGGAAGTGTTTCTTTCTCTCTTTCTTTTTTTCTTTTGAGACAGAGTCTCACTTGTTGCCCCGGCTGTAGTACAATGGCACGATCTCAGCTCACTGCAACCTCTGCCTCAGCCTCTTGAGTAGCTGGGTTTACAGGTGTGCACCACCATGCCCGGCAATTTTTGTAGTTTTAGTAGACACGGGGTTTCACTGTGTTGGTCAGGCTGGTCTTCAACTCCTGACCTCGTGATCCGCCTGCCTCAGCCTCCCAAAGTGCTGGGATTACAGGCGTGAGCCACCGCGCCTGGCCAAAGTGTTTAATTTCAAGCAGCCACAATGGCACAGACTTTTGAGTAAAACCAGCAAAATAGGCCAGTGATGGTACCTGGGGGTTACAAGCTTCCCCAGTAGGAAGGAAATGAGGGAAATCAGATCTACTTAATTGATCAGTGTGACACAAGGAAACTCACCACAAATGGTCTTAATGGGTCTGTTTAAGAGTATTTAAATACTCTTATCTCTAAAGGAAGAATGTGTCTTCCTGAATGGGGCCAGGCTAGAGGACGTATCTTAGAATTCTGATTGGAGATGTTTATTTTTTCTGTTTTTGCCATTTTTTTCCCCAAATATGTCTGGTCTAACGGCAGAGCTCTCCCTAGTGGGAACAGGACAGTTGGAAGGGCAGCCAACGGTTTCCTTTCAGTATTTCTAGACCCACTGACAAGACAGTCCCAGCCCCGGCCAAGGGCCATCACACCTTGTGGTCAAGCATTAACTCCCGCTTAGGATTCATGGTCCCTAGACCACCTTTTTGTTCCCATTCAAGGGTGTGGGATTTGCCCATGGCAGTCCTCTAATGGCACACACTTGGAAATGTCAGAGCTGTGAATTCTGCTAAATCAGTGGCATGTGCTCAAGACTGGGCAAATCCAGCCTGACAAGCATGTGATGAATTATAAAACAAGGCACAACCAAGTACATGCTGCAGCAGAAGTCCACAAAGTTCCACAGGAGGGCAAGGAATGATCAGTGAATCCTCACCTCTTCATAGAAACTTCTTCCTCCAGACATCCACATGGCATGCTTTCGCACCTCCTCAAATCTTTGCTCAGATGCCATTTTTTTTTTAAGTGAAGTCTTAAGCCTTCCCTGACAACCCTATTTAAAACTGTACACACTCATACCCGCTACCTTCTCCCTAACTTAGTTATCTTCACAGCATTAATGGCTAACATACTATATAACTTATTTCCATCTGTCTCCATGGGGGCGATTTCTGTCTGGCTGCTTATCACTGTACCCCAGCAGCTATTAATAGATCACTCTACTGAGGGACTCATACGTGCTGAGTGTTGGGCAAACAGTGAACAAAACCTTGTATGGTCCTTGCTGTCTGGGAGTTCATGATCCATCTTGGAGGAAGAGCTGAATTTCAACTGGGAGGCAGTGTGTGCAGGGGGAGGGCAGCAGGAGCAATGGGTGAAGACAGAAGCACAGAGGTGGGTGTCAAGTCAGGGAAAGGGACGGTGAAGAGACGTCTCAGGTAATGAGGGACGGGATGGAATAGGACTAGATGCTAAAGGGTACCAGGTGGAGAAGTTTATTTTGCAGGTAATTAATGGGGGCGGGGTATGAACAATTTGAGGAAATGGAGTTACCTGACTTGAATTTGTTTTGGAGAACCACTTCAGGGACATGCAAGGGGTTGATACGAAGATGAGATGGAGCAGAGACCCCTCTTAGGGGCCTGCCGGGCACCTGCCCCCAAGCATGAAGATAAAAGGAAATCTTGAGTTCCCTCAAAGGCATTTCCAGGCACCTAGCCAGCACTGGGAAGTAAACGAGCAACTGAAGCAAGAAGGGAAGAATAACTTGAAACAATAGCCAGGGAAGTTAAAGTCACAGAATAGACCCAAGTTCCCTATAGAGAATAAAGGTAACATTTTAACACAAGTCCTTGAGTTGATTTTCCGAAACCAGGACCCTCACCAAATAAAAAGTGCTATCTGCTGGCATGCAGACCTCAGACAGGGGAAACTGAGGACTGAGCTTGGACCACCATTCTTTGTTCTAAAATTCTTCCTGATGGGCCTAGAGGAGGTCATGCCCACAGACCAGAGCTAACATTCTTTTCTGCTGATCACAAATTTGCAGACAAAGCTTCATCTCCTTAACCCATTGTAAATCAGAAAATCCTCGAATCCACCTATGACCTGTGCCCTTTGCCCCACATCTGGTTCAAGATGGCCTGTCTTTCTAGGTCAAACCAATGTACAGCCTCCATGTATTGATTTATGTCTTTGCCTGTAACTTCTGCCCCCGCCTTTATTTTATTATTATTATTATTTATTTATTTATTTTTTTTTTGAGACAGAGTCTCACTCTGTTGCCAGGCTGGAGTGCAATGGCACAATCTCGGCTCACTGCAAACTATGCCTCCTGTGTTTAAGCAATTTTCGTACCTCAGCCTCCTGAGTAGCTGGGATTACAGGCGCCCACCACCACACCCAGCTAATTTTTGTATTTGTAGTAGAGACGGAGTTTCACCAGGTTAGCCGGGCTGGTCTCGAACTCCTGACCTTAGGTGATCTGCCCGCCTAGGCCTCCCAAAGTGCTGGGATTACAGGCGTGAGCCACCACGCCCAGACTCTTCCTGCCTGTGAAAATGCTTACCTATATGGCACTGGGGGATTCAGGGCTTCAACACGAGCTGCCCAATTCTCCTGGCTCGCTGCCCTGCAATAAATGTCTCACTTTCTCTTACTGCAAGCTTGACGTCAGTTTCTGGCTTTGCTGTGCCAGAGCGCCAGACCCAAGTTTGATCTGGTAACACAGGAAGCAGGCGAACAGGCAAGGCCACCCTCTTCTGTCTGGAGGCAGGTCGGTGTTCACTTGCCTCAGTTTACCAAGGTTGTGATCAGCCTCTGCTCCTCCTCTCTTATTGGCCTCCCTCTGCTGTGCTGTGATTCCCATCATTGCGGTGTTTTTTAACTTTTCATTTTGAAATAAATAAAAGTACAAGAAGTTACAAATGAGGACCATGTACCTTCCACTCAGCTTCTGCCACCATGAGGATTTATTTCCCTTTAGACATCTCCCCTCTAAATTCCCACATTACTGACATCCTCCCAATACAGATCATTCTGAGGACTTACAACAAAAATACTTCATTCTTTGAAATATTGACTTTAGAGAAATCTTCACCCAAATGACTCTGACACCTCAATCCATCACACACAATGGAACCACAGTCCTCTTACCTGTGAAAGCCGAGGGCAGGACCCAGCCGTGGGTGAGGTGAGTGAGCGCTCAGCACTGCCACCCTCTCTCCCACTGGGGTGCGGCCGGGACCCCTGGACAGCGTGCAGGCAGCAGCGACGGGGCTCAGGAAGGTAGATCACAGTTGGAAGTGCCAATGCAGAAAGGAGACCGCAGTTGGAAGTGCCACAGAGCTGGAGGTGAGCGAGACACTTCCCCACCTCCAGTCTCCCCAGTGTGGACTCAGTGCACCTCCTAATCCAGAGCAGGCCCTAATTCCAGGAAGAGCCACCAACTCGGTACAGAAGCAGGAAAGGGGTCTCTACTTTCTGAGAAAGTCTGGAAATCTCTAATTTATCCTCTTTTCTTTTTCTAAAAGTTTTTCTTCTCTGTGCCCCAGACCTCAAGAAATTCTGTGGCCCTAGTGAGAAATGGCAGATAATTAAAGTCATCAGGCCAGGCAAACTTCCTTTCCAACGAGAGGGTCTGCGGTCCCCAGAAGGTGGGGACAACCTTCACGCTTTTTCTCTTTGGCTTCTGGCTGCTTGGCTCTGACATGTTTCAGTCACGTGCACCCGAGAGTAGGGTAAATCAAGCCTCAACCACCCAAGCTGGCTGGAGGGTTGAAAAGGTAGAGCCCAGGGACCCAGACACGACTGAGCAGGTTACAGTGAGGAAAGGCTTTGGGGGAGCAACCCCTGACAGTTGCTCATCAACCCTTGGGCTTACCCTTGAGCTCTGCATGTGTGGATCTGACCCTACACAGATGACACAGACTTCGAGTGCTGAAATACGGGATAGACTACCACCGGAGTCCCAGGCTGGCCACTAGGTGGCACTTGTGTGAGATAGATCCACATCTCAAAGACTTTCACAGCAACCACAATCCACACAAGTCTTGCAGGAACTAGGAATTTGTGGTCTGAACCCATTTGGAGTGATTATCTTCTAAAATAAAGTTAATAACATTCACTGTAAGATTTTAACGATAACCAGAATCTCAAAACATAGTATTTAAAATGTCTAGGATACAATTCAGCATACTGAAAGCATACTCAGCATACAGAAAGCAAACAGCTACTCTGAGATGAAACAGATACTGGAATTATTTGACAAAGATTTTCAAGCAGTTGTTAAAAATATTGTACAAGTAAAGAAGGGTACTCTTAAAAATACAGAAAGTTTTGCAAATAGAAGATACGAAGAAGAACTAAGTGGAAATCTTAGAAATGAAAAAAGTCAACTACTAAAATAGAAAACCCACTGGATGGGCTCACTAACAGAAGATGATGGAGGAAGTAGCTAGTAAATTTATAAACAAATTAATAGAAATGATTGAATCTGAACAACAGACAAAGTTGAAAAACTTGAACAGAACCATAGAGATGTTAGGTAACAACAAAAGGTCTGAGCATCCTATCATCTGAGTCCCAGAAGCAAAGAAAAAAACGGTAGAACATAGAAACATGGAAAGAAATAGCTGAAAGTCTGGTTTACCACTGGAAGACAATCAGTTTAATCTAGTATAGCAACAGTTTAAAGCAAAAAACCCATTTGATCTTCATTTTAAAAATTCAATATCTATTTATTAGAAAACTCTCAGCAAACTTGGAATAGAAAGAAATTTTCTTCACCTGATAAAGACCATCTACTAAAAGCTATAGCCAACATTCTACTTCACGGTGAAATACTGCTTTTTCTCAGAGATTAAGAACATCACAAGGATCTTCTTTTTTAACACCGCTGTTTAACCTTTTGAATAGTCCTCGTCAGTGAAACAAGACAAGAAAACCAGAAAGGCCTAGAGACTGGAAAGGAAGAAATAAAACTGTCTTTACTCAGAGACAATATGATCACCTATGTAGAAAATCCCAAGGAGAACACACACACACACACACACACACACACACACACACACACACAACCTTCCTAGAACAAACTGAGTTTAGCTTTAGCAAGATTGTAGGATACAAGATCACCACACAAAAATCAATTATATTTTTGTATATTACCAATGAACAAGTAGAAACTGAAATAAAAAATATGTACAATAGCTTACAACCCACCCCCCAATATACATAAAACAAAACATGTACAGGATCTATATGCCAAAAGCCATAAAATGTTGATGAAAGAACTTAATGGAGGCCCAAGTACACGGAAATTATAGCATTCCTTCATGGACTGAAAGACACAACATAGGATTGAGTTGTAGATTTACTAAAATTGTAGTCAAAATCTCAGCAAAACAGTTTATAGATAGAGTAGATAGAGGTAAGTGGATCCTAAAGTTCACACAGAAAGGCAAAAAAAAAAAAATAGCTGAAACACTTTTGAAAAAGAATAAATTTAGAAAAATCACACTATCTGATTTTAAGACTCATTACAGAGCTATAGAAATCAATATGGCACAGTGTTGATAGAAGAACGGACATAATGATTAATGGAACAGAACCACTGTCCAGAAATATATTTCTTACAAATACCCTCAGTTGGCTTTTTGTGAAATCTGTAAAGGCAATTCAATTTCAATGAAAGAAGGAGGATATTTTCAATAAATGATGTTGAAACAATTGGTTATCTGTATGCATAAAACTGAATCTGGACCTAAATCTCACATATTATATATACAAAAACCAACTCAAATGGGTCGTAGATCTAAATGTAAAACATGAAAGTATAAAACTTTTAAAAGCCCAACTTTGAGAAAATCTTCATGATCTGGAGTTATGCAAAATTTCTCAGATATGTCACGCAATGCAAGATCCATACCAGAAAAACGTCAGTTGGACTGCATCAGAATTTAAAACTGTGCTCTGTAAAAGGCCCTGTTAAGAGACTGAAAAGTCAAGCACAGATTGGGAGAAGATAGTTGCAAATCACATATCTGAACAAAGGATTTATATTCAGAATATGTAAAGAACTCTTAAAACTCAAGTAAACAACTCAATTTAGACATAGGCAAAAAGCTTGAACGGACATTTCATGAAAGAGAATAAAAAGATGGATGATAAATAGCATGAAAATTTTCAATGTCATTAGTTATTAGGAAAATGAAATTTAAAACCATGAAGAAATACCATTACACAGCTATCAAATGGTTAAAACGAAAAAACACAAAAGGAAGAAATTCCAAGTGTTGACAAGGATGTGGGGCAGCTGGAGCTCTCAGACATTGCTGGTGGGAATGCAAAATGGTGCAGCACTCTGGAAAACAGGTTGGCAGTTTCTTACAAGGTTAATATGTATTTAGCCTAGAAAAATTAAAACTAGGCCGGGCACGGTGGTTCACACCTACAATCCCAGCACTTTGGGAGGCTGAGACAGGCGGATCACGAGGTTAGGAGTTCAAGACCAGCCTGGCCAATATGGTGAAACCCCGGCTCTACTAAAAATACAAACATTAGCTGGGCATGGTGGTCCACGGCTGTAATCCCAGCTACTCAGGAGGCTGAGGCAGGAGAATTGCTTGAACTGGGACCTGGGAGGCGGAGGTTGCAATGAGCTGAGACGGCGCCATTGCACTCCAGCCTAGGCTACAGAGCGAGACTGCGTGTCACCAAAAAAAAAAAAAAAAAAAAAAGAAAAATTAAAACCATATTCACAAAATCCTGTTCTTAAATGTTTCTAGAAGCTCTAGTCATAACTGCCAAAAATGGATAACAACTGAAATGCCCCTGGACAGATGAGTGGATAAATATATTGTGGTGTACCTACAGAATGGAATACTACTCAGCAACAAAAAGGAACCGGCCACTGACACATGACTTGATGAGTCTCGAAATAATCCCACTGCATGAAAAGGAGCCAGTTTCAAAGATTAGGCTCTGTAGGACATTTATCTGACATTCTTGCAAAGAGACAAAACTAGCGATAGAAAAGAGAGCACAGGTTGCCAATGGTTGGAGTAGGGGAGGGTCTGATTATAAAAGATGTCAGGACAGAGAATCTGGAGGTGATGAAGTGCTTCTGTGTCCTGAAAGTGGTAGTAATAACACAAATCCATATATGTGTTAAAGTTCATAGAACTAGACACAAAAAACTTAATTTTTCTGTATCTTAATGTGAAGAATATAAGTAAAAAAAATAAAGAAAAGAGATGACATCTCTTGCTTCCTATTTAAGACTGTCTAGACATTAATACTGATTTTAGTACTAATTCCAATAATGGCCACCACAAGCATGTTCTTATGAAAATACTTTTTTGAGCATCTGTTACATGCTGCTTCTTTACCACACATTTTATATCACAACTTCTAATATTCACAGTCACCTCGTAAGGTGGGTTAAGTTCAACGTAGAAAAATCTGAGGGTAAGGGAAGTAAAATAATTTGTCCTATATCTCATAGATGATAAGTGGCTGAATCTAAACTCGAACTCAGATTTCACTGCCGACCTTATTCCAAGCCTGTTTCTCCACTCTGCTGCCCACTTAACAAAAATAATGGAAACTGACAGGGAGACATTATATCATATAAATTAGCAGGAAGGGAGAATCATATTGTGATTTCCATAGATCGCAAAAACTCTAAGCATATTTTATTCTAAACTTGGAGTTGGTTTGAAATTCTAAGAGGTTGGGGAAAATTTAAAAACTATGTTTTTGCCATTGCCATTTTCTGATAACCCTCCAGTAGGTGGTTCTTAATTTTCAATACGATGGAATAGTTCTCTCCACTTCTGCAAATGTACAATAATTCTTATTTTCCCTAAGTAACTTCAAGAATCATTGTGACTTACAATTCTTGACCAAGTATTTACTAACTCCACAAATTGCAGTTTATACATTTGAAGTAAAGAGTAAACATTACAAAGTTCTGTCGTCTCACACAGCTGACTGTCCTGAGAAGTTGTGACTGGTCCTTCCTACCAGTGGCATACCACTGCCACCATCCAAAAAAAAAAAAAAAGGTAAATCCATTTTAGTGACACAGAATCTAAGCTTTCATTTTACTTCACTATGGTTGTAGCTGAATAAATATCTGAAAACATCACACATACGAAGGGTGCACATTTCTCACACAGCAAATGATATCTATGTGAAAAGCTGGAGGATGAAGGCTGTCTTCCTGTTTGTGAATTACTCCCAGTGACTTTACTGGATAGTAGGTGCTTTTTCCACCAAAAACCCTGGCCTAGAGTACTTTCGTCTCAGCTAACACAGAGATATGAAACTAAGGCCTCCCATAAAAGTATTTTCTTGAATGTTTTGTATTTCTGCTCCATTGAATATATTTTCTTAAATATAATAATCATTGATAAATTTTGACTCAACATCAGTAAGATGTGACACAAGGCAAAGCCCAATTAGTGCTTCACGGCAACTTTACTGTCAAGAGTTGGGTGATATATTTCATAAGCCAAATAAAAATAACAAAAATAATTTTATCACCAACACTTTCACTTTTGAGAGTCCAAATACTGTCCAAGTACCACTGTTATCAGGTATTGGAAATCTTCTTATTTGGAAGGTGGTTATGCCCACAATGGTGGTGTGGGGGGACAAGGACGTGGGCTTACCTTCCAGCAGGTCTCTGGCCAGACCAGGTTCTGCCCCTGTGGACCGAACAAAGTCTGACAGGACTGCGTCCATATCAAGAGTCATAGGATCATGTAGAAGTGCTGCCCAACACTCAGCCGAGGTGGGGTTTGGAAGCACACTAGAAACCATCCATCTGCAGGAAAGAAGAGAAAAGGCATTTTACCACGTGACGGAAATGGAGCTCCAAGTGACAACTACATGCAGGGACCTGAGGGAGAGAACAGGAGCCATTTCCACCTGCTGTCATATTTTTCTGAACTGGTTTGGTCCAACTGCCTGATTCTTCATGCAAGACATTATATTATATAATTTGAACTAAAATGTCATCCCTCTGTACATGCCATGTGAGAGAAGGGGTACTATGAGCCGAATGTTTGTGTTTCCTCCTCAAATTCATATGTTGATATCTCATCTCCAAGGTGATGGAGACGGTGCTATCTAAGAAGCAGGAAATGGGCCCTCACTAGACACGAAATCCGCTGGTTCCCCGATCTCAGACTTCCCAGCCTTTAGTAATGTGTGGAATACGTTTCTATTGTTCATAAGCCTCCCAAGCTATTGTATTTTGACATAGCAGCCCAGATAGACTAAGGCAAGGGGTCATCACTATTTCCAGTGCTCCTGACCTTACATTTTATTAATTCTAATAACTGATGGAGAAAAAAGACTAGATTATTTTAGAATTTCAAACACCTAAGTATACCTAGAAAAATTCAATTGGAGTTGCTAGATTTCTAATCCTCTTCCGAACTGTATAGACTTGTAATACTTTCACAATGTGATGAATGTTACCCACTCTATTCCAATTACGCCTTTACCAGTGTGCCATCCTACCCCTTCAGCCCTCACCCCTTACTTGGCTAGTAGAAAAGACTCCAGGTTAATCCACAGTTGACTGAAATACCACACTTGCTGAAGATGGCTACTAAACTATCTGCCATCTCTCTAAGAGCTGCCATCAATCCAACAACATTCTGAAGAATGTCAGATTTCCCAGGCAGTATGATCCCAGCCAGAGAAAGAGAACGGATGTGCAGCAGCTTGACCCAGGCTGACTGCAGCAGCTGATTGCTGGGGAAAAGCAACTGTCACATTGCAAGTGAGAGAGACTTACACGAGTCAGAGGTGCTGGGGTCCCCAGTGGGTGCTCAGTCTTTGCTGATGGAATACAAATGCATCCTTGTGTTTGTGTAGATAAAACGTCCGCAAGTTATGGACCACGGGCCACCTGTGGTATGCCACCCGTTTTTGTAAATGAAATTTTATGGGAAGACAGCCATACCCACTCATTTGCATATTGCCTGTGGCTGCTTTTGCACCCAGCTGAGTTGAGGAGTTAAAACAGAGACCCTGAGGCCACAAAACTGAAAAGATTTACTGCCTGGAACTTTACGGAAAAAGTCTGCAGACTCCATTACAGGCAATGGAGAATTTTATGCTAGTAAGCATGTAATTAATTTTACAGATTGTGGGGGTGAGTTTGAATCCCATACTATTGATGACTGTCCTCTGTTCTTTCTTTCACAGTAACCCACTGGGATGGGTGCCGCTTGGTGGGGTAGGTCCTGTGTCAGTGGCCCATGCTTTAGAGCCAGGCACATAGCCTGATGTGACCCTGGCCCTGCCCTTGTCCAGCTGTGACATGGGCTTCATTTCTCTGAGCACTCCTGTTTTTCTGTAGGAATGCAGGAAATGAGCTCACCTAATGTGCAAGACCCTGAGGACTGAGGGTCTCAGGCAGGGAGGTCCATACCCTCAGGGACATTCATTGTGACCACCCCATCTTGTACACAGCTCCTACTGGGTATAATTTTTAGTTGATGCGGCTAGAAAATAAGAAAATTATTTGACCTGATGTATATGGTACCAATTAGGAAATTGATTTCTTCCTTCTCTCCATGCACCGGGGCTTCGGCCGGGAGAGTCTCTTCTTTTGTCACTGACACCTGGGGGACAGATCAGAAAACAAGAGCATGTGATCTCCTTACCCTCAGACTGAGGCCGAAGGCTTGGCTTTTTGTCACAGGAGGCTGGATCTTGGCCTTGGCCAATCGCCTGAGGCATGTACTCTGTCTTCCTGGGCCCTACAGGTCACTGCTCACCAGCTGACCACCATCTCCCATGCCTGGGCCTGGCCAGGGGCTGTCTCAGCTTCCCTCGTTTTAGCAAGCACTTCTATTTCAGTGAGGATCACTTGCACAGCACAGAGCTGTATTTTTCTTTTTTGTTTGTTTGTTTTTGAGACGGAGTCTTGCTCTGTCTGTCGCAGGGGCTGGAGTGCAGTGGCGCAATCTCGGCTCACTGCAAGTTCCACCTCCCGGGTTCACGCCATTCTCCTGCCTCAGCCTCCCGAATAGCTGGGACTACAGGCGCCTGTCACCTTGCCCGGCTAGTTTTTAGTATCTTTAGTAGAGACAGGGTTTCACCATGTTAGCCAGGTTGGTCTCCATCCCCTGACCTTGTGATCCACCCGCCTTGGCCTCCCAAAGTGCTGGCATTACAGACGTGAGCCACCGCGCCCAGCCTACAGAGCTGTTTTAAACTTTATTAGCACATACCACACCAGTACATTCAATCTCAGTTATGTGGTGAAATATACATAATATGAAATTTACCATTTTAACCATTTTTTTTTTTTTATTATACTTTAAGTTCTAGGGTACATGTGCATAACGTGCAGGTTTGTTACACATGTATACTTGTGCCATGTTGCTGTGCTGCACCCATCAACTCGTCATTTACATCAGGTATAAATCCTATGCAATCCCTCCTCCCTCCCCCCTCCCCATAATAGGCCCCGGTGTGTGATGTCCCCCTTCCCGAGTCCAAGTGATCTCATTGATCAGTTCCCACCTATGAGTGAGAATATGCGGTGTTTGGTTTTCTGTTCTTGTGATAGTTTGCCATTTTAACCATTTTTAAGTGTAAGGTTCAGTGGCATTAAGTACCTTTACACCGTTGAGCAACCATCACTTCCATCCAACTCTAGAACTTTCTCATCTTCCCAAACTGAAACTCTGTACACATGAAATACTAACTCTGCATTCCTCTCTCCCCACAGGCCCCGGCCACCACCATTCTACTTTCTGTCTCTGTGAATCTGACTACTCTGGGTGCCTTACGTGAATGGGATCATATAGGATTTGTCCTCTGTGGCTCATTTATTCTTCTTAGCATACTGTCCTCAAGGTTGCTGCATGCTGTCGGCATGTGTCAGAATCTTCTTCCTTTTTAAGGTAGACTAATATTCCACTGCATGTATAGATCACATTTTACATATCAGTTGATTCATCTATGGACACTTGGGTTGCCCCACCTTTTGGCGGCAGTGAATTGTGTAATCTCAGCCCATTTATACTTATGCCAGGTTGCTGTACTGTGAACTTCATGAGCTTTCACCAGAATGGCAGTTAAAATTATGTCCATATCTCCTCCTCTGTATCATGTCCTTAATGCAAACATAGATTAAAGTGTGGACTTAAAATGAATGTTTTGTGTGGTAAGAAGCTACTGTGTTTATCTTGCTTCCAGATTTATTTCTTCTTCTTCTTCTTCTTTTCTTTTTGAGATGGAGTCTCACTCTGTTGCCCAGGCTGGAGTGCAGTGGCACGATCTCGGCTCACTGCAAGCTCTGCCTCCCAAGTTCATGCCATTCTCCGGTCTCAGCCTCCCGAGTAGCCGGGACTACATGCATGCACCACCACACCCAGCTAATTTTTTTTTTTTTTTTTTTGTATCTTTAGTAGAGACAGGGTTTCACCATGTTAGCCAGAATGGTCTTGATCTCCTGACCTCGTGATCTGCCCACCTTGGCCTCCCAGAGTGCTGGGATTACAGGTGGGAGCCACCGCACCTGGCCTTCCAGATGTATTTGTTAAATCTCACACTGCCACCATCACCACATCCTCACATTCATGTCCCATGATGATATGGGAGGGGCTGGGCTGGTGGGGACACTGGCCCCCAGTTACCTGGGCCATCCTCCCAAGCATGCACGGTGCCTCTCAACCTACCCTGTGTGGTCTAAAGCACTCACTCAGCCGCTTCGAACAGCCTGAGGCTCTGGGTGGCCGTGCCCTGGCCCTGCATTCCTGCTCTCCTCCATGCATCCTAGCCCTTAGACAGAACGTCTCTGAAGGTCTCATCAGCCACCCTGGGGAGAGTGATGTGTCCCGTCAATGCCTGGTGACTTTGCCTTAGGAGGGGCAGTGCCATGTGGGGAAGAGGGTTGGCCCTGGAATCAGTCCCTGGGGCCAAAATGGTTCACATACTTTGTGTGACCTTAGGCATGTTATATCACCTCTCCATGCCTCAGTTTCCTCATCAATACAATTAGAATAATAATAGTATCTCACAGTTATTATGAAATTTTAAGGAATTCATGCACAAAATGTACTGGCCCATAGTACATGCTCAACAAACATTAATCATGAGCCACTGAATGAACTCTCAACAGGGACCCTGAGACCACCCTTGCCTTCCCAAGTCTCCACTGAGCAAGAAAACTGCTGCCACCAGCTTGTTGAAGGCAGGAATAAGGGGCCTACCTCTAGTGCCCTGGCTTAGAATCACAGAGGGTTAAACTGGTGGGGGCTCCTGCCTTCAATTCCGTCTTCCTTCCCGTATCCGAGGTTGCAGTGTTCATTTCTCACTTAAGCAACCTTCATGGAGCTGCTAATCTGTTCCGGCCATGACTGCAGGGACTGTGTGGGAACTATGAGCCCCCTGAGCCGCCCCAGGAGCTCCCCAGTAAGCAGAGAGATACAGACACACACACACACAGGTCTCAAAGACCAACTGCTGGATTTGGAAGACACTTAGTGGAGGAACTGGTCCAACCAGAGAGAGCAAAATTGCAAGACAGAGGTGTAGCATGATAAAGACCCAAACTGCCTCAGGATACATTTTTCATTAACTTCTGTTTTGGCCAGGTATGGTGGCTTACACTTGTAATCCCAGCACTTTGGGAGGCCGAGGCTGGTGGATCACCTGAGGTCTGGAGTTTGAGGGCAGTCTGGCCAACATGGTGAAACCCTGTCTCTACAAATTAAAAACAAAAAACAAAAACAAAAACAAAAAACAGGTGTGGTGGCAGGTGCCTATAATCTCAGCTACTTGGGAGGCTGAGGTAGGAGAATCGCTTGAACCCGAGAGGCAGAGGTTACAGTGAGCTGAGATCGCGCCATTGCACTCCAGCCTGGGCAACAAGAGTGAAATTCCATCTCCAACAAATAAACAAACAAACAAACAAATTTCTGTTTCAGTGAAGCTCAAATAAAACATTGCTATATTTGTCTGTAGACATCATAACTGGACACTGAAAGGCAATAAAATGAGTAGATGGAGAATGAACACTGGGAGATGGTGGCAGAGGCTTGTGGTCTGAACCCTGGGGACAGGTACCGGAAGACTATGGGTGAATGAATGCCTGGAGGTTACTCTTCACTCCTAGGGCAGCGAGCAGGGTAGTGAATGCCTTTAAAATCTCTCTCAACAGAGGGCCAGCTGCCTGAGAGCTGGGATCTACTTCATCCTCCCTTCTATCCTCCTGGTCACAGTGCCTGGCACACACCAGGGCCAAAACTAAGGTGAGGCGAGGCGGCACCTGCCACTGCTGCAGAATCTAAGGGGATGCAAAAACACTCAGGAATCAACATAAACAACATTTTAGTGCTATATTTGCAAAAGAAAAATTTAGTGCAAAAATATCCTTGATGAACAAAATATCAGCCTTTTAAATGAAGGCAAGGTCAGCATGACCATTCTTCCTTTACCCCTGGCTCCACAGGGTTGCCGGGCCCGGGCATGAGCTCAGAGCTGCTGCTTGGGAGGCAGGTGGTTCGGAGGCAGCCGAGTGAACACCCATCACAGCCAGAGAGACGGACTTCAGAGAGGGCCAGTGAGGGCCACGGGCAGGGGCACGCAAGTGAGTGGGGAGCGGGAGCTTGCTTTCATCAGGTCTGTTTGATGATACAGCACACTGAACACAGGGATAAGGGAACAGAGGGGTGGATGAACAGATCTGGGGTCAAGCGCAGGCTTGGGAGCTGATGGCCTGGCTGGGTGCAAAGCCCCTGCAACCCTGGAAAGGGCACTTCACTTCTTGAAGCCTTGGTTGTCACATCTGAGCAATGAGGGTGAGAAAAACTCTGCCTCTTTAGAATTGCAGTAAGGATACAGTGAGATGAGACGATACTGAAAGAACACACACTATTACTATTATTACCATTGACATAGATTAAAACAATAGGCAAATGTACTGTTCTGGTACTGAGAATCCGCCCTTGACTACCCATACATTTATACATCCCTGTTAAGCGGGTAAATGGTTAAATATGAAAAAAGGTCAGGCATGCGTTCATCCTGTCTGGCCTGGCGAGGAAGCCCACCCTGGTGAGGAGATCAGATGCCTGGGCTTCCCTGGTGAAATGAATTGGCCGTCTCAACTCAGATGTCAACACTCTACGAGCCTGCGTGTGTGGCTCGTCCTCTGCCAGTTGCCATTGTGACCTTGGGCAAGTGTGGTGCACTAGGGGACAAAGGCTTCAGTGGATGCCACGTTAGGGAAACACATCTTCCAGAGCATTTGCATGGGTCAGATGAAAGGTAAGAAAGCCCGGTGTCTTTCAGTGCGGGGGCATGAGTTCTGGGAAGTTTGGCTCTGCCAAACATTCCAATGCACAGAGCACATCATCATTTCCAAAGCTTGGCCACGTATATTACTTATATAACCTCCACAATGCAAGCTAGAGATAAAGATGAGTCTAACAGCAATTTGGACTGTGATGAAGCAATTTCTCCAGGAAATTCAATGTAAAAAGTCCTGGGTGAGGAGAGGGGAGGTGCTTCTTACTGAGGAATAAGAAGAGAGGTTTGGCCAGACAGCGACAGATTGGGCTGTGTGAAAATCAAACAGAAGAGGCTATGGGAAAGTCTGTGGGGCACACTGAAGTTGTTCGCATTGTTGCGGGATCATTTCACTCTTTAGTTTTCCCCTTGGTGAAGCTGATACTCTCAAATGCATTGTGTGGTCGGAACCAAGGAAGGCTCCAGCAGCAACAGCGGGCAGTGCTGGGGCCCACCACGTGCACCTGGGGCTCGGAGAAGGCACACGTGTGGGCACTGAGCCCATTTCACTTGTCTAGCAGGTGCCCTGGGCTGGACACCCAATGGGCTCAATGGGAGGGAGACATGCCTTCTGTTCAGGGGCCATGACTGGGCCTTGTGCTGGCTCTCAGAGCATCTGGTGCCTTTAAAATAAAATATGTGCATAAACCCATGACTGGAAGCAAAACATTTCCTTAGCTGACACTCACTCAACTGTACTGTTTCACAATTTTCTCATAGCATGGAAAGATGGAAGAAAAGTCTCTACTAAAATGTATACCTTTGGGATTAGCAGTAAGTGTAGGATCTACTGGAGTTTTGTCTTACATGCATTGAAATGATATATTCATCAATGACATATCAAATTCTTCAATGGTTCTTAATACGAGTTAAACAGTAGTTTAAATGACAGGAGAAAGTGGGGCACTAGAAATTGTAAATGGCACCTCAACATCCCAGTCTGTCTACTCTTGAGCTTAGACTTTTAGGCTAATAAGGAGAACACAGAATTAAGTGATGGTATATATTTTAAAAATATTTTTCCAATAAATATTTAAATATGCATAAAAGTAGACAGAAAAGTATATTAAAGCCAATGCACCCATCCCTTAGGCATGACAATTATCAACTCTTAGCCAACCATGCTCCTTCTCTATCTCCAACCCTTCCCCTGCTCACATCATTTTGAAGCAAATTCCAGATAACACATTATTTCATCCACAACTACTTCCATCTCTCTCTCTCTAAAAGACCCTTTAAAACATAACCACAGTACCATAATCCCACCTAAAAATTAACAATAATTCTTCATTTAAGAATGAAGAATATCCATTGTGCAAATTTCCAGTGTGCAAATTTCCAATGATATCAAACATTATAAGTTCACATATTTTTCAGTTTGTTGTTCATCTTACTTGAATCAGAATTCAAGTAAGATCTCTTATTGTAATTGGTTGATACGTCTTTTTTAATCTACAGATTTTGCCTCCGTCTTTTTTCCTCTGTTGAAAAATCTGATGTATATATTTTTCTCTAGAGTTTTCTATCATCTGGCTTTTACTGATTGCTCCTCTGGTGCCATGTCATGTGCTCCTCTGTCCTCTCTATTTCATGTAAATCAGCACTGGGATATAAGACTCAATCCAATTCAGGTTCAATTTGGGGCACATTTTGGTGCTGTCTTCTTCCATCAGTAGGCACTGAGTATCTGTCTCTGCCTGCAATGGTAGCAGCCACTGATGATCATTGCCTAGACCCAGCAATTCAAGAGGGGTTGCATATACTGGCAGTACAATTCTTTCATTCATTATTTATTTATTAGCTGGAATTCTTAAAGGGAAACTTCTACTAATCTACTATTTGGTCACCCAGTGGTAGACATCTAATAGAAAAGGCAAGATGGATGCTTTATTTATGACCTTTTAATTCATCATTTTACTTGGACAAGTTGGTTCACTAGCTTCCTTCAATGGGATCAATTTGTTACTCCTTTTTTTGAAATATTTTGCATTCCTCGATTTAAACATATTTTATGCATTTTGATCTGTCCAGTATAGAGCAGTTGTTGTCTTTATTGATGCTTAAGTTCTGAATCAAGTTCCCTTGACACTAGCGCAGCTGACAGAGTCTTTTCTATATATCTTGGGTGACAAAATGTTTCAGGTCCATTTTCTACATTTACTGTTCCGGATCTAGAATTCGACATTTCTCCAAAGAACTATCAGTCTTCTTTATTGAGAACGGTTTTTCAAGACCACAATCTGGGTGCTTGGTGTACCCATAACTAGT
Source organism: Macaca mulatta (assembly GCF_049350105.2). Taxonomy (NCBI): domain Eukaryota; kingdom Metazoa; phylum Chordata; class Mammalia; order Primates; family Cercopithecidae; genus Macaca; species Macaca mulatta. The sequence goes on along the minus strand of NC_133412.1, from coordinate 7,538,146 downwards.
GATTTAGTCATTGTTTACAGGACTTCTTGGAGAGCTAAGAAATATGTTTAATAAAGACTAAATTTTGAGTTCATTCTAATATTTCCAATTCAAATAGAAGACTTCAGAGTTTTTACTTAACCTAATCTCTTTGACAGATGAACCTCCTTCCCTCACCGAATCCTAGTTCTTAATAAAATCAGGAATGATAGCATATTACACAGTTACTCTTTCCATTTCTCCTGCTCGAATCAAAGCTATTGATTTCTCTGTGCTAAATTTATATCTTGCTATTTTACTAAATTCTTACAATTTATAGCAATTTTCCATAGATTTTTTAGTATTCCAGATACACAATCATATCAAATGCAAATATAGTTTGTGTTAACTTTTTTTTTTTTGAGATGGAGTATCTCTCTATTTCCCAATCCTGCCTGATTTCCTTGATTAATGCATTCAATATAATATTACATATTATGAGAGGTTATGGGCATCTTTGCTTTGCTCCTAACTTTAGTGGGAACAACTTTGGTGTTTCCACACTGAAAAAGATGGTGAGTGTTGGGTCTTGGGCTAAACAAACACATACACACACACACACACACACACACAAGTTTTTAAAAATTTAATTTAAAGTTCCAGGATACATGTGCAGGATGTGCAGGTTTGTTACATAGGTAAAGGTGTGCCATGGTGGTTTGTTGCACCTATCAACCCATCACCTAGGTATTAAGCCCTGCATGCATTATTTATCCTGATGCTCACCATCCCCCCATCCCCCCAACAGGCCCCAGTGTGTGTTGTTCCCCTCCCTGTGTCCATGTGTTCTCATTGTTCAGCTCTCACTTGTAAGTGAGAACATGTGGTGTTTGGTTTTCTGTTCCTGTGTTAGTTTGCTGAGGATAATGGCTTTCAGTTCCAACTATGTCCCTGCAAAGGACATGATCTCATTCCTTTTTATGGCTGCATAGTATTCCATGGTGTATATTCACATTTTCTTTAAACTTTTAAAAAATTTTTTTCCAAAAGTTATTGGGGTACAGGTGGTGTTTGGTTACAGGAGTAAGTTCTTTAGTGGAGATCTGTGAGATTTTGGTGCACCCATCACTTGAGCAGTATACACAGAACCCTGTTTGTAGTCTTTTATCCTTGCCCCCCTCCCATCCTTCCCCCCAAATCCCCGAAGTCCATTGTATCATTCTTACGCCTTTGCGTCCTCATAGCTTAGCTTCCACATATCAGTGAGAACATACGATGTTTGGTTTTCCATTCCTGAGTTACTTCACTTAGAATAATAGTCTCCAATATCATCCAGGTCACTGCAAATGATGTTAATTCATTTCCTTTTATGGCTGACTAGTATTCCATTGTATAAATATACTGCAGTTTCTTTATCCCCTCATTGATCGATGGCATTTGGGTTGGTTCCATGATTCTGCAATTATGAATTGTGCTGCTACAAACACACGTGTGCAAGTATATATGATTTCTTTTCCTCTGGGTAGATACCAAGTAGTGGGATTGCTGGATCAAATGGTAGTTCTATTTTTAGTTCTTTAAGGAATCCCCACACTGTTTTTCTGGAATGTAAAATAGTGGCTGCACTAGTTTACATTCCCACCAGCGGTGTAGAACTGTTCCCTGTTCAACACATCCATTCCAACATCTACTGTTTGTTGACTTTTTTTTATTATGGCCATTCTTGCAGGAGTAAGGTAGTATCACATTGTGGTTTTGATTTGCATTTCCCTGATCATTAGAGATGTTGAGCATTTTTTCACGTTTGTTGGCCATTTGTACACCTTCTTTTGAGAACTGTCTATTCATATCCTTAGCCCACTTTTTGATGGGATTTTTTTTTTTCTTACTGATTTGTTTGAGTTTGTTGCAGATCCTGGATATTAGTCCTTTGTCAAATGTACAGATTGTGAAGATTTTCTCCCTCTCTGTGGGTTGTCTGCTTACTCTGCTGGCTGTTCCTTTTGTCATGCAAAAACTCTTTAGTTTAATTAAGTCCCAGGTATTTATCTTTGTTTTTATTGCATTTGCTTTTGAGTTCTTGCTCATGAAATCCTTGCCCAAGCCAGTGTCTACAAGTGGTTTTCCAATGTTATATTCTAGAACTTTTATAGTTTCAGGTCTTAGATATAAGTTATTAATCCCTCTTGAGTTGATTTTTGTATAAGATGAGAGATGAGGATCCCATTTCATTCTCCTACATGTGGCTAGCCAATTATCCCAGCATTGTTTGTTCAAAAGGGTGTCTTTTCCCCACTTTATGCTTTTGTTTGCTTTGTCGAAGATCAGTTGGCTGTTAAGTATTTGGGTGTATTTCTGGGTTGTCTATTGTTTTCCATTACTCTACGTGCCTATTTTTATACCAGTACCATGCTGTTTTGGTGACTATCGCCTTACATTATAGTTTGAAATCAGGTAGCATGATGCTCTAGATTTGTTCTTTTTGCTTAGTCTTGCTTTGGCTATGCAGGCTCTTTTTTGGTTCCATATGAATTTTATAATTGTTGTTTCTACTTCTGTGAAGAATGATGGTAGTATTTTGATGGGGATTGCATTGAATATGTAGATTGCTTTTGGCAGTATGATCATTTTCACAATATTCATTTTACCCATCCATGAGCATGGGATGTGTTTCCACTTGTTTGTGTCATCTATGATTTCTTTCACCAGTGTTCTGTAGTTTTCCTTGTAGAGGTCTTTCGTCTTTGGTTAGGTATATTCCCAAGTATTTTATTTTATTTTTGCAGCTGTTAGAAAAAAGGTTGCGTTATTGATTTGATTCTCTGCTTTGTCCTTCCTGGTATATAGAAGAGTTACCAATTTGTGTACATTAATCTTGTATCCAGAAACTTCGCTGAATTCTTACATCAGTTCTAGGAGCTTTCTGGAGGAGTCTTTAGGGTTTTCAAGGTAAACAATCATACTGTCAGCAAACAGTGACAGTTTGACTTCCTCTTCACCAATTTGGATGCCCTTTATTTCTCTTTTCTTATTGCTCTGGCTAGGACTTCCAGTAGTATGTTGAAGAGGAGTGGTGAGAGTGGGCATCCTTGTCTTGTTCCAGTTCTCAGAGGGAATGCTTTCAACTTTTCCCATTCAGTATTATGTTGACTGTGGGTTTGTCACAGATGGCTTTCATTACATTGAGGTATGTCCCTTGTATGCCAATTTTGCTGAGAGTTTTAGTCATAAAGCGATGCTGGACTTTGTTGAATGCTTTTTATGCATCTATTGAGATGATCACGTTATTTTTGTTCTAAATTCTGTTTATGTGGTATGCTGCATTTATTGACTTGCACATGTTAAATCATCCCTTCATCCCTGGTACGAAACCCACTTGATCATGGTGAATTATATTTTTGATATGTTGCTGGATTCTGTTAGCTATTATTTTGTTAAGGATTTTAGCATCTATGTTCAGCAAGGATATCAGTCTGTAGTTTTCTTTTTTGGTTATGTCCTTTCCTGGTTTTGGTATTAGGGTGAGGCTGGCTTCATAGAATGAATTAGAGAGGCTTTCTTCTTTCTCTGTCTTGTGGAATAGTGTCGAATTCTGCTGTGAATCCATCTGGTCCTGGATTTCTTTTGCTGGTAATTTTTAAATTAAGATTTCAATCACACTGCTTGTTATTAGTCTGTTCAGGGTATCTAATTCTTCCTGATTTAAGCTAGGAGGATTGTATTTTTTGAGGAATTTATCCATGTCTTCTAGATTTTCTAGTTTATGTGTGTAAAGGTGTTCACAATAGTCTTGAATAATCCTTTGCATTTCTGTGATGTCACATCGTTTGTATTTCTGTCGTGTAATATCTCCTGTTTGTTTCTTAATGAGGTTATTTAGATTTTCTCTCTTCTTTTCTTGGTTAATCTTGCTAGTGGTCTATCAATTTTATTTATCTTTTCAAAGAACCAGCTTTTGTTTCATTTATCTTTTATATATTTTTTGTTGTTGTTGTTGTTGTTTCTATTTCATTTAGTTCTGCTCTGATCTTGGTTGTTTCCTTTCTTCTGCTGGGTTTGGGTTTGGTTTGTTCTTGCTTCTCTAGTTCCTTGAGGTGTGACTTTAGAATGTCAGTTTGTGCCCTTTCACTCTTTTTGATAGGTGTTTAGGGCTATGAACTTTCCTATTAGTATCCCCTTTGCTGTGTCCCAGAGGTTTAATTGGTTGTGCCATTATTGTCGTTGAGTTTGAATGATTTTTAAATTTCCATCGTGATTTCACTTTTGACCCAATGATCATTCAGGAGCAGGTTATTTAATTTCCATGTATTTGCACGGTTTTGAAGGTTCCTTTTGGAATTGATTTCCAGTTTGATTCCACTGTGGTCTGAGAGAGTGCTTGATATACTTTAATTTTCTTAAATTTATTGAGACTCATTTTGTGGCCTATCATATGGTCTATCTTGGAGAAACTTCCATGTGCTGTTGTATAGAATGTGTATTCCGTGGTTGTTGGATGAAATGTTCTGTATATATCTGTTAAGTTCATTTGTTCCAAGGTACAATTTAAATCCATTGTTTCTCTGACTTTTTATCTTGATGACCTGTCTAGTGCTGTCAGCGAAGTATTGAAGTCCCCCACTATTATTGTGTTGCTGTCTATCTCATTTCTTATGTCTGTTAGTAACTGTTATATAAATTTGGGAGCTCCAGTGTTAGGTGCATATATGTTCAGGATTGTGATATTTTCCTGTTGGACAAGGCCTTCTACCATTATATAACGGTCCCTCTGTGTCTCTTTTAACTGCTGTTGCTTTAAAGTTTGTTTTGTCTAAGAATAGCTACTGCTGCTTGCTTTTGGTGTCTATTTGCATGAAATGCCTTTTTCAACATCTTTACTTTAAGTTTATGTGAGTCCTTATGTGTTAGGTAAGTCTCCTGAAGACAGCAGATAGTTCATTGGTGAGTTCTTATTTATTTTGCAGTTCTGCATATTTTAAGTGGAGCACTTAGGCCATTTACATTCAATGTTATTATTGGGATGCGAGGTACCATTGCATTCATTGTTCTACTTGTTGCCTGTGTACCTTGGTTTTTTTGTTTTTGCTTTTTAACTTGTCTTTTTGTTTTATACATCCTGTGTGATTTATGCTTTACAGAGGTTTTGTTTTGATTTATGCTTTACAGAGGTTTTTTTGGATTTCCTCGCATTGGGCTTTGCCTTTCTCTGGTGCCTCCCTGATTAGCTTAATAACTAACCTTCTGAATTATTTTTTAGGTAAATCAGGGATTTCTTCTTGGTTTGGATCCATTGCTGGCGAACTAGTGTGATTTTTGGGGGGGTATTAAAGAGCCTTGTTTTGTCATATTACCAGGGTTGGTTTTCTGGTTTCTCCTCATTTGGGTAGGCTCTGCCAGAGGGAAGGTCTAGGGCTGAAGGCTGGTGTTCAGATTCTTTTGTCTCACGGTGTGTTCCCTTGATGTAGCACTCTCCTGCTTTTCCTGTAATTGTGGCTTCCTGTGAGCTGAACTGCAGTGATTGTGGTCTCTCTTCTGGGTCTAGCCATCCAGCAAGTCTACCCGGCTCCAGACTGGTACTGGGTATTGTCTGCACAGGACAATGCACAGGACGTAAACCATCTATGGGTCTCTCAGCTGTGGACACTAGCACCCGTTCTCCTGGAGCTGGTGGTGGGGTCAAATGGACTCTGCAAGAGTTCTTAGCTTTGGTGGTTTAATATTCTTTTTTTGTGCTGGTTGGCCACCTGCCAGGAGGTGGCACTTTCCAGGGAGCATCAGCTGTGGTAGCATGGACAAGAACCAGTGGTGGGTGGGGTCCTAGAACTCCCAAGATTATATGCGATTTGTCTTCAGCTACCAGGGTAGATAGGGAAGGCCCATCAGGTGGGAGTAGGGTTGGGTGTGTCTTAGTTCAGACTGTCCTTGGGTGCGTCTTGCTGCGGCTCCAGTGAGGGATGAGGGTGAGGTTCCCAGGTCAGTGGAGTTGTGAACCTATGAGGATTATGACTGCCTCTGCTGAGTCATGCAGGCTGTCAGGGAAGTGAGGGAAAGCCAGCAGTCACAGGCCTCACCCAGCCCCTGTGCAATCTGAAGGGCTGGTCTCACTCCAACCGTGCCTCCCCTAACAGTCCCAAGTCTGTTTCCAGGCAGTGGGCAAGCAGAGTTGAGAACCTGCCCCAGGTTACCTGCTTCCCAGCTGGAAAAGAAAAGGGCTGCGTTCTACTCCCCGCCTGTGGAGAGTCTGCACAACAGATTTGCACCCTCCCCTGAGTTCTGGCAAAGGGGCTTCCTACCCAGTTCAAATTGTTACAAAGTTCAGCTGGAGACTTCCTTTTCCCTGTGGTGTTTTTCCCCACTCCTCTGGCTTCCCTCCTGAAGGATCCCTGTAGTGCCAGGTAGGAATGGCCTGCTTGGGGACCAGGGAGCTCCCAGGGCCTTTCCCACTGCTTCATCTACCCCTATATTTCACTCAGTACTCCAAACTGACTCAGCTCCAGTTAAGGTTGGATACTTCTCCTGCAAATAGACCTTCAGTTTCTCCACTGGAGGTGTGTGTTTGGGAGAGCAGGATCTCCCTTTCCCACTTCCATAGGTGGGGCACTCACAGTATTTGGGGTGTCTCCTGGGTCCTGCAGGAGCAGTGTGCTTCCTTCAGAGGGTCTGTGGGTCCTCTCAGGATTGCTGGTTTGTTCTTGTAGTAGATCTGGAGCTAGAAATACGATGCAAGCTTCGGAATGCTGCTGTGTCCATCTGAGTCAGAGCTGCAATCTAGAAATATGCCATGAAGATCCCATATTTTCTTTATCCAGTCTATCACTGATGGGCATTTGGGTTGATTCCATGTCTTTGCTATTGTGAATACCGCTGAAATGAACACACACATGCATGTATCTTTATAACAGAATGATTTATATTCCTTTGGGTGTATAGAGTAACGGGATTGCTGGGTCAAATGGTATTTCCGGTTCTAGGTCTTTGAGGAATCGCCACACTGTTTTCCACAATGGCTGATCTAATTTACATTCCTACCAACAGTGTAAATGCATTCCTACTTCTCCATAGCCTCGCCAGCATCCGTTGTTTCTTGACTTTTTAATAATTGTCATTCTGACTAGCATGAGATGGTATCTCATTGTGGTTTTGCTTTGCATTTCTGTAATGATTAGCAATGTTGAGCTCTATTTCATATGTTTTTGGCCACCTAAATGTCTTCTTTTGAGAAGTGTCTGTTCATGTCCTTTGCCCACTTTTTAATGGGGTTGTTTGTTTCTTTCTTGTAAATTTGTTCCTTGTAGATTCTGGATATTACACCTTCATCAGATGCATGGATTATAAACATCTTCTCCCATTTTGTAGGTTGTTTGTTCACTCTGATAATAGTTTCTTTTGCTTTGCAGAAGTTCTTTAGTTTAATTAGATCCCAATCTTTGCTTTTATTGCAATTGCTTTTGATGTTTTTGTCATGAAATCTTTGCCCATGCCTCGGTCCTAAATGGCATTGCCTAGATTTTCTTCTAGGGTTTTTATAGTTTTGGGTTTTACATTTAAATCTTTAATCCATCTTGAGTTAATTTTTGTATTAGGTGTAAGGAAGGGATCCAGTTTCAATTTTCTGCATATGGCTAGCCAGTTTTCCCAGCATCATTTATTAAATAGGGAATCCTTTCCCCACTGCTTGTTTTTGTCAAAAATCAGATGGTTGCAGATGTGTGGTCTTATTTCTGAGATCTCTATTCTGTTCTATTGGTCTGTGTGTCTGTTTTTGTAGCAGTATCATGCTGTTTTGGTTACTGTAGCCTTGTAGTATAGTTTGAAGTTGGGTAGTGACACACACATGTTTAAAAGGTACCCATGAACCTCTTCTACTGAGTGGTTTTATCATGGATAGATGTTGACTTTCACACTATTTTTTTCATAAAATCTACTAATATGATGAATAATATTAATGTGCTTCCTAATACTGAACCTAACTAATGTTTCTGGAATAAATCTCCTTTAATCATTCATTGATGTTTCTTTTTATGTGCTTTTTGATTAGGTTTTGCTAATTTTTATTTAAAACTCTTTTTTAAATGATTCCCATAATATTTGTTTATTTTTTTCTAACTTTTACTTTAGGTTCGGGGGACAGGTGCAGGTTTGTTATATAGGTACACTGCATGTCATGGGGGTTTGGTGTACAGATTATTTTGCCACCCAAGTAATAAGCATAGTACCTACTAGGTAGTATTTTTATCCTCATCCTCTTCCCACGCTCCATCCTCAGGTAGGTCCCAGTGTCTGTTGTTCCTTTCTTTGAGTCCATGTGTACTCATTGTTTAGCTCTCACTTTTAAGTAAGAATGTGTGGCATTTGGTTTTCTGTAAAATTCTTAAATTAATATAAATAAACTAGATTGAGCTATGGTTTTTACTTTTATGTGTAATCTTTGTCAGGTTTTATAATTAATATTATATACATAAAACAAAATGGAAAGTTTCACATTCTTTTCAATGCTCTGGATTAACCTAAGTAGCACCAGGGCCATTTGATATCTGAAGGTTGGTAGATTTGGCCCACAAATCAATCTGTTCCTGGTCCTTCTTTTTTGGGGAACTCTGTTACAACTTCCTCGAATTTTTTCCTATGGAAATTGCTCTGCCAAGACTTTCTACCTCTATATGGTTTAATTTTATTATGTCACATTTTCCTAGAGATTTATCCATCTTTACCTGGTTTTCAAATTTATTTGAATGGAGTTAAAAAGATTCTTCCCATGGGCCTAAATCCCCTATATATCTCACTGAAGAAAATAAATGCTACTTGCTGAGTGCCCAAAATTACATTGATCGTGCTTAGTGCTTTAAGGGTAAGTTAACTCTCATACAGGCAACAATTCCACAGGGACAGTGGTTTTGTTCCATTTTACTCAAGCCCAGAGTGTCCAGTGGCAGAGTAAGGATTCCCACATAGACTCACTTTGATCCAAAAGTCACCATTATGCCATTACACAATACCATCCCTTTACAATGGAACAGGGTGTCTTCAAAAGGTGTCAAGTCAAAACATCTGGTGCCTTTGACATATATTATGTGCATAGATGCATGATTGGAAGCAAAACATTTCCTTAGGTGACACTCACTCAGTTGTACCTTTTCATAGTTTTCTCCCAGTATGGAAAGATGGAAGAAAAGTCTCTACTAAAATTTACATCTTTGGGAACAGCAGTAAGTGTAGGACCTACTGAAGTTTTCTCCTGTGTGCACTGAAATGATATACTCATCAATGGCATATAGAATTCTTCCAGGGTTCTTCCTATGACAGTAAGTGTACAGCTGTCATTACAGTCATGGGCTTATGATCCCAAAAGGGTTACAGACTGTTCATAAAAACTACAGAAGCTCCTCAATTTATGATGGGGTTATATACCAATAAACTTATCTTAAGCTGAAAATATAGTAAGTTGAAAATGAATGTAATATTCCAATAAATCCACCTTAAAGTTGAAATAGGTTGAAGCATCATAAGTCCAGATGCTCCTTGACTTATGATGGGGTAACCCTCCCAAGAAACCTACCCTAAAGTTAGAAAATCCTAAGTCCAACCATTCTAAATTTGTGATAGTTTGTAGACAATTCCTAAAGAATCCACAAGGAATAATAATAGTTTTGAAGAAAAGACTTAAACACAAAAGTGAACTTTGTAAGGCCACGAAACATGGTGACACTTGTTCTGACTTGTAGACAACTACAATCTTGCAACAGTGTAATGTGCCCACACCCTGAAAAGATCACCTTACAAGAGAACCTCAATGTCACAGAGATTATCTCATCCCTGAAAATGCACAGCAGAGCTTGCCTGACAATTCTAAATCTTCAGCATTGGAATACTTGCAAGGCCACTTTGCTTTGAAAGATTTATGTTTTTATTCTTCAGGCTCACACATCTAGCTGTTACAATGGCATAAAATACGTGCCTGAATCAGACCAATGTGCCATTGACAAGGGTTTAAAAAAAAAATTCCAAACAACTTACAAATCAGGTTGCTAGTTTTACTATTGATTCCAATCATTAAATCAGTTGTTCTGGGTAAAGGCACCTTCTTTTCAAGGAAAAGACAGGCTAATGGGTCAGCCTGTCTTCCTGGCCTGCCATTGTCATTGTGACAAATGGTGGGGCACCCCTTGCACATTGAGCTGTCACCCCAACCTACCTGCCTCCTCCTTCTCTCTGCGAAGGCTGCCCTGGAGGAGAGGGTTCATGTTTTAATTGTCTTAACATCACCACAAGCTGGAATATACCAGATAATAAGTATGCTGAATAAATGAACAAAAGGAAACTAAAAACACTAAACCTACCTTCATACTCCATTCTGATGGGCAGACATGAAAATAACCAAAATTCCATCTAGATTGGAATCAATCCTCTAATATTGCTTACAAGCAAACCCATTGGAATATGAGAAAGGAACAGTTCTCTGTGCCTGGCAGATGAAGACAGCTGAAGGTAAGTTAAATTTTTGAGGAAGATTAAGGAAAAGTGCAAAGAGGGCATTCCGGACTGGATGAGCAACATGGGTGGTGGCCAGGCACAGATATCCCAGTGTGTCCAGGAGAGCCAGTGGCCAAGAGGCTAGGGGTGAAGGTGAGGGCCAGACCTGGGGGCTGCCAGGGTGAGTAGCTCACCTATGTTATGAGGCCAATGGGAGGCCGATGAGAGTTTCAGAGGAGAGAACTGACAGGAATGACATATGCTTTAGGAAAATAAATGAAGATAGAAAAAATTGGCATCCAGAGCCTAGAAGGCAATGGGCAGGTGCTAGCCCAGCTTCTTAGATGTTATCCACTGCATACCCTTGCACCTACTGCAGACTGAATCTTGGTTTATCAGGGAGCAGTTGAGACCCTGGATTTCAGAAAAGACAGACAAAATTGCTAGCACCCAGGGATGAATAGCAATTGGTAAAAGCCAGCTATTCCCCAACCTGTGATTCACCAATCTGCATGTGCCATGCTGGGCGATGATTCAGTCTACTTGATGGAAATGGTTGGGTTTCCAACTGGTTGGGTTTAGAGGAGAGCACTTGCTTACCTGAAAGAGACAGGCTTCAATGGAATAGTCCTTTCTCGTTTTGCCTTTCCCCTTCTTTCTGCCTTGAGTGAGGAAATAACATCTGCAAGTCCACCCACCATTCTGGGAGTATAAAACGTAATGCAAGAGGACAAAATCCAACAAAAGTTGGGTGGAGTAGGAAGCTATTTCCGATGGTATCATGGAACACTTGCACCAGCCGTAGACAGTCCACCCCTGGACTTCTTATTTTACTTCTCATCTAAGTATCTATTTTTTCAAGCCAGTTAAGTCAAATGTCTGGTTACTTGTAGCTGAATGTATTCCTAATTGACAGATAAAGGTAAAATGACTCAGATGTCTAAACTAGAAAAGAGGCAATAGAAAAAAAAAACCCAAGGCAAATACCATTTATAAACATAGATGTACAACTTAAAATTAAAGATTAGCAAATGAGTCCAAAATATAGAAAAAGACACAAAGAGACAAATTAGAGCGTTGGAGCTGCTGCAGTCACCTTGGGTGCTTGGTAGTGGGGGTCATTAGGGTGGAAGGAGATAAGTCTGTGGGGTTCTGGAGATGCCATTACCAACCCTGGAATGCCTCATTCTCGTATATGTGAGAGAAGTGAATTCCCCTCTTGTTAAATCTGCCATGTTTTCTCTCTGTTACTAATGGCCAAACATGATTCTCATGCCAATACACTATCTTAACAAATTTGAGGAGAAAAACCATATGGTCATCTTAAAAGATGCCAAAAAGCCCACAATTATTCATTATACCAAGTTGAAACAAACCAGGAATAGAAGGAAGCTTTTTTCTACTTATTAAATGATATTGATTCTAATTTTTTAGGACTTATCACACCTAACAATGAAAACTTTAGAAGCGTTTCCATCAAGCTTTAGAACAAACTCATGACTAAGTATTACATCAAATGAGAACATTTTAAATGGCTGGAACAAGATCAACATCCCAAAATCAACACTTTTCCTACATGTCAACATTAGCCAAGTTAGAATTTTAAAAACAACACAAAAAGATCTATTTCATAATAGCCAACCAACCCCCACCAAATATCCTGTAAGTTAATTAGGAAAAACACACAAAAAGAAGGAAACCTTTATTTTTTTTTCCTTTGCAGAAAACAATAAATCTTTAATGAGGTATAGAAAGAGAACTTACATAAATGGATGGGAAGACTATATTGTTAAGATGCCAGTTCCTCTCTAATATGTATAATAAATTGAATGCAATCAATACGGAATTTTTCGTGGAAGCTGACAAACAGTTTCTAAAACTTAGAAGAATAAGCCAGTAATTCCAAGACAATTTTGATAAACAATAAGTTGGATGTTTGTTCTCGTACACTTCACACATAAAGATATTGTGACTAAAGTGATGGGTACACAGGGCAGACAGAGACATATGGACCTGTGAAGGAGAACAGAAAATGCAGAGATGTGCGAGGGTAGCGGGGAAAGAGAGAGAATTTGGTATATGATAATGGCAGATGCCCTTAACTTCCCATCCAATACCCATTCCCCTTCCTTATTGCTAACAGCCTTTGCTTTTGCTCATGGCTACAACGTGCTCGGCCCCATGTAGGAAGTCCGTGGGCTTAATATATGGGCTGATGATTGGGCTAAGTGAATCAAGACAATTCTGATATCTGCTTTCCCAGTTTTTCCTACAGCTAAAAGTATCCATGTGGCCAGTTCTTTCTCCTCCGTGAGCTGCCAAAATGCAATAGGAAATCTTCTAGGCTACTTTTGGCAAATGTTTTGCTTTCCTAAGAAAAGGGGCATGCATAGAACACTCCTACCTTGAAGTGATGTGATACGAGAAGCTGTGCTGGCCTGTGACCATAAGGGACGGGTCAAGAGAACCTGGAAGATGCTGCCATGACATCACTGAGCAGCCAACCCAATCGTGCACTGGCTCCCAACTCTGTCTTGTGAAATTAAACATCTCCGACGAAGCTGAAAGCATTGCTAACTGACAGAATGACACACATAGAGAATCCCAAATTTCTGAGAATCCTGTGGGAAAAGGACCACATTATAAAATTTATAAAATAAGTTGGAAATCCATTTGGAAAAAATAAAGCAAGATTCCCTACATCCTATCACTGACCAACAAATTCCACAGGAATTAAATACACATAGAGAAGAAGTAAAACTGTAAGTGTGCCAGAGAAAAGTATAGGTGAACACATTTATGACCTTGTGGTAGAAAAGTGTGCTGGAGACCCTGCCTGATGTTGACCACAGCCCTTGCCTTTGTGTTTCTAGATCACATTTCTTGGCCTCCCAAGGCCAAGCAAGGTGTGGCCATGTGACTTAAGTTCCATGAAAATAGAATATGGCATGGAAGGAATGAGCCATTTCCAGGCCTGGCCCCAATCTCCCACGGCATCCACACTTCTCCCTTATCTCTTATTTGCCAGCTCAGCTCATTAGAAAGGATTCAGCAGACAGTCAGTAACCCCAGGGGATAGTAGAACTGCTGGATGGGAGCAATGTGAGTCCCTACATGATGGTATTGTCCCTATCAGGCTGGTACATGGCAAGAAATAAACCTGCCTTGTGTTAAAGTGCTGAGATTTGTGGGGATGCTCGTTTTAGCTTTTAGCCAGCCCTAACTAATAGATAAAGCCTTTGTAAGAGCTAAGAAGTGAAGGTCCATCTAATATGGTTTGGCTGTGTTCCCACCCGAAACGTCATCTTGAATTGTAATCCTCATAATCCCCACGTGTCAAGGGTGGGATCAGGTGGAGGTAATTGGATCATGGGGGTGGTTTCCCCCATGCTGTTCTCATGATAATGCGTGAGTTTTCATGAGATCTGATGGTTTTTATAAGTGCCTGGCATTTCCCCTGCTTGTATTTCTCCTTCCTGCTGTCCTGTAAAGAAAGTGCCTTGCTTCCCCTTCACTTTCCACCATGATTGTAAGTTTCCTAAGGACTCCCCAACCATGCTGAACTGTGAGTCAATTAAACTTATCTCCTTTGTAAACTACCCAGTCGCAGGCAGTTCTTTATAGCAGCATCAAAACAGACTAATAGAGTAAATTGGTACCACAGAGAGTGGGGTGCTGCGATAAAGATACCCAAGAATGTGGAAGCGACTTTAGAACTGGGTAACAGACAGAGGTTGGAACAGTTTGGAGGGCTCAGAAGACAGGAAGATGTAGGGAAGTTTGGAACTTCCTAGAGACTTGCTGATGGCTTTGACCACAACGCTGACAGTGAGATGGACAATCAAGTCCAGGCTGAGGGGATCCCAGATGGAGATGAGGAACTTGTTGGGAACTGGAGCAAAGGTGATCCTTTTTATGCTTTAGCAAAGAGACTAGTGGCATTTTGCCCCTGCCCTAGGCATCTGTGGAACTTTGAACTTGAGAGAGATGATTTAGGGTATCTGGTGGAAGAAATTTCTAAGCAGCAAAGCATTCAAGAGATGACTTGGTGCTCTTAAAAGCATTTAGTTTTATTCATTCACAAAGATTTGGTTTGGAATTGGAACTTATGTTTAAAAGGAAGCAGAGCACAAAAGTTCAGAAAATTTGCAGCCTGAAAATGTGATAGAAAAAAAAATGGTTTTTTTTTTTTTTTGAGGAGTAACTCAAGCTGGCTGTAGAAATGTACTTAAGTAATGAGGAGCCAAATGTTAATCACCAAGACAATGGGGAAAATGTCTCCAGGGCATGTCAGAGGTCTTCACAGCAGCCCCTTGCATCACAAGCCAGGAGACCTAGGAGGAAAAAAATGATTTTGTGGGTTGGGCCCAGGGCCTTGCTGCTTTGTGCAGTCTCAGGACTTGGTGCCCTGTGTCCCAGCTGTGGCTAAAAGGGGCCAATGTACAGCTCAGGTTGTTGCTTCCGAGGGTGCAAGTCCCAAGCCTTGGTGTTGGGCCTGCAGGTGCACAGAAGTCAAGAATTGAGGTTTGGGAACCTCTGCCTAGATTTCAGAGGATGTATGAAAATGCTGGGATGTCCAGGCAAAAGTTTGCTGCAGGTGCAGAGCCCTCATGAAGAACCTCTGCTAGGGCAGTGCAGAGGGGAAATGTGGGGTCACAGCCCCCACACAGAGTCCCCACTGAGGCACTGCTTAGTGGAGCTGTGAGAAGAGGGCCACCATCCTCCAGATCCCAGAATGGTAGATCCACCGACAGTTCACACTGTGCACCTAGAAAAGTCGCAGACACTCAACACAAGCCTGTGAAAGCAGCCAGGAGGGGGTCTATACCCTGCAAAACCACAGGGATAGAGCTGCCCAAGGCCATAGGAGCCCACCTGTTGCATCAGCATGACCTGGATGTGACACATGGAGTCAGAGGAGATCATTTTGGAACTTTAAGGTTTAAGATTGTCCTACTGGATTTTGAACTTGCATGGGGTCTGCAGCCCCTTTGTTTTGGCTAATTTCTCCAATTTGGAATGGCTGTATTTACCCAACGCTTGTACTCCCATTGCATCTAGGAAGTAACTAACTTGCTTTTGACTTTACAGGCTCATAGGCAGAAGGGACTTGCCTTGTCTCAGATGAGACTTTGGACTTAGACTTCTGGGTTAATGCTGGAATAAGTTAAGACTTTAGGGGACTGTTGGAAAGGCATCATTGTGTCTTGAAATGTGAGAACACAAGATTTGATTTGGAAGGGGCCAGGTGTGGAATTATATGGTTTGGCTATGTCCCCACCCAAAATCTTATCTGAATTGTAATCCCCATGTGTTAAGGGTGGGACCAGGTGGAGGTCACTGGATCATGGGGGAGGTTTCTCCCATGCTGTTCTCATGACAGTGAGTGAGTTCTCATGATAGTGAGTGAGTTCTCATGAGATATGATGGTTCTGTAAGTGCCTCACATTTTCCCTGCTTGCATTTCTCCTTCCTATTGCCCTGTAAAGAATGTGCCTTGCTTTCCCTTCACCTTCCGCCATGATTGTAAGTTTCCTGAGGACTCCTCAGCCATGCTGAACTGTGAGCTAATTAAACCTCTTTCCTTTATAAATTACCCAATCTCGGGCAGCTCTTTATTTCAGTGTAAAAACAGACTAATACACCATCAAAATAAATTTGATAAAACCGATAATAGCAAAAACCAAAGACAATAAACAAAGTTCTATATGATAAAAAAAATAGATATTTTAAAGTTATATAACAGAACAAGAAATTTTGGAAAACACATAAAAACAAGGGATTGGTATTCAATGGACCAATTAAAAAATTGACATATTACATGAATGTGCAATTTACAGGAAACTCAAATGACTAGAATCAACCTTAGTCATAATGACAAAAATACAAATTAGACAAGATACCCACTAACCACCCTCACCCACACCCTCATGCATCAAATTGGCAAGGGAAAAAAAGCCTGAAAACATCAAGTCCTGGTGAAGTGAAATTGGTAGTTTTTAACACTGCTAGTAGGGGAATATTGGGCTAGTGGTGAGGTCAGGAGGGGCCATATTTTTTAGTATCTAAAATTGTTTTTAATATAGAATACATATTTTAATATAGAATACATATATAGAATTGTAACTATACAATTCTGCCTCTCAGTATCTTCCTGAGAGAACACTCTGCTTATGTGGACAAAGAAGCACATCTAATGATGCTCCCTGAAGCATAGCTGGAAATATAAAAAAAGTTTGTCAATAGGAGATTGGCTGAATCAAGCCTATTACATCAGTACCTGAACTACATTATAGGTGTCAACAAGGAAGTGTCTCTAGGACACATGAGATTATTAATGTGTTATAGCATGATTAAACAATACTAACAGGAAAAAGGTCTCATGGGTAGAAAACTTTCCAGAAGGAAAACTAGCTATGGTCATGAGGGCTCTCAGGAGCTCAGGACCCGGGAGGGAGGGAGCAGGACACTCATCTCTACTTTAAGGCCTCCCAAACTCTTTGCCCCCTGCTCATATAATAAACCACACTTCAAGCATCATTTTCTACCGAAGCTATTAAATAAGATACAAGAAATGACAGGGGCCTAGGCTCTAGCATGGAAGCAAATGCAAGCAAGAGAAGAGTATAAAGGTGCACCTTGTCTGGCAGGTTATGTGATGGGGGTTGGAGAATCCACGGAGGCTGTGCCGGCACAAACCCTGGGGAAAGGTAGGGCTAGTTTTGAGTTGAAGCTTTGCCATGCTCTTCAAGTGTGGTCTTTAGGAAATCACTAAACCTCTGTGAATCCACTTCCCATATAAAGATACGGTATATATGCAGAAGATACCATATCTTTCTTGGAACTGTGTTAAGTTTAAATAAACCTAAATAAAAATATTATACCTATCGGCCTGCCTGCCTGCCTGTCCACCTATCATCTACCTTCAATCTATATTCTATCTCTCCCTTTCTTGTTCCACCTACCTACCTACCTACATATCTTTTGATGTATATTTGTTCCTGTCTGTATGTATCTATCTTTCTAATTATTTTTTCTCATTGTCTGTCTGCCTTCCTCTTTCCTGATTTTCTGTCTCTCCTTCCATTGGTCATGTGTCTGTCTTACTATTATCTATGTAGATGTCTAACTACCCATCTTTCTTTCTTTCTTTCTTTCTTTCTTTCTTTCTTTCTTTCTTTCTTTCTTTCTTTCTTTCTTTCTTTCCTTTCTCTCTCTCTCTCTCTCTCTCTTTCTTTCTTTCTGTCTCTCGTCTCTCTCTCTCTCTTCTCTCTCTCTCTCTCTTTCTTTCTGGCATCCTGTCTATTTCTACCTGTCTCCATCCATCCACCCATCCATCCATCCATCCATCCATCCATCCATCCATCCATCCATGCACTGACCCACCCACCCACCTATGCATGTTTCTGGGTGTCTATTTGTCAGTATGTCTGTATGTCTTTGTGCTATATATCTGTCTATCTGACTGCCTGTCTGTCTCTCTATGCTAGAAACTCTCTGTTTTTCTGTCTATCCATCTGGGGGTCTCAATGTTTTTCCCATCTGTCTTGTCTGCATGTCTTTCAACCTATCCTGTTTGTCTACATATCTATCCATATGCCCATGAATGTATCTATCTGATTATCCACAACCTGCCTGAACGTCTGTCTATATATCCCCCTCCCTTTCCTTTCTCCCTCTATATCTTTCTGTCTGACTGTGTTTCACTGTCTAATAATGATTGTCTAACTTCTCCCTGACAGTCTAATTTCTATTGACCACTGTTGACCTACCTTCTTGGTGCTTGACACAGAGCAGAGCCTCACTCAAGGCTAGTTTACTTCTCCCTTTTCAGTTCCTTTCGCTCCTTCATTGCTCCATTCCTACACCCAGCTGCCATTAACTGGGCCATTGCTCTGTGTTATGTGCTAGGGATACAACCTAAAATCAGGTAGGGTCTCTGCCTTCTAAGAGTGTTTGGGCTGCTGGCCTAAAAAACAAATTAATGAGGCAGTTATATCACATGATGCTTAGAGCTATGAGAGACAAGATGGTGTTAGGCACAAGGGAAGGGCACCCATGTTAGACTGGAGTGGAGGAGAGAGTAAGAGAGGCTCTGAAGAAGTGACATCTCATCTGAAAACCACAGGGGACTGGGGATTTTGCAAAGAAGTAGAGGGCTGAGTTCCATGTAATTGGGGAAGGGGTATGGACAGTGGGTGCAGAGCCAGGAAAAGAGGGAACAGGGTACATGTAGACCTGGAGAACAACAGAGCCAGGACACAGTCAAAAATTCTAAGGAATTGACAAAATTCAGGCAAGAGAGACCAAAATTGACCTAAATAAATACAGAGATGTACTGTTTTTATGAACTGTAAGATATACCACAGTTAAGATGTCAGGTATAGTCACACTGATCTATAAATTCAATGCAATCCCAGTCAACATTCCAACAGGTTTCTTTGTAGGCACAGACAAGCTGATTCTAATTTTATATAGAAAGATAAAGAAACTAGATTAGCCAAAACAACACTGAAAAAGAAAAAAGTTAGAGGACTCACACACTTGATTTTAAGATGCATTATAAACCTCCCATGGCCAAGACAGTATAGCATTGGGATAGTAGAGGATAGACACACTTACTACTAAAACGAAAGACAACTGATTTTTGACAAAGGCACAAAGACAATCCAATGGAGAAAAGATAAGACTTTTCTAAAAAATGATGCTGGAGCAAATGGACTTCTATAAAGTAAACTCAATCTACATCTTACACCATATATAAAATTAACTCTGAATGGATCATAGACTAGGTGTGCATGTATGTTTACGTGTCCATATGTGAGCATGTGTATGCATGTGCTGTGTGTGTGCATGTCCATGTGAGTGTACATGTGTTTAACAGTGTGTATGTGTGTCTGTGACTTCTGTGTTTATGTTGAACGTGTGTGAATATATGTGAATGTTTGCATGCGCGTGTGTGTGTGTATGTATGTGCACATTCACATAACTGTGTGTGACAGTCTGTGCATGTTAAAAAGGGAGAGAGGGAAGGGTGTCTAAGGGACATTTGGATAGAAATTCCAGTGGGCTGGCTGTTAATACTTGGAAGTTTCCAGCCCACTTAGAGTAAGTGGAACCAAGAGAGTCGACGTAGTGGCTCTTTCCATTAAGAAAAAAGAATTTAGATTTCACAAAAACAGGAGAATTTCAGCTTTTGGGCTTTCTTATTGGCCCATGTTAGTTGATTATTTACACATATCAGTGACTGGTAAAATTCAGTGTTTTATTTTAGTGTCTATCTTTTCAAATATAATAAACAACTTTGCCCAAATAAAAAAAAATAAACATAAAGGAAATAAATATCTGTCATCATGTATGGATTTGAACTTTTAAAATAGATAACATTGAGATAGGTGGATTCTGAAGAACCCACCCAGCATTCTATACTACCCTGTCAACTTTATGACCCAACAGATTAATCTACTAATTGTTTTCTTCTTTAGTTTCTTGGGTTTTCATTTTTAGTCACTAGAAACACTTATACAAATACAAATCCAGGCAGGCATTCCAAAAATTCCTGGGGATAATTTACGTCTAGTCCCTGGTTCTCACTGCCTCAGTTTTGAGAGGAGGATTGCAGTTCCTATTTTAATATGGTTGTGGTGGTGATTACATAGCATAGTGCCTGGCACATAGCTAGTACCAAAAAAAGGATAGGTACCCCATAAATATATACACCTACTATATACCCACTGAAATTAAAAAAAATCAAAAACATAGGTATGATTATGATTATGTATATATTTATTTGCAATATATTCTTAAATTAATAACCTGGGAAACCTAATAAAACCATCTGGAGTTCTATTCCTTCAGAAGATTTCCTTTGGTACTTTTTATATCAAAATAACATATAATTTTTAAAAGGTTGGTTCTGAATTGAAACTGATGACTATGAAGTCCAAGTTGATAGGATCAGCTGTTTGAGTCAGAAAGAAACTGTATTCTTAAGCAGAAAATTTGTTTGTCTACACTCCCCTGAGGAAAGTATGGTAAAGCCAATTGCATTCAAACACTAAGCATTGGCTCAAGACCAAATAAGAAGCATTGCAGCCCTGGATGATGTAGTCAATGTAAGTTCGAAGCAATTGATTTCAACAAAGAAAACTATTCTGCTACTGGCCACGGATGGGGTATCTTTCTGAACTGCACGTTGTCCCCACAAATAAGGTACCTCTAGTTTTAAGCCTCCCTAATCAATGGCCAAGGATGCAATTATAGTTGCAGAGAAGGGGAACTCAAATGGAGTGGGAATAAAGAAAGGAAGAGTAATAAAGAATAGGAAAGGGACAGTAGAGAAGCAGGAGAAAGGAGATGGGAGAAGCCGGGAAAGATGAAAGACAGCTCTGCTGAGAAGCACATACCCAAGAACAATCAACCCTATACATTTCATGGATGCTGCATCAGTTACCTATTGCTGTGAAACAACGACTCCCAAATTTAGGGACTTAAAACGACACATATACATAATCTCACCATTTCTGTGGGGCAGGAGTCAGAGTGCACCTTAGCTCAGGGTCTCTCACAAGGCTGCAATCAAAATGTGAGTTGAGGCTGCAGTCTCATCTGAAGGCTCAAATGAGGAACCTTTCTCTTCCAAGCTTACTCATGTGATCATTCACAGAATTGTTTCTGAGGGTTGTTGAACTAAGAAGCTCAGTCCTTTGCCACGTGGGCCTTTCCAAAGGTGAGATCACAAAATCAGAGTTGTTTCATCAGAGCAACCATGTGAGAAGAGTCAGAGAGAGCCTGAGCAAGACAGAAGCCACTGCATTTGCATCCTGGTCTTGGAAGTGACACCTGTCACTTCCGCTGTATTTTGTTTATTAACAGCGAGTCACTATGTCCAGCTCACACCCAAGGGCAGGGGACAATACGAAGATGCGACGTCAGGAGGCAGGAATGGTTAGGAGCTGTGTCAGAAGCTGTCTCCCACACATGGCCTTGCAGTGTCTACACCGGAGCTCAAGTGCATTGTGCAGGCCAAAAAGCGGCACCTTCACACGGTGCTACGTGATCACTCACAACTTGTCAACCACCATATTTTAGCTGATTGTTATGGAAACATTGATTCCAAACCTGAAAAAGGGAAAAATGATGATTTCTGGGATCTGTGATATTCTGCTAGAATGCAAAAAAGTCTGATTGATCTCATTCTGAAGCTCTTGAGCAGTGTGACAAATATTTATCTAATCATTCACAATTGGTTAAAATAAAGATGTTTATAGCCCTGTGAGATTAGCCTGCAGGATTGATAGCTTATGACTTTTACTGCCTAGTAAACAAATTAACTCCAAATTTGGCATTTGTATTGCTTTGTAGAGGTTTGCCTTAACTTAGCATCTCATTTCTGCATTTCTTTCCCAACTGACCTTAAAAATCCCAGTTACCAGCCAGGCGCGGTGGCTCATGCCTGTAATCCCAGCACTTTGGGAGGCTGAGGTGGATGTGTCACGAAGTCAGGAGATTGAGACCATCCTGGCTAACACGGTGAAATCCTGTCTCTACTAAAAATACAAAGAATTAGCCAGGCGTGGTGGCAGGTGCCTGTAGTCCCAGCTACTCGGGAGGCTGAGGCAGAAGAATGGTGTGAATCCGGGAGGCGGAGCTTGCAGTGAGCCGAGATCGCACCACTGCACTCCAGCCTGGGTGACAGAGCGAGACTCCGTCTCAAAATCAATCAGCCAATCAATCAATCAATCAATCAATCAATCAATCCCAGTTACCAAATGCTTGTGGAGCCAGATCATTTGTCTTTTTGCTGGTTCCCTAATTAATGAGTTAAACAAAGCTTTGGAACATGGTAACAGATGATTTTGCCTGAGAATTGAGCTTTTGCATGCTCTAGGAGTAACCAAGATGTACACAGGGAATTCAGCAAAGTGCTGAATACACACTGGGTTCCTGGCCTTATCTTGACTGGCTGACCCACCTTCACACACTTACGGGGCACAATGTCTGTGGGGATAGCAAGCCCCCAGGGGATTTAAGAACTGCCCTAAGGGTGTGTCTTCAAGCCTTTTGTGAATTTATACTTATGCCATCTCACGGGGGACTGTGTCTCTTTCCATGGCTCAGCAACAGGGCTTTGAAGAGTAAGCCCCCAAACCAAGTTCTGGGTATGAGGGTTTCCTGGCTGGTGATGCTGATGAACCCACACTGGGGAACACAGACTGCCGGGCTGCTGCTGTACAGGAGAAGGGAACGGGAAGAGGGAGATGCAGGGAGGGGCCTGGCCCCGGGCTGTGGAGGAGGAGGGGTCCTTTTCGCCCGAGTGTGGCCAAGCACCTGCAAGCCTCCTGGGAGTGGGCCTCTCTGCACGGGCTTTGCCTTGGCTTCCAGCCACCTCCATTTGGTTCTCTAGCACACAGGCCTGGAGCGTGGAGCTCACTCAAGTCCAGAGAGCTCAGATTTCTAAGTGGACAGATATCCCACAGGATGTGCTTTGGGGAAACTGAGAAAAGGCAGCCCTGATATTTCCATCCACACACTCAAGTGAAACTCAGTGATTTCCTTGGTGTTGATGCAGAACCAGAGGTTTGATTTTCACCTACACTTCACTCATCCTATAACCTTTGGGTTTGCTCCTGGGAAAACAGAAAAGGCACAGTCCCATCCCCAAGGAGCGCATACAGAGGACAAGGAGACAAGCAAGGATTCCTGGCACGTGAACAGCTGGTAAGAAGGAAAAAGGAGATGTGGCGAGGCTTCAGGGAAGCCTGGGGCTGGAGCCCACAAGAAGTGTCCTCTGGTCCTGGCAAACCCCAGGCTAGCTGGGTTGGTATCGCCCCAGAAAGCAGGGGAACCTCACAGGGCCATCCGTTCAAGCTCAGCCTGACAAGAACCGACAGAAAGCATGTCATCCGGATGCAGGATGCAGAGCGGTCTGCTCTGTGAGCACTAGCTCTCATCTGCTTTTAAGAGTTGTGGGGAAGAAAATGAGGCAAGTAACCTTTTCCGAGGAAGTATTTTTAAGATATTAACATGTTTTCCAACAGCAATTTTTTTGAAGACTCAGTCTAATTCATATTCGTGTGTAGCTTCTAAAATAACTTATATTTGCACAAACTGTTTTCTTGGTAAAATTTTCAAAACATTCTCAAGGAAGATGCATTCTGTGGCAATGGGATGCCAATAGAACTAAAAGGACTTGATCTAAATGGAAAAAAATACCCACACATAATCTTCAGATTAAAAAAAAAAAAACCAATTGGTTAGTGGTGACTGAAAGGCAAACCTGACAACAGACCAGGGAGGTTCAGGCCCAGCGAGGGGAGGCAGTTAAGGGTGACCAAGAGCAGGAGGAGGAAGCCGATGGGGGAGGGCACATCAGGACACTGTTCACTGATGAATACTTCCTGGCGTGGTGGTTTCATTCCCTATGCAACCTTTTAACTGCAGGGACACAGAGCATGGGGCATCTACTCTGTCATTCAGATTTATTAGCATTTTTGCTAAAGGTCTTATAAAAGATCTCAGGAATAAAAGCAGCATCCAGTGGCTCTTGCCCATGTTTCCTGTGTCTGATAATAATTAACAGCTACTGCTTAGCAAGGCCAGCCACAGGCTCTACCCTCCGCCATATGCCTCCTGCGATGGTCACTCCCAGTCTCCTAGTTGTAACTATAAGGACACTAAAGGTTTGTGAGGAGAAATGTTTGCTCGCAGTCACCTGGTTGTTGTATGACAGAGACAAGATGCATACCTAGATGCCTATCTGAATGGTCTAACTTCAGAGTCCTCTTGACCACCTCACCATATGCTCCCTTGTGTGATGACCTCCCAACCACAGAAAATGTGAAACATAAACGACTATGTGACAAAGAAAGTC
This sequence comes from Macaca mulatta, assembly GCF_049350105.2. Classification (NCBI taxonomy): domain Eukaryota; kingdom Metazoa; phylum Chordata; class Mammalia; order Primates; family Cercopithecidae; genus Macaca; species Macaca mulatta. The sequence continues at coordinate 7,513,845 of NC_133412.1, read as the reverse complement.
TGAGGTCCCAATACACTAATGGCTTAAAAATCATAATACAACCATCAAGGGATGCTAAGATCACTGGATGAAAATCAGCCAGGGAAGAGAATGTTCACGGAGCTTCAAAGTCTGCCCCATTGCTTACTAGTAAAAGACAAGAATGTAAAAAGTGACTTTATAGGCCAGATGTGGTGGCTCACACCTGTAATCCCAGCACTTTGGAAGGCCGAGGTGGGTGGACTACCTGAGTTCAAGAGATGGAGACCATCCTGGCCAACATGGTGAAACCCCATCTCTACTAAAAATACAAAAATTAGCTGGGTGTGGTGGTGGGTGCCTGCAGTCCCAGCTACTCGGGAGGCTGAGACAGGAGAATCGCTTGAATCTGGTAGATGGAGGTTGCAGTGAGCCAAGATCTTGCCACTGCACTCCAGCTGGTGACAGAGCGAGACTCCATCTAAAAAAAAAAAAAAAAGTAACTTTATAAAGAGAGCTCATGAGAAACGACCTTAGCCCGGTGAACAAACTTATCACCATGAGCCATGGGCGCCCACTGATGTGCTGGAAAGAGAGATGGAGGAAATGTCTATCTCAATCTAAGTATGAGGAAATAATCAGACAAGTCCAGATTGGGTAGCGCTCCATAAAACAAGTGGCTCAGACTCTTCAAAAACATCAACATCATGAAAGAGAAAAATGAAAGCAGGGCTTTAGTTCAGATAAAAAGAGACATAACTGAATTCAGTGAGTGATACTTAATTGAACACTAGACAGTGGAAAACAGCTATGATGAATATTTGGGAGACAATCAGAGTTATCTGGATAGGGACAACATATTTGGATAATATCTCTTTATCAATATTATATTTCACAGTGGTAATGGTACTACACTTTTGTAGAAGGCAGCTGCGTACTTAGGAGATGATGCCAAAGTGTGTCATGATGTCAACAGCCTACTTTCAAATGATTCAGACAAAAAGAATCAAACACACACAAACACATATTTACCATCTGCGTGTGTCTGTGTATAAACAATTGGTAAATCTGGGTGAAGAATTATGGGTGTTCACTTTTCTATTCCTTCAAGTTTTCTGTAGAATTAAAGCTTATAAAATAAAAAGTAGGCAAGAAGGTATATAAAAATATTTGTTCCAAGAGTGATAAAGCAAAAGAATTTGCTATCACTCTTGATACCGGTCAGATTAAAATTGTATTTTTGGATAAGAAGAGGAAACAGTAAAAGTAAAAATAATTAGTGTGTTAAGATAATAGGACTATTTTTCTTTTGCTTATAATATTTTAAAAATCAATAATGGTTGCAACAGATGACAAATTTTGCACTGGTATAAATCAAGTCACTTGTCAATCACTACAGTTGTTTTTTTCCTTTTAAAGAATAATGCCTATTATTCCAATCTCAAATTCTAATGCCGTATGAAATACATTTCATGACTCTTTCTCAATGAACCTTACACTTTATCCGGGCTTTAGGTTTGATTTCCAGGGAGTCCACAGAACCACTACCAGGTCTATTGTCAGAGGCAGTGACTGCACTTGCCCCTCTGGCTTGCCACTAAGACCCCATCAACACAGGACTTACTTTTCAGACACCTGATTCTGGAGGTGTGTGGCAGTCAGGCATGCAGGCCAACGCCGCACCGTCCCTGCTGGAAATGGCCCATTGTTGCCCCAGTGGAAGGTGAGACCACAGCGCCTGAGAACTCTGGAAAAGACAGTGAGAATCAAAGAGAATGTTCACACTTCACGGAAAGTGAGAATTCACAATTTCAATGTTAGGATTTTTTATATTTAAAAAATTAAATATTAATATTTCAAATTTTAAAATGATTTTAAATATTTAACATGCATTTGCAATTGGCTGGTGAATCCCACACCCCTGTCTCCCACTCCTAATACATGACCCCACCCTTTAATTTTTAAATGAATGCCCCATCAGGAGACAGATGAGGATCAATGGGAAAAGTCTCATCTGTGTAGACTTAACAGACGTGAGGGTGGGCTTAGAGCTCCTAGAAGCTGATGTGCCAGGGGAGGGAACTGTGCTTCTCAGCGGGGCTCGAACACTGAACTCTGACTTCTGAGATTCTGGGAGAGAGGTTCTGGGGGTGTGATCTGCGGGGAACCTCAAAGTGAGGGGGCTGTTCATATTTCACACAGAACCAGGTGCACCCCATCTGGACTGGGCATCCCCTAGGTCAGCAGATGTCTGTATATTTTTACCTTTTTAGGTCATTTATCTAATAACTTATAGATAAAATTTAATTTTTACTCAGTTAAATAACATACATAACCTCTAATTTCCACATAGGATAAGGCCCCTAGTTCAATCTAATTCCCATCTCTTCTTCTGCTACCTGCTATATTTTGTTGAAATTATTTAAAATGTTAATTTGAAATTCCTTTTGATTTTTGTGTTCTACTTTCTCAGGAGTCATAATTCTTAACAACTGCTTTAAGCTTCAGTTCTATATTATTACTTGTAACATGACTGTGTTTTGGTGTTTGCTGATTGATCATAAATAATTTGCATATCTCTCATTGCTCCTTTACTTTTCAATTTTACTAGAAGGCTTGAGTAGTACTTTCAAAATGATTTTGTAGGCAATAAATTTTCTGATTTCTAATGCAAAATAATAGAATCAATAGCTAAGACAATCTTGAAAAAGAAGGACAAAGTTGGAAGTCTCACACATCTTGATTTCAAAACATACTATGAATCTATGTTAATCAAAGCACGTGGTGTGGGCATAAAGACAGATTTACAGTCCACACAAGGTAGACCAGAAATACATCCTCAAATATATGGTTAAATCATTTTCCACAAGGGTGCCATGCATGGCTTCACATAAATGGCCAAACGTTTTCCTCAAGACCATTCCATGTGGAAAGGACAATCTTTTCAATAAACGGTGCTGGGAAAACTGTACATCCACATGCAAAATAATGAAGTTAGACTCTTACCTAACATTGTATGCAAAAATTAACTAAAAATGGATTGAAGACCTAAATGTAAGAGCTAAACCTATAAAACTCATACAGGGAAAGACTGGGGAAAAGCTTTACGGCACTGGATTTGACAATTATTTCTTGGGTACGATGCCACCAAAAAAACAGGGAAAACAGGAACCAAAGGAAAAACAGATAAATTGGATTTCATCAAAATTACAAACTTTTGTGTACCAAAGGACACTATCAAAGTGAAAAGGCAACCAATAGAATGACAGAAAATGTTTAAAAATCATATCTCTGATAAGGGATTAATACCCATCACATATGCAGAACCCCTGTAACTCAACAGGAAGAACCTGAAAAAATGGAAAGATATCCCACGCTCACGGATTAGAAGAATTAATATTGCTAAAATGTCTATATTAACCAAAGCGATTTATAGATTCAATGCAATTCCTCTCAAAATACCAATGACATTCTTCACAGAAATAGAAAAAAGGCTGAAATTCATATGAAACCACAGAAGACCTTGGATCTAAAGTGATCCTGAGCAAAAAGAACAAAGCTAAAGGCATCACACTGGTTGTGTTTTCAAATGATACTACCAACCTACAGTAACTAAAAGAGCATGGCACTCACATAAAAACAGACACATCCACCAATGGAACAGAACAGAGAACCCGCAAATACATCCACACACTTACAGCCAACTCGGTTTCGACAAACGTGGCAAGAACACACATGGGGGAAAATACAGTCTCTTTAATAAATGGTGCTAAGAAAATCAAATATCCATGTGCAGAAGGATGAAACTAGATCCTTATCTCATCATATACAGAAATCAACTCAGAATGGATTAAAGGCTTAAATGTAAGACCTAAAATTATGGAACTACCATAAGAAAACATTGGGGAGACACTTCAGGACATTGGTTTGGGCAAAGATTTTTGCATAAGACCTCAAAAAGGCAACAATAGAACAACGGGTTTATATTAAGCGAAAAAGCTTCGGCACAGGAAGGGAAACAGCTAAGTGAAGAGACAACCTAGAGAAAGGGAGAAAATATCTGCAAACTTCCACCTGACAAGGGATTAATAACCAGATTATATAAGGAGCTCAAACAACTCCATAGCAAAAAAACAAATCATCTGATTAGAAAATCGGTAAATGACCTGAATAGATGTTTCTCAAAAGAAGACATACTAACAGCCAACAGGCATATGAAAAAATGCTCAATATCATGAATCACCAGGGAAATGCAAATTAAAACCACAATGAGATATCATCTCACTCTAGTTAGAACTGGCTATTATAAAAAAGACAAAAAACAACAGATGCTGGTAAGGATGTGGAGAAAGGGGAATGTAAATTAGTACTACCATTACGGAAAACAGTACGGACGTTCCTCAAGAAACTAAAAACAGAACGACCAAATATCCATTAATCCTGCTGCTGAGTATATATTAAAAGGAAAGGAAATCAGTATATTGAAGAAATATCTGCACTCCCATGTTTACTGCAGCACTGTCTGCAATAGCTGAAATGTGGACTCAACCTAAGTGTCCATCAATGGATGAATGAATAAAGAAAGTGTGGAATATATACAGGACGGAATATTACTCAACCAGAAAAAGAACGGAATCCTGTCATTTGCAGCATCATGGATGGAACTGGATGTCATGATGTTAAGTGAAATAAGCCAGGCACAGAAAGACAAATATCACATGTTCTTACTCAAATGTGGGAGCAAAAAAAGTGGGTCTCACAGACGTAGGAGTAGAATAGTGTTTACCAGATGCTGGGAAGGGAAGTGGGGAGGAAGAGAAGTTGGCTAATGGGTACCAACATGCAGTTAGATAGAAGAAATACATTCTTGTATTTGATAACATAGTAGGAAAATTATAGTTAACAATAAACTACTTCCTGTGTCCCTTTCTTTGTTCACATTTTTTCCCTCAGGAATTTTCAAAATCCCTGTTCTCTCCTGGCTCCACTCAAGACCCAGCTCAAATGCCATGTTTGTCATGAAGCTTACCTAAGAACAGCCTTCGACCCGGGGCCCCGTGTCTCCAATGCTGGACTTGGTCCCCTGCCCACTCTGGGGTGTTCACTCCATGGACATGCAGTCCCCTGGCGGAAAATGAAGGACACCCCCGACTAACAACCCTCACACACTTGCACTGGGACAGACACTTTTCCTGCCTTTATCACTTAGTGAGTGGCTTTATCTCTTAGTCTTCCTAAAAGCTTCAAGAGCTGAGTGAGTTTCTAGGAAATGGGCTTTAATCCACACAGTGATCACTGGGTCTGTCTCTCAGGAAGGTGCAGGAGAGATGCTCAGGTCAGGCGTTCATCTCTGCCTCAGGCCTGCTGGTAAGCGGTTTTGTTTATGGTTCCCTAATGGAATAAAAACTTACAGCATGTCCTGGCCAAATTTTCAGGAAATTTAAATTCAGGAGAAGTCTGTAACAACTTCTGGAAATAAAGAGGAAAGTCTCTTTTCTTTTTTCTTTTGTACTGTAAGATACTGTAAGTCCAAACTATGTCCGTAATGAATTACGTAAAGATCTGGAAGGCTGAAGTGTTTCTCGAAATGCCAATACCTCTAGAGGGAAATGCAGGAAAACAGCCATTGGGTAAAATGAGTTCAGATCTGCAACAAAACACAAGGGAGGGGTAAGGCTATCAGCTAAACTAAGGGTGGGATGAATGCTTCCTGCACATTTTAATCCTGGGGAGAACAGTCGTTTCTAAAATAAAACAGGCATTTTAGACCTGCATTCTGGCTCTGAAATGCAGAATGCGGCGGGATTGGATGTGGTGATGCCAGGCAGACACACCCTTCTCAAAGCCCCCAGTGCTGACAGTGGGCCCAGGGAGCGTGCTAACGCTGTGGACATACTGCGTGTCTGGGGGGCTCCAGGTGAGAGCAGAGACCCAGGTCCGTAAGGTGCAGGTGAAAGCCCAAAGAGGCTGTTCTAGCTGAATCCCCCTCTCCACCCGGCCCCTTGGTGTCACTGAAGGCCAGCACATGGGAAACCCATCAGCTGGGCTTCCTGAGGTCTGGGATCACTACCAGCCAGGTCCCCCACTTGCCTGCGGTCTAAGAAGCCACCACGGCTGCTTTGTCCTGCATCACCATGGGACTTGGGCTGTTCCAAATGTCCTGGTGAAGATGAAAAGGGACCTCTGAAGATGCTCCAGAGACCCGAACAACTCACTGCTCTAAGCTGAAACTACTGTAAAAATACAAGGCACTGAGAGGGGCTCAAGATGAAGGCAGGACTACAGGACCAGAGATGCTTCCAGGGCTGACTGCCGGGAAACAGCAGGTACAAAATGAGCAGCGGCTGCCCAACAGGGTGCCAAGTGACCTTAGTGACCCCAGAGTGGAGCTCAGAGGCCAGGACACTGCCCTCACAGAGCCAGTGGAGGGGGCCCACGCAGCGCAGGTGTGTGAAGGGTCAACAGGCACTGGCATGCCCTCTGGCCTCCCATGGCTGGGGACCTCCTCCCTCAGGCTACCTGGATCCTTGCCGCTCTCCTTGCTCCCTACTCCTACCCAGGTTTTCCTGACTTCTTTCATTCAGCTCTCCTTCTCCCTGTCATAAGACCCCTCCACCCTTCACAAGCCCAGATCCCTCAACCTCCCTTCCCTCAGGAAATGCTGCTCAGCATTCAACCAGAAAACTTTTTTTGTAACACCAGTTTACTTTATTATTATCTACTCTCAGCAAGTCTCAAGAATTTTTAAGGATACAATACATCATTACAATAGTTACCATGTTCTAATAGTCCCCATGTATCCCTCGAACTTATTTATCCTGCCTCAATGAAATTTGTATCCTTTGACCGACATCTCACCCCAGCCCAGCTCCCCTAGCACCTGACCAACACCGTTCTGCTCTCTGCTTCTGTGAGTTCACCTTTTCCGGATTCCACACATACGTGAGACCATGCAGGATTGGTCTCTCCATGCCTGGCTTATTTCACTGAACATGATGCCCTCCAGGTTCAGTCTTGCTGTGCCTGACAGGATTTCATTCTTTTTATGACTGAATATTACCCATCGTGCATTTATACCACGTTTTACATTTTCTTTCTTTCTTTTTTTTTTTTTTGAGACGGAGTCTCGCTCTGTCACCCAGGCTGGAGTGCAGTGGTGCGATCTCAGCTCACTGTAAGCTCCGCCTCCTGGGTTCACGCCATTCTCGTGCCTCAGCCTCCCGAGTAGCTGGGACTGCAGGTGCCCGCCACTGCAGGTGCCCGGCAAGTTTTTTTTGTAGTTTTAGTAGAGACGGGGTTTCATCATGTTAACCAGGATGGTCTCGATCTCCTGATCTTCTGGTCCATTTGCCTTGGCCTCCCAAAGTGCTAGGGTTACAGGTGTGAGCCACTGCCCTGGCCATGTTTTACATTTTCTTTATCTATTCATCTTTGGATGAGCACAGGGTGGTTCCATGTCTTGGCTATTGTGGATAGTGCTGCAGTGAACATAGGAGTGCGGGTAACTCTTTGACATACTGATTTCATTTCCTTTGACTATATACCAGTAGTGGGACTGCTGGATCACATGGTAGTTCTAGTTTTCTATCACTGAGGAACCGCCACACTTTTTCCATAATGGCTGCACTAATTTACATACCCACCAACGATGTACCAGTGTTCTCTTTTCTCCACACTTTCACCAACACATACCTCTTCTCTTGTGGCTAATAGTCATCCAAACAGATATGAAGTGATTGATATTTCACTGTAGTCAGCTAGCAAAACTTTTTTATTATTTATTTGCACAAAACCCAGGTCCTGCACATATCAGGAACATTTTAATGAGCGTTTACTATGCTAGGAGTTGCAGGCCACGAGGCAGAAATAAACTTGAGTGGTTTTGACATCAAAACCCTGTAATCTGAAACAGGAGACAGACCTGGAGGCCGACACCCGCAGCACAGCCCGCTGCCTGGTGAACACCTGAGGTACAGAGCGGCCCCAGTCCGAGGGAAGTCACGGCTTGTCCTGTCATCTGCCTCCGGGGACAGGAAACTCTTCAGAGAGAAGGAGACACTTGGCTTGGACCTCAAACTCTAAGTAAGAGTTCCCAGAAAGGTAAGGAGGGCACAGGCCCCTGGTCTTTGCTGAGGGCCTATTCTATGTGGGGCCTTCACTAGGCAGGCGCTGCTAACTTCTCGCAGGTAAATTCTCCCACACACACCTGAGGAAGGGGGGCTCAGGCACACTCAGGCCTGTCCTTCTACTGCCCCAGAGAGGAGAATTCTCCACAGAGAACCTCCAGTGCAGACACGGGTTGGGGGTGGGTGGCCCGCAGATGAAGGAGTCCCCTGTGCAGGGGGTGGGGAAGGATTTGGTGTAGCTGCAGGTGTGAGTGACAGGGCACAGGGTTGGGTGGGGGGCACAAGGGGCTGGGGGTGGAGAGGCAGAACGGGCTGGCCATGCAGCACCATTACAGACAACTCCTCTTCACAGACGGGCAGCCACTGGCACGCTGAGGCCAGCAAGGGCTCAGGCCAGAAGTGCATTTTGAGAGTGCCTGCTGGCAGCACGCTGGGGACTGCCAGTCTGGCAAGTTGCAGGCAGCAGCTAAATCTGCTGAAGGCAGAGGGTCTCCGCAGTTCTCTTGCAGTTCCCTCTGGTCTGAAATCTTGGCACCTTCCATTCACTAGGGCAGAATCTGGGCCCATCGCCTTTTCGCCATCTGGATGATGCCTGTGTGCCTCTGCACCCGTGCCCCATGTCCTCCATGGACTGTGCCTGCTCCACTTCCTCCCACACCTGCCTGCATCCCTCACCAACATATTACACATATTCCTCTCCATCCCAGTGTGGGAGCCGGCCCTTCAGCTCCAGACAGACCTCAAAGGGCCTGTGTCCCAGTGTTCAGAGGCATGTGTCCTGGTGAGTGGTCAGACCCAACGGCTGCTGGTCCAGGGACACCCACCACCCAGATGACTCAGAGGGACTCAGAGGGAGTAAGGGGAGTTCCCATGAGCAGCAGCCTCTGTCGCCCAGAGGGAGGTGGGTGCCCACTTGAAGGGCCTGGGGCCAGGTGTCTGTAGCCTTTCAGAGCAGATGCAGCCAGGAGAGGAAAACAGAGGAGTGGGAAGTCCAAGCATTCTGTTACTCAGCAAAAGCTGTCTTTGTGCCCAGGCATCAAGGTCAGGGGGAGAAGACTGCTGGACTGGAGCAGCAGTCCTGGGTGTGGGGTGGCCTCTGCTAATTTCTTCCCTAGGGGAACTGTAACTCTAAAATGTGTTCAAGTTTCCCAAGAGAAAGAGGGTGCTGCTGCTCACCTCTGCTTCCTGACCTCACTGCTAACCCAACTTCCCAGAACTAAGATAAATCATCCCTTTTTCAGCTTCTACTTGCTTTCAATTGTCTAAGCACAACCAACATTGCATTTGACCTGCATGCCAATCCCGGGGCCCAGTGACACGACCAGGTGACCTGGGATTTCCCAAGTGGACTCCTCCCCTCCACCTGCCTCCTTCCCCAGGCGGCCCCTCCTCACCCTCAGGTTTAATGCTGCTACCTCCTTAGAAAGGCCCTCCTTGGCTGCCCTTTATGAATGACGTTCCTCAACCTTCGCTGTCATTCACTCACCCACATTACTTTCTGTGGCGTTAGCAATCACCCTGTTAATCTGTTTACTCACATGCTGTCTGCTGAATCTTGCTCGACTGCTATCCTATTCGGGTTGTGATCAGGGTCCTCCTGAAGCTGGGCCTCCAGGGGGCCACAAAGACCCAGCATCTGTGGGTCTAGGGCTCAGGAGCCACAGAACACAAGGGTTTCAGAAGAACGAGACTTAGAGCTACTTGGGGTTCAAGAGGTGAAATTGAAAAGATTCTTCTACCTGACCTTGAAGCAGAAGAGGACATTTCTGAGTGTCTCCTTGTACCAGGCATGCTCCATATTCTCTATCATTACATTTTCACAATAACCCCGCGCTGCAGGGGCTAGCTAGCATGCACGTCTGCTTAAAGACCACCTCTCTTGAGCCCGGAGGAGTCAGACAACCTGCCCAGGGTCACACGACCAGCCACCTGCAACCTGAACAGCAAAGCCAACGCGCTGTGTTAGCATTAGGCCACTTCTCGAAATGTGCTGAGATGTGAACGATGCTTTATCCCAGCTTGGTGAAGACACTGGTCACCTTATCTCCACAGCTCCTGAAGCCCCAGAGGCATCTCCGCCATCTAAAAAGTCATTTCCTGATCATCGAGCCCATGGTCCTGCTACTGTCCTCATCAGGCAGCTTCACTGACTCCCACCAGGACAGCAGCCAAGCATTGCTCCTTCCTCCAACTACACACATTCTTTCCTAACCCTTCCCTCCCCACCAAGGATATTTTCTATTTTAAAATGGTTAAAATTATGCTGGTGACAATTCCATCTTTTATTAAAGATTTTTTTTTTTTTTCCAAACTGGGAATGGAAATAGTCCCTTATTCGCTGGTTATTTGTTCAAATTTTCACATCAAAGCTAAGCAGCTGAAACACATTTTCCTCTAATACCCTGGCATTTATCCAACTTGGTCCCTTTCATTTATGTTGCTTCCCTAGTATCATGACCTGTTGATACTTCTGCATAGAGACCAGAAAGACGGGTCCCAGAGAGTCATCCCTCCACCCCAGCTCTTCTGCTTCCAGTTGACCCAACCCAAGTGGCACTGACAAGCCTGAACAGTGGTTTTCAAAGTGGGGCCCCTGGCCCACAACATCAGCATTGGTGGAGACTTGTTAAAAATGCAAGTTCTCAGGCTCCACCTAGAACCGGCTGAATTGCAAGTGGGGGCACTACCCAGCAAGCTGTGTTTGCACCAGCCCTCTGGGGTGGAGAACCACTGATCTAAAGGCTACCAAGGCCTGGGCCCCAGTCTCTGCTAATAGCTTCATCCTCTCTCTTTCTTCTTAGGCAGTCTCAGGAGCACATTTGTTCTCAGTTTTCAGGAGACCCACCTTTCACAGTTATCCCTTTGCTGCCCTCATACCTGCAAGCTCCTCCTCTCTACTCCTTTTTACTCCCAGCTTGTTTCAATCACACCCGGGGGCCTTGTTGTGAAGGCATCTGCCCTCCTGTCCCACACAATCAGTTTCCGCCTCCCTTCTCCTAGTGGTGTTGTCTTGGCAGTGTACTTACTGTTTTTGAGCATCACATCGCCCTTTCTAAAAAGAAGAGTAATGGTACCTATGTAACAGGATGGTGATAAGGACTTACTGAGATAACATTAGTAGAGGGATGTGCTGGGAGGGTTAATTCCAGCAGGTCTGAAATTGGCCTGAGCTGCTTTGCTGAAGTAAGAGACATTCTGCATCAGACGATGAAAGGCGATGATTAATACTAGGGGATTTTTTGTTTTGTTTTTTGTTTTCTGAGACAAGTCTCGCTCTGTCGCCCAGGCTGGAGTGCAGTGGTGGTGACCGCAAGCTCTGCCTCCCGGGTTCACGCCATTCTCCTGCCTCAGCCTCCCCAGTAGCTAGCTGGGACTACAGGCGCCCGCCACCATGCCCAGCTAATTTTTTGTATTTTTAGTAGAGACGGGGTTTCACCATGTTAGTCAGGATGGTCTCAATTTCCTGACCTCGTGATCTGCCCGCCTCGGCCTCCCAAAGTGCTGGGATTACAGGCATGAGCCGCCGCGCCCGGCCAACACTGTTGTTTTACCCGTGGGTCCAAGGCAAGCTTCAGGGTGGGTTCTGCCTGTTTGTCCTCATTGTTTATGAACGACTGTGAGACTGATGTTTTGCACATGTTTGGGGAGGGGGCTCTGATGTTAGAGCCGCTCATGTAGCAATAATGTGCCTATGTGACCAGAAGGCTACAAAAAGCCTCACGGAGACTCCACTGGGCTGCTTGGTCTTAGGTGTTCCTTCCTTGCATGGGTACGTGGTTCCAACAGAGAAAAGACATCTGGCTCAGGCCTGCAGAGGGAAGACCATTGGATGCAGCCCGTGTCGGCCTCAGTGTGTCCACACTGTTTGCTGTGAGGCAGCCTTTGGATACAGGGCAGGTCCTTGCCTTCATGCTTGTCGCTCCGTCACATCCTTTCTTGTCGATAAACCACAGACTTGTGAGCATTGTCCTTCTGGGTGGGCCCCGTGAGTCTTCTTTAGCAATCAAATCTGTCTGACTGCACTGTTAGTGGAGGTGATGGTACAGGTATGTTTCCCTCTGCATCATTAACAAAGAAAATTCCCTGTTGAACTGCTCAGAATAATTGCTGTCCACTTCTTTCTTCATCACTTACAGCATTCTCTGCATTCTCCTATCCCCTGCCTACATCTGGATTCCATCCCTACCACCTGACTGAAACCACAGCCACAGAAGTCACACCCTGCTAATGACGGAATCACTGACCTTCTAGCTCTTAGTTAACACAGTTGTCATGGCTGCCATTGTGAACTGTTCCTTACACAGGGCACCATCGTCCTTCATCTCCCCATGACTTCAGTTTGTCTCACTGATTCCTTTTCCAACAAACTGTGGGTATTCTCCCAACTTTGTGCTTGGCTTGGCTCTTTCTGTTGGATAACTGATTTATACTCATTAAATATTCATAACACCTGTGTTCAGGTGACTCCCATGTGGCCCTCTCTAGTCTTGTTCTCTTTTCCACCCTTTGCCCTGCTCTCTGATAGGATGTCCACTTACACATCTCACAAGTACCTCAGATTTCTTAGAATCAAACCTGCCTTACTTGCAAAACTTACCTGTTCTTCAAGTCAGTCAAGACGGAAAAACTGAATTCTCCATTGATTTTGCCCTCTCCATCTCAATGAGTTCTTCAGCTCTCTCTCTTTCTCTGTATCTCTCACTACTCACCTCTTCTCCCCAAGTCAGGCAATCATAAGCATCATGATATTCATAGAGAATGGCCTTTTTCTGCTTTCCTTGTCCCTTCTATAGATGTCACCGTCACAGGCCACCTGATGTCATTCAGTGGTGTAAGAATATGTCTTGAGGATTTTCCTCTGAGCCCCCAAACCTTTCTCACTCAAAGCTGTGATGAGAAAAATATACCTGCATCCTAGTCTCAAAGTATCTCCTGCAAGAAGATATTTACTAATGACAAATGGAGAAATGGTAACTTTGTACTAGAGAAACCTGACAGATAGCACCTTAGTCAAGGGACCAAGGTCAACATGCCAGTAATAAGACATATCAATAGTATGTGCACCAACACAGAAACGAGCAGAGCACATCAGCGGTCTCCTTCCCTGTAGTGCACAGCCTCACCTCGATCTGGTTGTGAGAAAATATCAGACAAACCCAAATGGAATGTCATTCTACCAAATAACTGACCAGTTCTCTTCAAAAGTATAAGGGTAATGACAAGGAAAGACTGAGGAACTGCTGCAGATTAAAAGCAACTAACGAGACATGATAACCAAATGCAGCGTAGGACCTAGATTGGATTCTAGAACAGAAAGAGGACATTAGTCAGAAAAGTAGTAAAATTTTTGTAATGATGTTGGTGGAATAGTTAACATGGTTGTGTCGATGTTAATTCTCCGGTTGTGATAATAGTACTGTGGTTTTGTAAAGTGTCAACATTTGGGAAAACTGGGTGAAAGGCAAATGGGAACTCTAAACTTTTTATAATTTTTTCCTAATTTAAAAAATTATTTAAAATTATTATAATTTAAAAAATATATTTAAAATAAAAAGTTTTAAAAAGATGACACAAATGATCAGTATCTGGAATGAAAAAGGAATACTGGCCCTACAGGCATGAAAAGGATAATAAGGTAATATTGTGAACAATTCAACATATATAAATTTAGCAACTTAGATGAAATGGACCAATTCCTTGAGAAGCCCAAACTACCTTAATTACTCTAATATGAAACCGGTCATTTGGATAGTCCTACAACTATGGGAAATTAAATTCAGAATTTAAAACCTCCCCCAAAGAAATGTCCAGGCCTAGATGGTTTCAGTGGAGAATTCTACCAAACATTTAAATATGAATTAACACCAATTCTACCGTCTCTTCCAGAAAACAGAAGAAATGAAAACACTTTCCAACACTTCTATGAAGCCACTATTACTTTCATACCAAAACCAGACAAACCCAGTGTAAACAAATAAAACTACAGACCAATATCCCTAATGAATAGAGAGGCAAAAATCTTTAACAAAATATTACTGATGGAATTCATCAATATTGAAAAGTAATTACACACCATTATCAAGTGGGGTTTATTTTAGAAATGTAAGTCTGGTTTGATCTTCAAAAATCAGTCAATGTAATCCACCATATGAACAGATTAAAAAGAAAAATCACATGATCACATCGCTTGGTGAAGGAAAAAAATTCATAAAATTCAACACCCCTTCACGAAGTAATAATAGAACACTTTCAACTTAACAAAGAGCATTTACGAAAGGAGGAAAGAGACTTGACCTAAGTCTCACACCTTGTATACAGTAAAAATTAACTTAAAATGGATCACAGACTTGAATGTAAAATATAAGACTACAAAACTTTTTGAAAATAAACACACGAGAAAATCTTAGGGATTTAGGGTTAGGAAAGAAGTTGTTACTAGACTTGATACCGGAAGCATGATCCATAAAAGTAAAAATTGATAAATCTGAACTTTCTGTTCTGTGAAAGAGAGTAAAAAGACCAGCTACCGACTGGGAGAAAATATTTGTAAACCACGTATCTGACAAAGGACTACTATTTAGAATGTATAAAGAATTCTCAAAACTCAACGGTTAAATCAGTTAGAAAACTGGCAAAAAACAGGGAGAGACATGTCACTGAAGAGAAGGTATATATGACAAATAAGCACGTAAAAATGTTCAGCATCCTTAGCCATCACGGAAATGCAAGTTAAAACACAATGAGTTATCATCTCACATCTATCAGAACAGCAAAAATAAAAAACAGTGACAACACCAACAGTTGACAAGGACGCAGAGAAATGGATCACTCACATGCTGTTTGTGGAAATGAAAATGACACAGCCACTCTGGAAAGCAGTTTCTCCTAAAACTAAACATAAAACTACCACTTAACCCAGCAACCGGACTCCTGGGCACTTATCCTAGAGAAATGGAGTCTTACGTTCACCCAAACACCTGCATAGGGATGTTCACAGCAGCTTTCTTCATAAGAGCCCGGAACTAGAAATGATCCAGAACCCTCAAGGGGTGAATGGCTAACAAACTGTGGAATGCCCATACCGTGAACCACTACTCAGTAAGGAAAAGGAATGAACTCTTGATAACCACACCAACTTGGATGAATATCCAGGGAATTATTCCAAGTAAAAAAAAAAAAATCCCCAAATTACATATTATATGATTCCATTGATATAACATTTTTAAAATACAAAATTGTAGAAATGGAGACAGATGAATGGTTGCCAGAGGTTAAGAATGAGGTTGGGTAAGTGATTGTGGATATAAAGAGCAGCACTGGGGATCCTTGCGGGATGGAAATGTTCTACATATTGACTACATCAATATTAATGTCCTGGTTGTGATACTGGACCATAGTTTTGCATGATGCTACCACTGGGAGAAAATGGGTAAAGGGGACACTGGCACTCTGTATTTCTTACAACTGCATATCAATATACAATCATCTCAAAATAAAGTGTTTAATTAAAAACATACTTTGCCCACTCCTGGAGACCCTTTACACCTCTTCCTTAAATACCGATTTTTTCCTTAAGTACTGCCCGTATCAGGGCACTACTGTCACTGAACATTTTGAGGCACTTATTTTATCTTACCAAGTCTCTACCTAGCTTTATCGGGTTTTCACATCTTGACCTGTGCTGACCTATTTCTCACTATTTTTCAAATATACCTATTTGAGTTACGTAAGTTCTGAATTTCTGCTACAGCAACTCATAGCAGTTTAATCTGGGACAAACCACGGACTCCGCCAATTTTTGTTTCCTCATCCACCTCCTTGCTGTTCACAGTGCTACCTCTTTAATTAAAGGTACTATGAAAATTGAGACATATAATGTCCCTGGTATTCCCCCTCAAAAACACTGTCCAGAAAGAAAATGAAGTCAGAACCTATGCTGACTTCTAACTAAGGCCACTGCAAGCTGACGGTTCACAAGATGTACTCTTTTCTTCTGGAAATCTGTCCCAGAATATTCGGTCACATTGACATGACTGCCATAATTTGCAGAAGCAAAGTTCTATTCCTCCTCTTAAAACTCCCAAACAGTATTTATTTTATGAAAATTCTCAGGGTGTGATCAAAGAAAAGCCCCCTGGATGCACTGTGGATTTCATACAGTACTTTTGCCCAGCTGTGTTGGCATCTGCTGGTGCTCATCAGAAATTAATGTTCGCAATGAGATCACTTGGACACAGGAAGGGGAACATCACACACCAGGGCCTACTGTGGGGAGCGGGGAGGCAGGAGGGATAGCATTAGGAGATATACCTAATGTAAATGACGAGTTAATGGGTGCAGCACACCAACATAGCACATGTATACATATATAACAAACCTGCACGTTGTGCACGTGTACCCTAGAACTTAAAGTATAATAAAAAAAATTAATGTTTTCGGGCCCCACTGAGACCTACTGAACCAGAACCCGCATTTCAACTGTATCTCCAGAGATTCTTACGCACACCAAAATTTGAGAAGTGCTGCTCTATAATGGATATAATGTAATCCCTGGCTCACAGGGTTGATGTGAGAATTAACAGAACACCCAGTACTTACTCTTTCCTTTTCCATCACAGCCAACCTAGTGTCAGGAAATTACTTCCCTCTAGACCTTCCTTGCACCAGCCAAGAAATGAAGAAATGAAGACAACTTTTCAGACACGATCGGCCTACAGGATGGAGAAGCTCAAGGCCCTGATGAGTTGGGACCCATTTATCTCATTCTAGTTACCTGCAGCTGCAGAAACTCACATGAACTTGCCGGTTTAGTGACAGCTTTTGCTTCCCACTTGAACAGCTGTCTTTTGTTTGCTTTTTTGCTTTTATCTTGAAGTCTAAACTCACTGTCCCATTTCCGTCAGTACTGAATTTCATCTTGTTAGATTCAGTGCACCACAACTCCTGCCTAGGACAAGCCATCTGGACTCCTTTCGGCTCCAGTTGCCCAGCCTAACCTCCAGGCAGAATCTGGCACTCACAGCTGCGTGTACTCACAGGACCAGATCCACACCCCAGGCACCTCCCTATCTTAAGGAGCACCCCATCTCATTCACCTGCTATCTCCTCACTGGAAGTTCCTGGAGATCAGGAACTGACACATGCGTATTTGCAAGCCTAGGACTTAGTGTTAAATAAAACTTAACCAAATAAATGACAATTTGATCTGTGGGCCATGAATGTTCTCACTGTGCAACAGTAGGTGTCAGGAAACCTCAGCCTGCCCATCAGCTCCCTGTTTTTTATAAATAAAGTTTTATTGGAACACAAGCACACCCATTCATTTATATAAAATCTACTGGCTGAGCTGTCTGGTTGTAAACAGAGACTACAGAGCCTGCAAAACTTGCAATATTTACTATTGATCCTTTATGAAAAACTTTGCTAACCCTTATTCTAGAGCATTTAGAAAATGCCTAGATGGGAAGGAAGACACAGCCTCACAGCAGTCTGCCAGAGACTCCTTTCTAGGCTTAACTAAAGGACTAACAGACAAATGTGTTCTCTGTGTATGGTCATTGACAATGGTGACTCCTATCTCATTAAAATGACATTCAGGCTATGTTTTTCCATCTTTACCATAGGACTGTCACGAGGAATTACAAGAGCAGAGTGTTATAGCTTGAAGGGACTTTTGAAGTCACTTAGATCCCAAACTTTCATTTTACAAACGGAAAATCTGGACTTGAGAGTGAAGTGACTTCTCTAAAGAGAACAGGTAAGTGAGGGTTTAGACATTTGAATTCAACTCTTCTGATTCAAAATAAACTTTTTTTTTTTTTTTTTTTTTTTTACAATTACACTATGCTACCTCTTTAATCAAACGCACTCCAAAAATTCAGATGTATAATGTCTCCAGTGTTCCCTCTCAAAAACATTATCCAGAAAGAAAATGAAGTCAGAATCTATGCTGACTTCTAACTAAGGCCACTGCAAGCTGACGGTTCACAAGATGTACTCTTTTCTTCTGGAAATCTGTCCCAGAATATTCGGTCACATTGACATGACTGCCATAATTTGCAGAAGCAAAGTTCTATTCCTCCTCTTAAAACTCCCAAACAGTGTTTATTTTATGAAAATTCTCAGGGATTTGATCAAAGAAAAGCCCCCTGGATGCACTGTGGATTTCATACAGTACTTTTGCCCCACATCTGCAACCAGCGCCTGGTGCCTGAGGTATCTCTGTTGCCTCTATCTTCTATTGGTCCGTATACATGGGATGAGGAAAGGACCCAATAAATTTCTTCCCAATTTATACAAAATGATGCTAATAACTTATTAAACATTGTTTGCCACTGGATTCTATGTATGAGCACCAGGTCTAGTTTACCATGTAGTGCCCACTTATCTTATCCTGAGAGTTGCTACCACGGTATGTCATGCGGCTTGCATGTCAGACTCTATTCAATATATTATGGAATGTGTTTTCTACTTTTGAAATATAATTTCAAAGAATTGTGGATTGTGTTTAATAATGGTAAGTTCTAATTAAATGATAGCACGTGTATAAACTGGAACATACAGAGATACTGAAATTACATTTTTGAAGTTTTATATTCCTTGGGGAAACACTTAGGAAGTGAAAAAAATCAAGAGAAAACCATATATATGAAAAAACCTCAAGAATGTAAAACTGCATATATAAAAGACTAAAGGAAAAGATGCTAAACGGTTATCATATAGCCATATCTGCCATCTATTTCTTTATCATTCTGGGATTCCTGCCTTATTTAAGGAGACCTCTCTCAATTGAGATTATATGGATCACATTCTACTCTTTTTCCTCCCACTTATATGATTAGATTTTTTGCTGTACATTTAGGTTTAAAACCCATCTGGAATTTATTCATGTGCATGCCTCAGTGTTGGCATCCAATTTTACTCCCTTCCAACATCACTGATTACAACAAGATATTTATTAAATATGCTGTCTTTTCCAAGTGAGTTAAAATATATCCATACTTTGATCTGTTTGCAAAATCTCTTCTCTCTTTCAGTGATTTTAATTTTTGTCATTTTTGGTACCAATACTATTTTCTTTTGACGAGTGTGGCTATGTGATACTTTTATAGATGACACAAGACCCCTCTTCCTATTCTTCTTGAGGAATTTCTTGCTGACATTACTGGACAGCTTGGGCTCAGTTAAAACAAAAACCTAGAGTACTGACCAAAATTGCATTACAAATACATGTTAATTTCAAAATAACTGATGGCTTCAAATTCAGCTTCCCCATCCAGGAGTACAGTATAATTCTCCATTTATCTAGATTTTTAAGTCCTTTCAAGTTGTACTTGTCATACTTCTTGTTTTTGGTATGAATTCCTATGGTAAAATATAAATAAAATATACACAAAGTAAAAACAGATTGGGAGAAATTTCCAACCCATTTGACCAAAAGTTAGAGTTCCTAATATATAAAGAGCTTGCACCATTGAGAATTAAAAGGAAGAACAGCCTTAGGAGACAATGGGAGGAGCCACTCCTGTAAAAGAGGGGCTGGAGACAGCTGATAGGCTGTGAAAGCGCACACCACCTGCCCCTCACAAACAGTCAAGCAAATGCGAGATGAAACAAGACACTTTTGCTTTTTAATCTAATGAGACTGTAAAACTTAAAAAGAGTTTCTAACATCCGGTGGTGGTAAAGATGTGGGGAAACAGCACTTCACACATTAACGGTGAGAGCATGAATTGAAAAAAGATGAATCAGCAGATTTTAAAAGTTAAATTGCATATGCCCTTTGAATCACATTGTTAGGATTTTATTCCACAGAAATTGAGAGTTTTAATAAAGAAAAAGACACGTGTAAGAGGCTTTCCCCCCTCAGCATTATTTAGGATGGCAAAAGCATGACCACCATCCATAGAGGTGAGGTGGGAGGAATTTGGACGCAGCCGCACTATATTGTAATGAGCATACACTTTTGCACTGTCATATCTTTCTCCCTTAAGTCATGTTTCCTTTGCAGCCCTCCTCTTTAAGGCTGATTTATATTCAGAATCAAAGGGGCCACTGATCAGCCCTGGCCCTTAGTGCTGACTTTTCTTAACCTCCTTAGCAAGAATATCCTCTAGAAATCCAGGTTTATTGGAGGAAGAGGAAGCAATTAAACAATTTTCTAAATTCCAATAGCTCCATTAGCATTTCAAGGGTCTTTTGAGGGAGACCCAGATAATTTTACTATCTGTCAGGGACAAGGGGACTTCAAGACTTGATGACTAAGAAATGGAAAACCTCACTTCAAGGGACTCTGGCGGGGAGGAAGGTGGGGAAGGAGGCAGTGAGAGATACAGGTGGCCTGGGCTGTTTCTGGGTCCAAGGCCCCAGTGGAGAGGAATTTCAGAGAAGATGTGAAAGTGACAGCAGTTGAGGAGTAGATTATACTCTGCTCCTCTCTGGGATTGTGGGAAGAGACTAGACAGAATCTGAGCAGAGTGTCACAGCATACAAGGTAATGCAAGAGACTTGCAGGAGAGAGAGGAAGAGAGAACACAGGTCACTTCCAGGTCATGCCCAGGAAGAGCTGGGTGTGCTCTTGCAGAGGGCTGAACAGGCCAGACCTCCCAGCTATGCCTGCTAGAGCAAGGATGCTATGGCCTAGGACCACAGGATGAATCCCCAAGACTCAGAGCTGGAAAAGCAGGACTGGCAGACTCAGAAGCAGAGAGAGCTGAGGGACTCAGGGACATGAGCACTCACAGGAAAGGGCAGGAGCTCTGTGAGATGCAGACAGCCACAAAGGTGCCAGCAGAGCACCACAAGTGTGGACAAACCTGGCATCATTCTCTGGACACTGGCCTGCACACAGGTGGGGCACCTGGAAACCTGCATAGGGACAGCTATAAGATCCCTGGATATACTTGTGGCTCCAGTGTCCTTATTAAAGTGCCCCTCACTCCCAAGAGTTTTACAGTTGCACAACAGATGATGTGGCCAGGACACCAGGAGGAGACAGGGGATCCTGAAGAACCGGGCATTCACCATAGAGGATTTACAGCCGCAGAGCATGGGATGACACTGACGGAAAGGCTGAGGGCGGGAAGAGACAGACAGAACACAGAGCACAGGAGGACACGTCAGTTAGACGAAAATAAAGCTCCATTTGCTTTGCATATCTGTGTGTGGTGGTTCTATATGCAGGCCTGCTGCCCATGAAAGAGGACTGTGCAGCTGCCTTAAAAATGTTTTTGTATGTGTGTATATGCAAATATATGTGTGTATATATATATACACACACATACATACATTATACACACACATAAGTGTGTGTATCTGGGAATGCTTCCATAGTTTATTGTTAACTAACGAAAACAAGTTGCAGAGGAATATATGGTCTAAGTCCTTTTGTTAAGACAAAACAAACAAAACAAAATAAAACCCTATAAATAGTCATGTTTGCATAAGTATAGAAAAAGTTATGGAAGTATAAACTGCATCCTGGGAGACTGAACGGAACAGGGAAAAGAATATGACAAATACAGAGTCACTGGTCACCACGAGGCTGCGCTGATTTTGTAACAGAAATAAGGAATAAAAATGTTATCAGTCACAGCCATGAGGCATCGGATTTTAATAATTGTCATTTTCATCTTTGTTTCTTATGTGTTTTCTGCACTTTCCCTAAGAGACATCTGTCATTTCTGTAATCAGAAAAACATAGATATTAAACAAACACAAAGGAAGTGAAGCCTTCAACTCCATTTGCTATTTATCACAGAAAGGGCTTTTCCTAGTCAGGCCACAATCAATTCAGCTGAATGAACATGAACCGAAACGCGCACCTGCACGTGCTCCTCAGGTGAGTGTTCAGAAGGACAGGCACCCACCACCGGGCCACCAGGACTGGAATTTCACCCAGTCGCACTGCCATGGGAATACATGCCAGAAAAGTTCTCAGACAGCCAGAGTGGCCTCCAGCCCTGCATGGAGGTGCAGAGGGGGACAGCAAGACCTTGGGCCGGGAGGCACCGGAGGGAGACCTGGGAGGACAAGATCAACAGCTGGGCAGTAAGAAATAAAGAGAAGAACGTGTGTTCTGCTGCTGCTGGGTGGAATGATCTGTGAATGTCTGTTAGGTCCACTTGGCGTACAGTGCTGTTCACACCCACGTTTCCTTTCTGATTTTCTGTCTGGAAGAGCTATCCATTATTGAAAGTGGAATACTGAAATCTACTATTATTGTATTGCTGGTTCTCCGTTGGCTGTCAATAGAAGCAGTCCCAGTGAATTTCCACTGCTTTACCTCCTGCAACAGCCAAGCATCCGGGGCCCCCAGGTCACAAACCTGGGGTGGGGGAGTCTTTCTTTCTACCTGCCCAGCTACTGGCCTTGTCCTCCCAGGTATTCCCATGGCAGTGCGGCTGGGTGAAATTCCAGTCCTGGCGGCCCAGTGGTGGGTGTCTGTCCTTCAGAACACTCACCCGAAGAGCATGTGCAGGTGTGCATTTCGGTTCACGTTCATTCAGCTGAACTGACTGTGGTCTGACTAGGAAACAAACAAACAAAAAAACCCTTTCTATGATGAACAGCAAATAGAGTTGAAGGCTTCAACGCCTTTGTGTTTGTTTAATATCTATGTTTTTCTGGTTACAAAAATGACAGATGTCTATTAGGGAAAGTTCAGAAAACACACAAAGAAGAAAGATGAAAATAACAATGATCTAGAATCCTATCACTTAAAGGCTGTGACTGATGACATTTCTATTCCTTATTTCTATTACAAAATCAGCGCACACTCAAGGTGATCAATGACTGTCATATTCTTTTCCCAGTTCTGTTCTGTCTACCAGGATGCAGTTTACACTTCCATAACTGGAAACCCACATAAAACGTGTTTTCCTTCCTTTCTTTCTCCCTTTCTCTTGTCTTACCTTACTTTATATCACCACTCTCCATAATTCTGCAAGTTTCACTTGCTATAAATCACCTTTATGAAACCTGACTCTCCAGAAGGATTAAATTCTAAATTATACAATGATATCTGTAATACCTACAGAGTTTTGGAAAATGGAAAAATACAAACCCAGGAACGGCAAAGGCATCACCTCCCTAACATTGCTTAGAGCAAGCTACTTTGCAAAACTCCACTGCTTTTAACTGAGAGAGTTGATTCCATGTTTTATACTGAGGTTCAAAGAACATATGAAAATAATGCATATTGAAATTAATTGGAAATAAGGGAGAAGGAATGCCTTTGATGTTTGTGTCATCTCAGATTAAGATGCATCAAATTGCATTACTTAAGTGGCTCTCCCTGTGTATAAATGCTGACTGGCTGGGAGGCCATGCCACTTAGCAGGACAATGGCCTGAAAGGTGATTTTTTCCTGCTTCCTTGGCAGATGATTATTGTGTTTTTGTGTTTCTGTCTCACTTCAGCATCTACATGGTGCAGCAATATGAAAGCTCAACTATGGCCCAGAGCACTTCTGGGCTAGCGGGAGGCTTACCCTCACACAAGAGTGACCCCGCTGAGTGATCAGCTACCTCTGCCTAGGGCGGTGCAGAGGGTCAGTGGTTAACTGCTCAAAGGGAAACTGAAAGAGCAGGACTTTGGGAATGTAATCAAAATGCAACTTATTATTATTTTTGAAAAATCTCTTTCTGGCCCCTTTAAAATGCATTTAGTTGAGAGAATTCCAAAGGGTCCTTCCTGGGGAAGGTGCTGTGCCTGGCGTCTGTCTTCTGCTAACTGTGTGGGGGTGGCGGTGTGGAGGTGGGAGGAGGGGCAGTTTGGACTGAAGGGACTGCTTCGTGCCCTGTCTGGTGCTTGGGGTGTGGCCGCTGGAGGAGGCTCACCTGTCCTCCTGGGCGTTTCCATGCCTCTTTGGAGATTTCCATGCTGGGGTCACTCATGTGTGGCATTCCTACCCCAGATGGCTGCATGCCTCCTCTTAACAGTCACATTCTGCAGTTTCAGTGTCCCAGGCACCTGAAGTCCTCCTCTAGCTTCTTGCTACTCAGGTCCCTCTCTCCTTCCACACGGCCCCAGTGACAGGGCCCAACACCACCGCCTGCCAGCTCCTACATGCATGGCCCATCCCGGGGCCATGACGGTCCTCACACACTCTGCTCTGACAATCATAAGGCATGCATCCTGCTCCCTCTTCTCACTCATGAGATGCCCAGATCCAAGCATTGGCACCTTTACCTTCAACACCCTGTTGATCCTCAGCCCAAAGGCTCCAGGTGAGGGGTACGTCACCTTCCCCAATCCCCTGAAACAGAAGGACATTGAGCTGACAGTGGCTTTCTAACAGCTTTTTCAAAAAATTATCTTCACAGCATCCTTTCTCCTCCCTACATCTGATTCCTTCTTTATATCCTTGATCAGCTCGAGGTGTTCAAAAATAAGAGAAATGATCCTAGCTCATTCCTTCCTAACTGGGGCTTCTGACCTGGCATCTCATTTTGGATGCTTCATCTATTACACTTCCATATTGCTGTCAAACCTCAATACTGACAGTCTGCTGCATGTGGCTTTATAAAGGTCATATTTGACAAAAATGACATTGCAGAGTATTTGAGAGAGTATTTATGTCCATAGTAAATGTGTTGAGTCCATGGGAGAGCCATATAAGAAAATCTATCTTCTTCATAGTATACATGAAAATCAACTCCAAGTTGATGGTGTTTCTGAATGTAGAGGGTAAAACAATAAATCCTCTAGAAGGCAACACGAAGGAGCATCTGCATGAACTTGGGATGGGCAAAGAGTTCTGAAACAGGAGGCCAAAACTACTATTGAAATGGTAAAGTACGCTGGGCACGGTGGCTCACACCTGTGATCCCAGCACTTTGGGAGGCTGGGGTGAGCAGATCGCTTAAGGTGGCAAGCTGGGCAACATGGTGAAACCCTGTCTCCACTAAAAATACAAAAATTAGCCGAGTATGGTAGCGCATGCCTGCAGTCCCAACTAGTTGGGAGGCTGAGGCAGGAGAATCGCTTGAACCCAGGAGGCAGAGGTTGCAGTGAGCTGAGATCGTGCCACTACACTCCAGCCTGGGCGACAGAGCAAGACTCTGTCTCAGTAACGACAACAACAAAAAACCCTAAGAGATAAAGTAGATACATTAAGAACTTCTCTGCACTAGAAAACAACCTAGAGAAGGTGAAAAGCAACCTACACAGACAGAAAACATCATTGCAATCTGTAGACTCAGTAAAGGACTGGTATCCTGAATAAACACAGAAGTTAATAAGAAATAAACAGTCAATCCAATAGCAAAATGGAAATATATTTGTACACGCACTTCACAAGATGACATCTGAATGGCCAAAAATCAATGAAAAGTTGCTCAACCTTATTAGTCATCAGTGAAATTAAATTAAAATTAAAATTAGATACCCACCAGAATGTCTAAAATTACAAAAACTGAAAATACCGAGTGTTGGCAAAGATGTGAAGCAACCAGGGCCCTCCCACGGAGCTGGTGCGAGTGTAGTTGGTAAGGCAACTTTGAAAAACTGTTTGGCAGAATCTACCAAAGCTCATCCTACACATCCCCTGTGAGCCAGTACTTTCAGCACTTGGTACCTACACAACCAAAACGTGTACACCTGTGCACCAAAAAATACGGGAAGTATAGCCATAGCAGCATTGCACACATAGCTAAGAACTGGAAGCCGCCAAATGACAACCAATGAATCAACTGGACAATTGGAATATATGGATAAACCACATTATACTCACACAGATAAATATACATGAATAGCATAGTATGAGCGAATGAACTGGTGGTACACACAGCAAACACATTATTTCATTCCATTTATCACAATGAGTTTAAAAATAGGCAAAACTGGCCGGGCGCGGTGGCTCATGCCTGTAATCCCTGCACTTTGGGAGGCCAAGGTGGGCAGATCACGAGGTCAGGAGATCGAGACCATCCTGGTTAACACGGTGAAATCCCGTCTCTACTAAAAAACACAAAAAAATTAGCCGGGAGTGGTGGTGGGCACCTGTAGTCCCAGCTACTCGGGAGGCTGAGGCAGGAGAATGGCGTGAACCTGGGAGGAAGAGCTTGCAGTGAGCTGAGATTGTGCCACTGCACTCCAGCCTGGCCAACAGAGTGAGACTCTGTCTCAAAAAAAAAAAAAAAAAAAAAAAAAAAATAGGCAACACTGCAGGTGAGAGGTCAGGAGAATGGAAAGACTGAATAGAGGAGAAAGACCAGGGAGAAAGCTCAAGGGGGCAGATGCCGGCATCTAATGTTCTAGTTTTTGAGCAGGGCAGTGGTTATTTAATACAAAGGCATATATTTTTTTTTAATAATTCATGAAGTTGTACATTTGACGTGCACTTTTCTGTAGGTATGTTATTCTTCAATAAAAACAATGAGCAGCAAAAATCTATGGGCCATAAAACAGCCCTTAGGCAAAGTCAATAAATAAGCTTGTGAAGGACTTCTCCAACTTCTGTCAGCACACATATCTGAAAAACAGCGTTACTGGCGTTCAGCTGGACATTTGCTGGTGTGCTATGGATCAGCTCACTTAGTTTAAGTATTTTTACTCACATCAGCAAACCATAGTCTGCCCCTTTCTCCAATTCCTTCTCAACACAGCCACAAGAATCTTTAAAAGATGTACATTGGCTGGGCGCGGTGGCTCACACCTGTAATCCCAGCACTTTGGGAGGCCAATGCAGGCGGATGATCTGAGGTCAGGAGTTTCAGACCAACCTGGCCAACATGGTGAAACCCTGTCTCTACTAAAAATACAAAAATTAGCTGGGCGTGGTGGTGGGCGCCTGTAGTCCCAGCTCCTCGTGGGGCTGAGGGAGAAGAATCGCTTGAACCTGGGAAGCTGAGCTTGCAGTGAGCTGAATGCACCACTGCACTCCAGCCTGGGCAACAGAGTGAGACTCTGTCTCAAACAAAACAAAACAAAAAAAGATGTAAATTATATCATGCCCTACCTTGCTTGAAACCGAACAATAGCTTCCCACTGCACTGTAGTGAGACCAAACTTCTTTCCAAGACTTCATCTGTCCTGCCTCACCTCGACGTTCCACCTCTCCAACTTCACATGGCGCCCGGCTGTCCAGGACCAGCACTGCAGGCTGAGCCTTCCATGTGCCCACACACAGCCCACTGCTTCCTTGGCCTCTGTGCCCTGGGACTGACTTCACCTGGAAGAGCTTATACAGTGCTTCCCTTGCCCCTCCTTTCAGTTCAAGTGTCTGCTTCAATTTCACCACTGCTAAGAAGGCTTCTCTGACTTCCTTGCTGAACTACATTCCTCATTATTTTACTGCAGTACCAATTACTGCTTTTGTAGCACTACCATTGTCTGTTAATAACACTACATACCTCGTCTGTCCATTCACTGATCCATCCAGCCAGCCATATATGTCATTCTGTTCCCTGGAGAATTTAAGTTCTGGGAACTTGCTTGTTTTGTCTTTTCTATCCCTGGGACCTTAGTACACAGTTCAGGGGATGTTGCAGCCACTCAGTGAAAACATGCTGAAGAAATAAATGAAAATTATAAAGTCAACTGGCCATTCAACACATTCCTCTGCTTTACATCTGAGCATTTCATCCTTTTCCTAACTCCAAAGTGACCCTTTCTTGAAGCGTACATTGCTATTTCCATTCAACAAAATTGTACCGAGTCCTTCCTCCAGGTGCTAGACTGTGCGCTGTTCTGAGGGTACAACAAGAACGGGTGTTGCCCACAGTGCAGTGGTGCAGTGAGACGCAAATAGAGAGCTGTGGCTCATGCTGGTTTGTAAGGAAGTCAGACGGTTACAAAAAATACAAAATGAATATATACATATTAAAATGTTTAAAATTTATAATATAAATATAAAAATGATTTTTTGGCAGAAACCCAAAGAAACAATCAGATAATAGCATGAGAAATATATATGTCTTATATATATATAAAATGATTTGCAATTATATATATTATTTTAACAATGTTTTATATAAAATAGCATGTAAAATACTATATATAATACATATATATTATATGTAATATACAAATATATTTTTACATATTTATATACAATATATTATATAATACATATGTATTATATATAATGTTAATATATTAACATATTAATTATATATTATCTATTACTATATACGTAAATTATTTCAATAGTAGAATTTGTATTAACACCTTTACTTTGTGTTCTAAAAGGAGATCATCTTGTTGAGATGCATTAGCATTCAAAGACGGAGGAGCAAATGACATGTGAGTGGGCACAGCCTCCACAGAGAGCAACAGGGCAGCGGGGAGCACGGGCATCACACCGTGGGCACACATGGACCAGCAATGGCCCCCGTGAGAACATGCAGGGGGGAGAGACAACGCATGTTCTGATACCTTTGTTACCGTATCTCAGAGGCACGCTGGAGGCAATCTGATGAGAATCCAACAGTGGGGAATGCTGCATGGAACCTGGCCTATCAATTTCAGTGAGATACTTTGCAGATTAAAAGCTATCGAAAGGATGAAGACTTCCCAGGGCCAGGTACCATGTGCACATGGACAAAGGGAGGAGGCTGCATGGGGAACTCCCTGGCTGAAACAGCCCAGGGGCCTTCACCGTGGCTGTGAGCCACAAAGCCTATGGGGCAGTCATGCATCCCCCTCGGTAATATGGCATAAAAGGCCTTCTTTAACTCTGCCTACTTTATTTAAAATTTTATTTTGAAATAATTTCAGATATGTAGAAAAGTTGCAAAAATAGTATACAGAATTCCTACATACCTCACAATTAGATCCCCTCGAAGGTTAAAGTTTTACATTTATCATTCTCTCCACATAGGAGTCTATTCTACAGATACTAATCAAGTTTCATCCATTGTCTCAACAATGTCCTTTGTAACAAAATGGTTGTTTCTGTCCAGGATCCCACATTGCATTTCATTTTCATGTTTCTAATCTAGTTTTTGAAAATCTGAAACAGTTTCTCAGTCTATCATTTTTTTTTTCTTTTAAAACATTTTCATTATACTCTAAGTTCTGGGGTACATGTGCAGAACGTGCAGGTTTGTTACATATACACGTGCCATGGTGGTTTGCAGGACCCATCAACCTGCCACCTACATTATGTATTTCTCCTAATGTTCTCCCTCCCCTTGCCCTCCACCCTCTGACAGGCCCCAGTGTGTGATGTTGCCCTCCCTGTGTCCATGTGTTCTCATTGTTCAACTCCCACTTATGAGTGAGAACACGCAATATTTGATTTTCTGTTCCTGTGTTAAGTTTGCTGAAAATGATGGTTTCCAGCTTCATCCATGTCCCTGTGAAGGACATGAACTCATCCTTATTCATGGCTGCATAGTATTTCATGGTGTATATGTGCCACATTTTCTTTATCTAATCTATCATTGATAGGCATTTGAGTTGGTTCCGTCTTTGCTATTGTGAACAGTGCTGCAATAAACATACATGTACATGTGTCTTTACGGTGGAATGATTTATAATCCTTTGGGTATATACCCAGTAATGGGATTGCTGGGTCAAATGCTATTTCTAGTTCTAGATCCTTGAGGAATCACCACACTGTCTTCCACAATGGTTGAACTAACTTACACTCCCACCAACAGTGTAAAAGCATTTCTCTTTCTCCAAATCCTCTCCAGCATCTGTTGTTTCCTGACTTTTTAATGATCACCATTCTAACTGGTGTGAGATGGTATCCTTGGGCAGGGCTCAGACTATCATTTTGCAATCCTGATACCCTACTTAGGGTAGAATGTCCCTCAGTTTGGGTCTGCCCTGCGAGGCCTCATGATTAGACCCTGTTGTGTATTTCTGGCAGGAACGCCGTGGAAGTGATGCTCTGTCCGCAGTGAACCACACCAGGGGCAAATCATGTTTACTTGGCCCATGGTGATGATGCTTATGTTGATCTTCTGGCTCAGGTGATGTGCATCAGGTCCCACCCCTAAACAGTTACTATTTTTCTGTTTGTATCTTGCAGAGATATACTCTTTGTATTCTATTTCTACTCTATTTCTATCTCTTTGTATTCTATATTCTATTTCTCATTGAATTTCTCCCCCATTGGTTTTAGCATGCAATGATATTTCTGTTTGCAACAATTAGCACTTGGTGGTCATCAAATGGTGACTTTCTATTTCCTTCCTTTCTCCTACATTTATTAGCTGACACTCCACTATAAGAAAGCACTTTCCCTTCTCCCCCATTTATTTCTATTCATCCATTTCTTTCTTTTAATATAAACATATGCATTTTTTCTTAAGAATCATCACCAATTTAATAAATAATCACCTGTTACTATAATTAGTAGTTGGAGGCTCAAATTGTTCCAGTGCTCATCAAACAGGCCCCTTCACTCTTTGGCCACTTGTTCTTTCCTGAAGTGCTTGTTCGGTAAACACACCAGGCTTTTCTGCAGCTCTTCTGATGGCACTGCCCACTTCTTGGCTGGATAATTCCTAGCACTTGTTAAACAGCCCACTTAGAAAGTTTCCCAACTTCTCATGTTCCCATCTCAAATCTTGCTGCTACCATATGACTCCATTGTTATCATGGATTGTGCACTGTGCTTGTTTGTTTAGGCTTATAAGCAGTTGGTTTGTGACTTACATTTCTTTATTATCCTTGTAAGGCACCTCCCTGGTCCACATGAGGAACTCAATACATGTATGCTGAATAAGTGAATAGGAAAAAAAATACCATGTAAACCCTCTGACTTCATATAACCTGCTATTCTACAGGCTTCTATTAGATAGAGTCTCATCACTTTGTTGTTGGGATCTATATCTTTGGTAATTTTTTCCCGTTGTTTTACATTACTGAGAAATGCATTATTAGTTCACATTCATGAAGGTTCTGGCATTATGTTTTATTTTTATTTAAGAGACAGAGTCTGATTCTGTTGCCCAGGCTGGACAGCGGTGGTGGAATCGTAATTCACAGCAGCCTTGAACTCCGGCACTCAAGCGACCTTCCGTCTCCCAAAGTGCTGGGGTCACAGGCGTGCACCACCATTGCTCGCCCATGCTTTATGTTGGAAATCCCTCCTTCATTGTTGGTTCCAACATACTCCCTTATTTTCTCAGGAACTCGGACATGTAATGCACATCTGACAGTAAACACACCAAAACGCAGCTGCAGAGAGGCTGGCATTTCCCTGCAAATCAAACTCTCCTATCATCTTCTACATCTCTGATCAGGGTAACCTCAAGCTTCCATTTGTTCAGACCATTTGTTCAGACCAAAGATGCAGGACCAAACATTTTTGACACCTGCATCTGGCCGATCAGCAAGTTCTGTTGGGTTCTAAATATAATCTGAAGAGAGTCTTCCTCTTGTCACTGTTCCTCTGCCACCATCCTTGCCCAAGCACCGTCATTCCTCCTTTGCAACGCTGCAGCTCTCTCCTTGTCAGCGTCCCTGCCCTGGCAGGCTGACTTCTGATTTTCAAACACCAGCCACGGTGATCTTGTTAAACCGAACTGGATTAAGTCCCTCTGCCAAGGCCTCTCCAATGACGTCACATCTTAGAGGAAAAGCCAAGTCTTACCACATCTTACAATGCTCTGAATGATGTGATACCCTCTTCCTCTCAGATACCAACTACTTCCTCCCGCTTTCTCCCCACCAGCCACACTCCCTCGGGCTGTTCCCTGAAAGTGTCCCCTCATCCCCTCTGACCATACACACACCAGCCTCAGGCCTTGACCATCCTCCCCATCTGGGGATAGCCCATGTCCCCTTCCTCAAGCTTCCTGGTGCTTCAATATATGTGACACATACATACTATATATTTTTTTCCTTTTAAGCTTAAATGCTAACACAACTTGTATTGACAGATTAATTAAGAAATTCAGCTGCTCTCTGTAAAGGCTTAATAAAAATGTAAATTATAATATAATGGCGAATTAATTGAAACACTCCAAAGTAGAGAAAGAATTGTGGAAAAGTTTAAAATTGCTCACAAGACTAACAGGGAGCCTGGTGACTTGGCCATATTGTATAGACTGTTTATGTAGCTTCCATCTGTGCCACGTCCAATAAAGTTGTTATTTACAGTCATGTGCAGATAGATCATGATGCTGCAGTCAATGGTCTGCATATACAACGGTGGTCCTATCAGATTATAATGAAAAATTCTCATCACCTAGTGACATCATAGCTGTTGTTAACATCATGGCACACGAACTTAATTTTTAAAAATAAATTTACTGTAGCCTAAGTGCACAGTGTTTCTAAAGTCTACAGTAGTGTAAGGTCCTGGCCTTCACATTCACTCACCGCTCGCTCACTGACTCACCCACAGCAACTCCCAGTCCTGCAAGCTCCATTCATGGTTAAGTGCCCTAGACAGGTCTACCATTTTTATCTTTCATGCTATATTTTTATTATACCTTTTCTATGTTTAGATACACACATACTTAACATTGTGTTACAGCTGCCTGTAGTATTCAGTACAGCAACGTTCTGCACAGGTGTGTAGCTTAGGAGCAACAGGCTATACCATATAGCTAGGCATGTAGTAGGCTATGCCATCTACGTTTGTGTAAGTACACTCTATGATGTTCACACAATGGCAAAAATCACCTAAATGTATTTCTCAGATTGTATCCCTGTGGTTAAGCAACACATGACTGTACCTCTATGTAATCAGTGTGTACGTTGCATGCACACATGTATGTATCTGTGTCTGTATGTACAGTGTGTGTGTACATGAACGCTTGTTGCTTTTGAGGTCACCAGGGTGCAGTATTTCAGTATGAGGCAGCAGACGGTTTACAATGGGGGAGAAGGCATTAGAAGAGTATCACGAGGTTTTTGTGAAGGCCAAGACGATGCTGCTTCAAATGTCCACACTGTAAACACACAGAGCCTTTGGGCTACCAGTTGTATCCTGTGCAGTCATAGTAGGTGGCTTAGGTGATTAATTTCCACCAGAGAGACGCTGCCTTTCCTTCGTCAATGCAGGTTTTGTTTTCTCCTCCCTTACAGCAGTCTTCAGTCACTGTTAGCCTTTTAAAGCATTTTTAAAGAATGAGTTGAAAATCAAGTGAAAAAGACAAAGCCCTGTCACTCATTTCCTCCTCCGTCTTTTGAGAAAGACATTAAGAAATGTGTCTAAAAGAAAATAACGTAATGATTTCTAAATCAACGGGAGCAATAGTTGGTTTCTTTTTTTTTTTTTTTTTTTTTGAGACAGAGTCTTGCTCTGTCGTCCAGGCTGGAGTGCAGTGGTGTAATCTCGGCTCACTGCAAGCTCCGCCTCCTGGGTTCAGGCCATTCTCCTGCCTCAGCCTCCCTAGTAGCTGGGACTACAGGCGTCTGCCACCACACCCAGCTAATTTTTAATATTTTTAGTAGAGACAGGGTTTCACCTTGTTAGCCAGTGTGGTCTCGATCTCCTGACCTTGTAATCCGCCCGCCTCAGCCTCCCAACGTGCTGGGATTACAGGTGTGAGCCACTGCGCCCGGCCGGTTTCCTTTTTCTGCCCTTAACATTAAAATTTTACCTTAAATGAATGAAGACCATTGAAAAACCATGAGCATGTATCCCACAGAGAAGACCAGGGATGCCTGCGCCTCACAGCCGGGCTGTGTCACGGGACTGAAGGCAAACACGCTGCACAGCAGCCTCTGCATCGGACTCAGGCTCCTGGGCCAGGGACTGCATCTTTTTCATTGAATTCCCCACACCCAGTACAGCATCTGGCTCGAAGTCGGTGCTCAATAAAATTCTGTTGACTGCCTGCCTGAGTGAACGGATAAATAACTGAAGGAGAATAGGCGGGGTCTGCCTGTGTGAACTGGAGACTAAGGGAGGATCTGCCGGGACTGTGCCATGAAGGCACAGCGGCACGCAGCCTGTGGCACAGCCTCATTAGCCCTTGCAGGTTCTGGTTATTGAAGAACCTGCTCACAGGTTCTTCACGTCACTCCCATAGGGAGTGAAGGGCCCCTGATCCCTCTGAGGTCAAGGGAATCTCTGGCAGGGACTGGGAGAGGGTGTAGGATGAGCTCTGACTGGTGTGGACACAGTCAGTCCCTCCTCACCTCAGCCATGCAGGAATGGCCCTGAAGTTTCCAAGGCTGTCACAGCTCCCATCTAGAGAAAACCAAGCTGTCTGGGTCCACACAGGTATATATCCTATGGCTATTACACGAGGCTTCTTGGCAGATATTCATGGATCTCTCAGAAAATGGGCAGCTTCTCACAGAACAGACGTGTGCCCACTGACTGACTTCAAATGCTCTCACTCGCTGGAAATTGCAGGTTTGCAAACACACTCCTGAATGCACTGCCAGGTTCAATGCACAGACAGTTTGCATGGAACGGGAGACGAGGTTCATCACAGAAAGAGGCCTGGGGATGCTGGTTTGAAGATGGATGGAATGCAGGCAGGACTACTGCGGCCCAGGGAGTGACCAGAGCCAGCAGAGTTGCCACCACCCAGGGCCTGGGAGGAACTGCTAAGGAGCCAGGCTGGGTTGCAGGATGTTTGGGTTGAAAGGTCCCCAGCACAGTGGTCCTTGTTCACTTCGTGGTCTTCCAGTTGGCAAAACAGAGGCCTAGACAATATAAGATACATCCCAGAGACAGCAATACACGACGAGGCCACGGGACTTCCAACTGACTGTCAAAAAGGAAAGTTCTGAGTCCCTGACCTGTCTGATTGCCTGGGCAGCTGTAACCCAAATCCTCTGAGCCCCCTGAGAGCAGTTTGGATAGGAAGAGAGCAGGGAAGATGTTGCTGGCTGGAGCCCTCGGGAGTGCCTCGGCGTTGCTGGAAAGATGACCAGCAGTCCTTCCTACTAGCTAGGACAGTGATTCCACCATGAGGACCTTGGGGCAGAAGTCAGGGGAGTGGAAGACAGGGTGCAGGAGGGCAAGGAGGTGAAGGAGGCAAGGACTTGGAGCCTAGCCAGAGAGGAGGGGAGTCCCTGCAGAGCCTGAGAACTCAGGAAGGCCGTGTGGCAAGGGATTGAAGCTGTTGGAGGAGGCCCAGAGGCCTGCCAATCAACTACTCAACTGATGGCACAGCTCTGAGGTGCTGCCCCACCTCACCACACAATCTGCCCTTGCTTGTGGTGCCAGTGCTACCTGGGGCACAATCGCCCTGCCGCCTTCTGAAAGTATATGCCCCACTCCCCACCCAACCTGCACCCCCGCCTTTGTCCATGAAATTGGCCACTTCAGCTAAGAGGCCAGCTGTGGCGAGAGAAAGAAATGCAAGTCATACATCCTTCTGGACTTTCCCTTTACACTCAAGCCCTCAACTTTTTCAGTGATAAAATTCAGATCATAGGAGATGTTCTTGGGGGATTTGTTTTTCCTATGCCATAGATATTTCTCTGTCAGCAGAGAGAGCTAATTCACTTCCCCCTACTTGCTGCATCGCTTTCCCTTGTGTAGATGTACTGTGATTCCTTTCACCATTTTTGTTTCATGGGCTTTGTCTTCCTGTTACAAAACAAAAGTAAAATTGGGACACTTGTCTGACTCTTGGCCTGCAGAGGCAGAAGTTGCTGGAGAAAAAAAAATCCTGCAAGTGGAGGTGCTGGATCAAAATGGAATTGCATGTTAAATTTAGATAGAGACTGCCATATTGTCCTTCAAGGACCATATACCAAGTAACGCATCATCAGTCACTAGCCACGTGAGTGCCGTCTCCCCACACCCTCGCCAAGACTGGACATCTGTGTTATTTTGTTTGCCAACATAGTAAGCAAAACGTGGTACCTCAGAGTTTTGTTGTTGTTGTTTTAATTGGCTCTCCTCTGATTACTCATGGAGCTGGTTAACTTTTCACATATTTACAGGCTATTTATATTTCTTCTTTGGTGAACTGCCTATGTATATATTTCCTGATTAATTTTACTTGCTCATTTTTCTTATTGATCTGAGGCACTCTGCGTATTATTATGGACACTACATTATCATTGGTGGCTTGTCTTTTCATCTTAAAATATGACTTTTCCCTACAGAAGTTGAAATTTTAATGAAATAAAATCTGTGCTGTTTATCTTCTATGGCTTGTGGGGTTTTGGGTTTGCTTAGAAAATTCTTCCCCTAAAATAAATACTATTCTCTGATATTTCCTTGTAATAGTTCTTGGGGTTTTCTCCTAAATGTTCACACTTGAATACATCTGGAAGTAACATTTGTAAATGGCAAAAGGTTTCCCCAGTGAATTGCTTTCACATGGATGACCAAGTGTTACTACACAGTTACATGGTCCGTCCTTCTTCACTGATTTGAAATACCACATTTATCATACACAATATGCCGTTGATGCAATCCTAAGGAGATAGGAATGGGCAACAGAAGCTGGAGTGGGGCTTCAAGGAACTGGGATTGTTTCTGCTACTCACAGAATGGGAGCATACGTAGAAGCTGAGCCATGCAGTTGCTCTCACACACCTGAGATCTCATCTTTCACAGTCTGAATACAAGGGCAGGAGTGCTGGGGTCCTAAAACCAATGTGAAAGGACCACCCAGCCTTTACCTGAAGGAATGTTCCCTGGATTATGGTTGTTCGAAGGCTGACTCACACACAGTGGAGAAACTAGACACGATGTTTTAGGGAAAAGAGCTTAAGGGTAGGTCCTCCTGTTGAAGCCAGCTACAATTAAGTCAAGAGAGGGGCAGGGGCAGGGTCAGGGGGCACAAAAGCAAAGAAATGCCACTTATCTGAAATCTCCAAGAGGAATGTGGATGGCTACTGGCACCTGCAGTTGATAGGGACCCACCAGATTCCAAGCCTCTGGGCTGTGAGCGATTGCAGGGCAGAGGCATCGGGAGCCTCACGTAGCAGAGACCTGAGACTGCTCCAGACACAAAATGAGCCCAGATCCCCCCACATGACTACAGGTAGGAAGCAGACTGAGAAAGCTGCCAGCTTGCAAGGATGCCATGGTCTCTTTAGTGCTCTATTCTCCAAAGAAGAGCCAAGGCCAGGAGAGTAGGAGATGGTGAAGCCCCTGCCCTGCTGGGAAACTGAACGACCAAGGGTGATGGGACCTCACAGCCTCTGCCCCGAGGAATTTCAGGGTTTCTATGGCCATTGACAGTCACCTGTCTCCCAGTTACTCCATTCCTGTTCTACTAGTGCATGTTGTTGTGTGGGTATGACTGTATGGTTGTGTGGTATCAGCTAACTTGTTCTTTTATTTAGTCCATGGGTCTCCAGACTTAAAGAAGCTGTATCTGCATCTTACAAAGAGACCACTAGGCATCATGCAGAAGCCCGTGACTTTGAGGCTGATGAGACTTTAGGATGTCTCCCACAGGGAGCAATTACCTTTGATATTTGTGTAGCAAAAAGACTGAATCAAATATTTGGTGACCAGAAGGGTACACTGTGGTGGGCATTAAAACTGTTCACTAATATCTACTTTTCTTCTGCTTCTGGGCACTCAGAAAAATTGTACCTCCTGGCATCCCCAAAGCTACATGTGGATATGTAACTTGCTTTGACCAATGAAATATGATAAGTGGCAGGTGTCATTTTAAGTGGATGCATTTAATTGCTAGTGTTCACCTTTCCAGTCCTTCTCTTCCTCCTGCCCTTAAGCCTGGTGACCTCCTGATGGCAGCACTCCACCAGCCTGGAGGAGAATGGCATGTAGCAAGCCCTGACTTCCCGGTGCACCAGGAGGAGAAAATAAACTGTGGTTTGAGCTGCCGAGATTTGGGGGTATGTGTTACTGTATCTAACTTAAACTAACTGAAAGTATCTTCATTCATTCCCATGGACACAAATATCTCTATATTGATGACTCGCAGATTTATAATTCTAATGCAGTCCCCAACCCTGAGCTAGACAGAGTTTTTTTTTTGGTTCTGCTTTTCTTAACCTATGAATATTCAAGTGCCCAAGACTCCGCGTTGAGCTCCTTTTTCTTCTCTGTCTACACTTTCCTCCCCTGTAATCTTATTCCACATCAGGCCTTAAATATTTAAGCACCAGTGTCTTCCAAATTTAAATCTCTAGCCCTGACTAGTACCTCTCTAGTACACATCAGTTAAGTTAATTCCTGGATAGTTCCTACATGACTCTGGACTCTTGAAACTGAATTTAAGCATTTTCTCTGTCTCCTGAATTTCACGATTGAGTCAACCACTATTACCTAATATAAAAAAGTTCCTTGAAGACATCAACACACACACACACACTTTGTGAAATAGTGTTTGCATTTTTTCCCACTTAAGTAGTAAGACAGGAGCAAATTTCCTAATTTAAAAAAATCCCTTGAACAGCGTAGCTAAGAAGAAAGGAAGGAAAGAAAAAAGGAAAGGGAGATCTAAGCTTGATCATATCAAACAGAAAACGTAAACACTATGAACAGAATGTTATTGTACCCCATCAGCAACCTGTCTTTAATAAATCACTTTGCGAAGCAAGAATCAGAACTGAAACTAGCCCCTTTCCCAAGATGTATATTCCTTAAGAAATATGCCCTTGAGAACACTGCTCTCAAGGACCCTTAAGTCATCAGTAACTTCATGTGGGCTCCAATGGCTGCAATGATCCACTGCACCTACCAGCCAAGAGCACATTCTAGAGGAGCTCTCAATGTTAGAAGTGATGATGGCATTGTCACGGTTCTTTTTGTCGACAGTGTTCAATGGGAAGATTGTTCCTGCATGGGTCAATTTCTAGGAAAATCCACCTGAAGTAGAGATGGAAAACAGCAAAAACAGTAACAGAAAAAACACATGTGGCCTGCCTCACTATGTCATATTACGATACATGGAAAAGTCTGAAATCTTCACTTACATCTCCCTATTTTGACTCCTCATCAGACAGAGGTGAGGCTGACTGAGAGGGAGACAGGAGGCTGTGGGCCAGGGCCATGGGCCATGCGGGAGCAGGTGCTAGGTCCAAGCGCCCATTCTCCCCTACCAGGTCTCAAATCTATCACCCCATCATGTCCAGCACAAGAACGTGGCCATGCATCCATTCTCAGCCTGGCATCCCATACTCTGAGTGGCTCATCTCTCAACCTCACCTCATATCCCCACCTTTCCCAATCTTCCTACAGCAGAGTTTGTGCTGATTTGTAAGGTTGCCTCTATTTTGTACAAGTTCCTATATCGTCCAAGGCCTGTTCTGGGCTTTCCGGTTTCTTCCACAGAACCAGCCCAGGCAGGAATGCCATATATTGTAGTTACCATTCATTTAAAACGTTGATCTCTCCATTCACCCTCCTTTTTCCCCCTCACTGTTGTCTCAGCTACTTAGACCTTTAGTATTCAATAGGTATTTTAGAATTATTTTGTTAAATTCCACAAAAATCCATGTTGAAATGTTGAGCATTTGGACTGTATTCATAGGCCAATTCGTGAGGAACTGTCATCTCACCACACAGAGTCTTTTGATCTAGAATGAAATTCCAATGAATATCCCTCATTCATTCTTCAATCTGGTACCAGCTGGCCTCAGCTGTGGCCTTTCCTCCAAGACTATTCTTGCTAAGATCCACAGGACGGCCCTGTTACCAATACTGTGGGTGTTTCATTCCCTGTTTTATTTGCCTCCCTGTGTTTGTTGCCTTTGATGACTTCTTCCCATTCTCCTCTGTTGCTGCAATAACACCTGGCTCTCCTATTTCATCTAACTACTTCTCAGCTGCCCCTTCTGACTTTTCTTGGCTGGCCTTTCTGTGGCTATCTGACATGTAAACGACTCCCCAGGGCTCCACTCTGAGTCCTTTATGCTCACTTATGCTTTCTCCATAGACGAAGCTGTTAGTAGCCACGTCTTTAAATATCACCCAAATGCCAACACTTTCCAGGTTTATATTTCAAGCCCCCAACTCTCTTCTGAACTTTACCTTGGTCTTGTACATCTGACCACTTAGTCTCCACCTGGATACTTCACAGTTATTGCAAACATAATGAGGCGAAAAGCACATCTGGCTCTCCTCTTTGAATTGGCTTCTCCTCCAATTTTCCTGAGTTTAGTAAAAGGTTCTTCCATCTACTCAGTTGATCAAGCCAGTATCCCGGGAGCCATTCTCAGTCTGCCTTCTCCTTTCACGGTGCATCAGTAATTTCATGGTGGCATTTCCACCTTTAAGATAGCATTGAGGCTACTGGATTCTCCCCATCTTCACTTCTACCATCTGCCCCAAGTACCCAGCAGAGAGCAGCTGAGATGGTCCCTCATTCCTGCTCTCTGACCCCACCTCAATCCATTTTACGTTAGCAATCTGAATGACCTTTTCAATGGGTTCATACTTTTCCTTCACCCTAATTCTACAGTTACAGAGAATTACAGAGAGAATGAAACAGAAGACCCTTTCTGTGACCTGGGCAGCCCCTGCCTAACTCTCCACCTCTCTACGCATGACCTCTCTTTATTCCTCATTCTCCTGCTGTGTGAGCTTTTTCCCTCAACACTCTCAGGATCGTTCCTCCTTGGCCCAGAATCTTTCCTATAAGGACTCATACATACCCGTTAGGTCTCAGGTGCTATGTCACCTGCTCAAATACTTTCCTTGGTTAAATTATCTCAATGAAGTCCTACCTTTATTTTCCCATGAACCCACTTTTTTCCTTTACTATGCTTCACATTCATTACAATTATGTGCATGTGTGTTACTAGCTTATCTTTTATTATACTGTGAGGTCCAGGTAGGGATGGACTATGTCTGTCATTCTCCCCTGGAGATCCAGCAGTTGGCCTGATGCCCAGTGCAGAGATACCTAGAGAGCACCAGCTAAAAACAGATGTGTGTACAGTAGTCCTGCCTTATCTGTGGTTTTTCTTACACATGGTCAACTATGGTCTGAAAATAGGTGGGTACAGTATAATAAAATATTTTGAGAGGGTGATAGAAGCCATATTCACATAAATTTTATTACAGTATGTTGTGATAATTGTTTTAAGTTATTGTTGTTATTATCTTGCTGTACCTAATTTATAAATTAAACTTTATCACAGGTAGGTATGTAGGAAAAAGTTAGTATATATAGGGTTTGGTACTAGCCACAGTTTCAGGTATCCACTGGGGTTTCGGAATGTGTTCTCCATGTATGGGGGTGTTAAGGGGTTACTGTATCTGCTTACTGAAGAAATCAATAACTAAAGTTTATCACCATGATACCCTGAAGATGAGCAAAACAAGCATGGGCTGTTAGTCCTGGTTTGCGTAATAACTCTGATACTGACTGTCATGGGAAAGAAGAAATAACAGCATGGTGACTTCAACGCCTAGCATATGGCAGGCAATGGGTTGTGGCCACAAACAGTCACATTAATATGGAAGCTTGCATGTGAAGTAGTAAAGAATGTGGCTACTGAGTGTGGCCCCTTTTTTTTTTTTGGTTTTCCTTTTAAAGTTAAAACTGGTACTTAGATCTGATATCTAGTTTACCTTCACGGGCATTCCATGTGGTACCTGGGAAATAATGTAGTTAAAATTGGGTATTATTTCATTTTCACTTTTAGATTTAACCCTCTGCTTTCTGTGTGCTTAATCCCACCTCACTCACAGGCATGCCCTGAGGTCAATGCACCTGTCCATAAGCACACCTCACACTCTCCTTGGAGGGCAAGGCTCCCCCAAACTATGACTGCAGCTGTAGCCTCCAGATCGTGGTCAGATTTCTCAACCCTCCTGTCCACATCTGCTGTATCAGTTCCTTCTCTCTGCAAGCTCCCCAGCCCTCTGCCCTTTGTCCCCCACTCTTATTCCTCCCACTGGGTCTCCTGTGTGCTTTATTTTTCCTTCTCTCTCCTATGATACTAATGATTCCTGTTATGAACTGAATGTCTGTGTCCTCACCAAATTCATATATTGAAACTCTAGCCCCCCAGGGTAATGGTATTAGGAGGTGGGGCCTTTGGCAGGTGATTAGGTCATGAGGGTGCAGCCTCATGAATGGAATTCGTGTCCTTTTAAGAAGAGACACCTTGCTTCCTCTCTCTCTGCCATGTGAGGACACAGCAAGAAAGTGGTTGTCAGCAACCAGGAAGAGAGCCCCACCAGAACCAACCATGTTGGCACTCTCTTCTTGGACTTCCCAGCCTCCAGAACTGTGAAAATAAATGTCTGTTGTTTAAGCCACTCAGGCTACAGTATTCTGTGACAGCAGCCCATGGTACCTGAGAGACAACCCTCTGCATTTAAAGCTCTTACACCTTCCATTATGTTATTTTACTTTTTTCCCCTTCTCCATAACTACCTTTAATGCTGGCTCTCTCCCTTCTCTAACTGCCTTGTTCTGAACATGCCTTGCTTGAGAGAGTTCATCCATCCCTGTCAAAGGCATCAAATTTCCCCTATGTGTTTGGCTCTGAAATGTCAACCTTGTGGCCAGCCTCTCAATTCAAACTCAGATCATTCTCCAGTTTCTGCTGCAGAATTTTATTTCTTGGAGCGTACACTGAAGTGACCACACCAGATGATATGAGGTCAGATTCAGCTGCTGCCAAGGTGTAATAAGAATGGGGTTGGGTGGAGATGACCTGGGTTAAATCCCAATGCTACTATTTCTCAACTCTGTGACCTTGGGCAGGATACTCAGGCTTTCTACAACTTTTTGTTCTCATCTCCAACATGGGGGCAGTCACAGGATTGTTATCATCCCCCAGCACCGAGCCCATGGTCAATACAAAGTGAGCCCCACATGGTCTACAGGAGGTCAGTGATGGACATGATGGAGGGATGGAGGACCACTGGTAGTTCAAGCTCAGGTACTGCATGCTTTCTCCCTGGAGAAGAGTTTAGTAGCACCTTGGTCACGTTGCTAAAGTGTCAAAGGAAAAACTATAAAATATATGTACAAAATATCCTTAGGACTAAATCCAAGGTCCTCTATTCTCCCTAATAGTTGAAATGATCTCTTGGGTCTCAGGGGTTGTGCAGCACCAGACTCCTGGGATAATGCATTTGTGGCATAATCTGTTTTGTTATAACTGTTTGATGTTTCAGTCAAATGCTGGTGAATCACGTGCATTTTCTCCTTCTCTAAAGGGAGACCTCTTTTTACATCCCTATGGAGTTTTCCACATTCAGGAATTGAGAGTATTTTCTGATTTTGCATTCTAAAAGAGTAAGGTAAGAACACAGATGTTTATAGCAGATTTATTCATAATTGCCAAAACTCAGAAGCAACCAAGATGTCCTTCAGTAGGTGAATGGATAAACTGTGGTACATACAGATAATATAATATTATTCAGCACTTAAAAAAAAAGGGCTATAAGGCCACGGAGAAAACTTAAGTGCATGTT
Source organism: Macaca mulatta (assembly GCF_049350105.2). Classification (NCBI taxonomy): domain Eukaryota; kingdom Metazoa; phylum Chordata; class Mammalia; order Primates; family Cercopithecidae; genus Macaca; species Macaca mulatta. Next base: position 7,470,516 of record NC_133412.1, on the reverse strand, counting down.
ACTAAGTGAAAGAAGCCAATCTGAAAAGGCTGCATACTATATGACTGACAAGCTGGAAGAGGCAAAACCACAAGGAGAGTAAGATCAGTGGTTGGCCAGATGCGGTGGCTCATGCCTGTAATCCCAGCACTGTGGGACTATGAGGCGGGTGGATCACGAGGTCAGGAGATCAAGACCATCCTGGCTAACATGTTGAAATCCCGTCTCTACTGAAAATATATGTAAAAAATTAGCCGGGTGTGGTGGCGGGTGCCTGCAGTCCCAGCTACTCGGGAGGCTGAGGTAGGAGAATGGTGTGAACCCAGGAGGCAGAGGTTGCAGTGAGCCGAGATCATGCCACTACACTCCAGCCTGGGCAACAGAGCGAGACTCCATCTCAAGAAAAAAAAATCAGTGGTTACCAGGGGCTAGAGGGAGGAAAGGACGAACAGGTGGAGCACAGAGGATTTTAGGGCAGTGAAACTACTCTGTATGATACCATAATGGTAGATGCATGTCATTATACATTTGTCTAAACCCGTGGAGTATACAATGGCAAGAGTGAACCCAGATGTAAACCACAGACTCTGGGCAATAATGATGTCTCAATGTAGGTTCATTAGTTGTAACAACTGGACCCCTCTGGTGGGGGAGGCTGACACAATGGAGAAGTCTATGCATGTGTGGGGTTGGAGGTGAATGGGGACTCTTTACACCTTCCTCTCAATTTTGTTGTGAACCTAAAACTGCACTAAAAATAAAGCATATTAAAAAAGGGTAAGATAGGAAATTATCCTCAATGAAAAAATATATAATCACACAAACAGACATTTCCCTTTCAGTAATGCTTTTTGAACCTGCTCTAGTCCTCTGGGGAGAAGAACGCCAACCAGGAGGAGGGAGATACAGGATCCTGAGAGCTAAAGGTGGACCAAGTTCTCTCCTCTCTCTTCCCTGGAATTTCTACTTTGATATTAAAATCATGTCTAAAAACAGACTAATCATCCCCTCAGTCTCTCCTACACTCCATGGCCTTTTCCTCCAACTATTTTTCTTTACTTAGTCATGCAAACAGAACGCCTGGAGTCAGTGGAACTCATTAAACAGCAGAAAGCATATAGATGCATTCTACTGTCATAAGAGAACTTACTCCTGACTGGTATACATGCACAGGGCTGGTGTCTCCTCTGTCCCTGGCTCTGCTGTGAATAACTGTGAGGAAAATGAGGCTCTGAGAGATGCCTGGTCTCACCCAAGGGAAAGCTGGGGTTAAAAGGATACATATGGTCTCCTAGTTGTGATTTGATTGTGCCATGCTTCACATTTATATCAAGGAGAGGATACTAGTAGTTGCACGACTACAGCTTAACCGGCTATTGAAACATACAATGCATGTTAGAAAGCTGTTCACAACATATGGCTAAAACAACTAAAAAGTTGGTTCTTGGAGAAGTCTACTCTAGTCCCTTGGAAATGCCACAGTGTGGATTTCAACTGGGGCATATGTAACAAGCATGCGCTTCCCAAGTTTCCCATGTACAGGTGGTTCTATCAATTGCATCGCACTCCAGAAAATATTGTATTGGTGAAGCCAGATTCGTACTGTGGAAAAGAATTCATTCTAAGTGGAAAGAGTGACAAAGAAGACAAAGAGCAACAAAGAATTCTTCCCACCTCCAAGTCCTTCTTCCAGTGCTTCTTCGCACAGAATACTTGCTTACTAGTTTGGTTTCTGTGTTACTCCCCACTTTCCTAGTTGTGCATTCCTTTGGATATCAGTCTCCATGTTTTGCTAGGGTTGCAATAAATCTTATCCAAACCACAATCTTGAGGTCCTCCCTTCAACCACTGGTTCAAGCTTTAATTGCTCCTCCACACAACAGACAAAACATAAGAATTAAAACTCAGCCAGTCTCCTGAAAAGAAGGTCTTTAACAGCATCTTGGTTTGCCACAGTGGGCTCTGGAGCCCGAGTTTCAGTCCTGACTCATGATCCTGGGGCCGTGCAAACCTGGCCAAGTTGGTGATATATCTGCACTCTGATTTCCTTACATCTTAACTCAGTGGATTGCTGTGGGGGTGAACTGAGACAAACACAAAGGGCTGAGAACAGAGCCCAGCTCAGAGCAAATCTAACCAGATGACACTGACATCTGTCACCATTACCTTCCATGAGTTTGGTCAACTCTGGCTCTTTCTGACCCTCCACCAACACCCCCTCCTCTACCAGACTCACTGTAGGCCCCACTCACTCTCTGGGCAACTGTAGGATTTGTGAATAAGCCGTTTCTTCTGCCTGGGTGTTCTTTCCACTCTCTGCCTCCTCTACCCCAACATTCACATCCTGCTGCTCAGTCTGGCTAATTCTTATTGGTCCTTCAGAGTTCAACTTATAAACACTTTTTCCTCCAGGAAGCCCTCCCTGGCTGCCTAGACCAGGTTAGCCCTCTGGCTCTCTATCCTGAGCATGCCTGTGGTTCCATTAGGGAACAGAGATTACATCCATCTTGTTCACCACTGTCTCTTCAGTGCCTAGCATGGCACAGGGCCATGATACCCCACAAATATCTGCTGAATAAATGAAGTCATGGCTGGAGCTGTCACGATGGGGTCAGCTATAGACAGGAGGCTGTCTGAGTGCTCTCAAATGGCAAGTTTGTCAGAAAAAGAATTCGAGACTCAAGTCTCAGTCACATAATGGGGAAATACAATCAGAAGTCAAGAGAAAGAGGAGACCCAGCCAATCATCCAAAATAAGAGTGTTCAGAGGATGCCTGAAAGCTGCAGGTATGGAGACAGGACAAGCTAGAGAAGCTGATCATGTTTCAGCAGGGGAAGGTGAAACACATTAATATAAAAAATGTCAATTTTTTCAAAATTAACCCAAAGCTGGAACACACTGTCAATCAGAGTTCTATCATTGCATTTTGGGGAATTGGATACAATTATTTTGAAGTATGAACAAAAGAACTGATAAGAATAGTAGTAATACACCAACAACAGTCAAGCCAAGAGCTAAATCAGGAATGTACTCCCATTCACAATTGTCATGAAAAGAATAAAATACCAAGAAATACGGCTAACCAGGGAGGTTAAAAATCTCTATAAGGAATAATACAAAACACTGCTCAAAGAAATCAGAGGTGACACAAACAAATGGAAAAACATTTCATGCTCATGGATAGGAAGAATCAATATGATTAAAATGGCCATACTGCCCAAAGCAATTTTAGATTCAATGCTATTCCTATTAAACTACCATTGAGATTCTTCATAGAACTAGAAAAAAGTATCTTAAATTTCATATGGAACCAAAAAAGAGCCTGAATAGCCAAGGTAATCATAAGCAAAAAGAATAAAGCCGGAGGCATCGTGCTACCAAACTTCAAACTATATTATAGGGCTATGGTAGCCAAAACAGCATGGTACTGGTACAAAAACAGATACATAGACATCAATGGTACACAATAGAGAACCCAGAAATAAGACAGCACACCTTCAATCATCTAATCTTTGGCAAACCTGACAAAAACAAGGAACGTGTAAAAGACTCTCTATTCAATAAGTGGTGCTGGGATAACTGGCTAGCCAGGTACAGAAGATTGAAACTGAACCCTTTCCTTTCACCATATACAGAAATCAACTCAAGATGGATTAAAGACTTGAATGTAAAACCCAAAACTATAAAAGCTCTAGGTGACAACCTAGGCCATACCATCCTGGACATAGTTACAGGCAGAGATTTCATGATGAAGATGCCAAAAGCAATTGCAAAGAAAGCAAAAACTGACAAATGGGATCTAATTAAAGAGCTTCTGCACAGCAAAAGAAACTACCAACAGAGTAAACAGAGAACCTATAGGATGGGAGAAAATTTCAGCAAACTGTGCATCCAACAAAGGTGTAATGTCCAGCATCTATAAGGAACTTAAATAAATTTACAAGAAAAATAAAACCCATTAAAAAGTGGGCAAAGGACATAAACAGACTTCTCAAAAGAAGACATACATGTAGCCAACAATCATATGAATAAAAGTTCAGTATCACTGATCATTAAAGAAACACAAATCAAACCCACAATGAGATACCATCTCACACCAATCAGAATGGCTTTTATTAAAAAGTCAAAAAATGGCTGGACATGGTAGCTCATGCCTATAATTCCAGCACTTGGGGAGGCCAAGGCGGGGGTGGATCACCTGAGGTCAGGAGTTCAAGACCAGCCTGGCCAACACGGGGAAACCCCGTCCCTACTAAAAATACAAAAAAATTAGTTGGGTGTGGTAGCACTAAAAATACAAAAAAAATTAGTTGGGTGTGGTGGCACACACCCGTAATCCCAGCTACTCGGGAGGCTGATGCAGGAGAATTGCTAGAACCTGGGAGGCAGAGGTTGCAGTGAGCCAAGATTGAGATCACGCCACTGCACTACAGCCTGGGCAACAGAGTGAAACTCTGTCTCAAAAAAAAAAAAAAAAAAGTCAAAGTCAAAAAGTAACAGATGCTGGCAAGGTTATGGAGAAAAAGGAACATTTTATACATCATTTATACATTGTTGGTAGGAGTGTGAATTAGTTCGACCATTGTGGAAGATAGTGTGGTGATTTCTCCAAGTCCTACAGATAGAAATATCATTCAACCCAGTAATCCCACTACTGGGTATATACCCAAAGCACTATAAATCATTCTACTGTAAAGGCACATGTATCTGTATGTTCATTACAGCACAATTTACAACAGCAAAGACATGGAATCAACCTAAATGCCCATCAATAATAGGCTGGATAAACAAAACGTGGTACATAAACATCATGGAATACTATGCAGCCATAAAAAAGAATGAGATCATGTCTTTTGCAGGGACATGGATGGAGCTGGAGGCCATTATCCTTAACAAACTAACGCAAGAAAAGAAAACCAAATACCGCATGTTCTCACTTACAAGTGGGAGCTAAATGATGAGAACACATGGACACATAGAGGGGAACAACACACTCTGGGGCCTACTGGAGGGCAGAGGGTGGGAGGAGGGAGAGGATCAGGAAAGATAACTAATGGATACTAGGCTTAATACCTGGGAGATGAAATAATCTGTACAACACACCCCCATGACACAATTTTACCTTTGTAACAAATCTGCACATGTGCCCCTGAACTTAAAAGTTATAAAAATAAGATAAATAGTAATAATGATAAAAGCAGTGAACACGTTTACACTTGTAGTTGCACTAGCAATGGGTGAGGGTGACTCCACCCCCCCAAAAAAAGATTAGCCACAGCTTGATCATTACAGAAGCTAGGTGATGGGTGCATGGCACTCAGTATATTACTCTGTACATATTTATAGATGTTTAATATTTTCCATAGTTGAATGTTTAAAGATGTAAGTAAAATACAATAAATTTAGCAGAAAACAAAAAAGAGGTGCTGTCTTAAGCTCTTTGTATATATTAACACACATCCAAACTCAAACAAGAAAACTAGAAAAGAATGACAGGGAGGGAGTGTACACCTCACACTGAAGCTGTGCTGACCAATGCACTGTGAGACCAACGTATGTTCCAGGTGCCATTGCTGTCCCCAGGGAAGAGTAGTTTATTTAACAGACAGAGCCGGCAGAAAACAAATTTATATCCCCCACCCCCAACACAAGTAAGTTTTGGATAAATTTAAAATATAAATGTAAAATAAAATAACTAAAAATATTAAAATAAAATATATTCAAATATTTGTATGGCTTTGTATTTGTATGACTTTGGCTTGAAGACTTTTTTTTTTTGGTGGGGGGGACGGAGTCTCGCTCTGTCACCAGGCTGGAGTATAGTGGCATGATCTTGGCTCACTGCGACCTCCACCTCCCAGGTTCAAGTGATTCTCCTGCCTCAGCCTCCCAAGTAGCTAAGACTACAGGCACCCACCATCACACCCAGCTAATTTTTGTATTTTTAGTACAGACAGGGTTTCACCGTGTTGCCAAGGCTGGTCTTGAACTCCTGGGCTCAGGCAATACGCCCTCCTCAGCCTCCCAAAGTGCTGGAATTACAGGTGGCATGAAGACCTTCTTAAGCAATGTTGGATAGGTAGAAATCATAAATAAAAATAATAGAAATATTTAACCAGACAATGTTTCTTAATATGGTAAAATAAACAATATAAAAAGACATTAATATACTTGGAAAAATCGTTGAAACACATACGCAGGCAAAGGACTAATAGCCCTCTAAACAAAGAACTGCTATCCACTATTGAAATAGAGACAACCCCACAGAAACTCCAGCAAAAGACACGAACAAGCAGTTTACAGAAAATGAAATCAAGATGCATCAAAAAGGTAGTCATGAAAAAATGATGCAAACTGCCAATGCCGTATCATTTTCACACAAACTGGAGAAACCCTGGGGATGACATCCGGGGTCAGAGGGGTTTAGTGAGCACTGCACGCACTTGCATTTTGGGGGAAGATGTGAACTTCTATGCCCTTTTTGGAAAGTAATCTGGAAATGGTGATTCAAGTTCAGTATCTAAAAACTTGTTGACTCAGTGGTCCCATTTTTGGAAACATATCTTACAGAAATAAGAGCAGGAGTATATTAGAAAGTGTTCAATGATACAAAGAATTTTGGAAGTTGCAGAAACTGGAGAAAGTCAGCATGCTTCTCAGCAGGAAATAACTGGATAGACTGAATGTGTTCATACGGGACTATCACACAGCATTCAAGAAAGAAATTAGACTCGATTTGCTGATCTGGAAGGACATCCATGCTGTACGCTTTCCTGAGGAAGGGAAGCTTCAGAATCATGTGTATTGTAGGGAATCATGGACAGTAGGTTGCAAAAAAGTATCTATTTATAAAAGTACATATTTATGTTCATAAATGTATAGGTGTAGCTGGTAGTTTGTACATAGTATCTGTAAGCTCAAGGAAGTATAAATTGGGTGGTATTAACATTTTTTAGCTTCTTTTCATTGTTTCACTGGCTGTAAAAATGTCATTATTTTTGCAATAAAATTAATTGAGTGCATTTTTATAAAAGGTTAACAGTTTGCCAGAGAAAACAAGGGAGAGAATTTCCAGGAGGGAATAATTAGTTAAATAGGAGCCAGCAAAGACTGAGAAGAACTTGGGCATGGGGGGATGGGGAGAGATGGAGGAGGGAGAATGGCAGGGGGCCTGGAGCTAATGATGAGGATGCTATGGGGCCAGATGAGGACCTCCGTGGAGCCCTTATCTCCTAGCTCTGTAACTGGCATCCTAAGTGTAAAGAGGAGAGGTGAAAAATTTGGCTGAGGATGGAGACCTGAGCATGCATGAAGTCAGACTGGAAGAGAAGAAGGAACTCCGGGCACCACTATCAGCACTGAATCTACATAAGAGGTCCAGGGAGGGACAGCAGCTGCCTGCATCCTCCTTGGAGCAATCCCATACAATTTCCAAGGGTCCCAGAGGCATTCTGATAGAGCATGACAGTGATCCCTAATTTGATAACCCAGGAGGATTATCTGCTGTGACAGCTTTCTGTGGAGGAAGGTACCAGCACCTACGCTGCTTCCACTGATCAGGACTGTTACCACCTGTACACGCACTCGCCACTCCTCTGCAGCTCTCTCCACAAGTGCAGCCTGTTGACTCCTGAAATGCAGCCTTACAATCATGGTGGCCCCAAAATGATTATGTTTCTCGGGATAGTACACAAAGGCGCACTGCTGATCTGACAGCCTGGATGCCGGAAAGCTTAGAGGCAGCCTTCCTGATTTTAAGACAACTCAAATTACTCTTCAGAGGACATTTTAAACTTTCATTTATACCTACCAAGTATCCTTAAAGCAAGGTATTCCCACACCATGTCGGGATTCCTGTAAATGCCACATGGCATCAGATCAGATATCAAGTACAGAGGTCTCTGAGGACACTGGACCTGCTGGGGAAGGGGCTCACTGGGGGCTGCAGAAAAGGAAATGGTCTGATGAAAGTACACATTTCTGGGGAGCAGCCCAGACTTGTCACAGAGAAATTTCTGGATGTGGGTCTGGGACTGATTTACAAAAACCCCAGGTATTTTTAAGCCATTCATCTTGGATCAAATGGCTTTGGAAACCACTCAAAACTCTCATAGTACTGAGCGCTTGCAGCCAGTGTAGGGACCCAACAAACACCTGTGGATTGGCTTTCTATAATGAATGCAATTTGAGGTTCTGTGTCTACTAGTCGCGTGATGTCATCCAGTCCAATGCTGAAAGTATTGGATTCAGTATATCAAAAACAACTGGATATTCACTGTTGGCTGTACCCTTTCTCAAAAAAATTAATGAAATAAAATAAAATGAAATAATATCTTAAAAGTAGTTGCAGGTCATTGCAAAATCCAGGAGGAAAATAACAGTTTGGCTAGCTTTAGACTTAATTAGATAAATACGCACATTGCCATTTCCATGGTAATGTTAACACAATAGACATAAGAGATATATAACTTTCAAATAACTACTAAGGTGAAAATGCAATGCCCACATTTGCTCACCATGTCTTTTTTTTTTTTTTTTTTTTTGAGACAGAGTCTCCTTCTGTTGCCTAGGCTGGAGTGCAGTGGCACCATCTCAGCTCACTGCAACCTCCACCACCCAGAATCAAGTGATTCTTGTGCCTCAGTCACCAGAGTAGCTAGAATTATAGGCATGCACTACCATGTAGTAGAGATGGGGATTTGCCATGTTGGCCAGGCTGGTCTTGAACTCCTGGCCACAAATGACCCACCCACCTCAGCCTCCCAAAGTGCTGGGATTATAGGCTGAGCCACTGTGCCTAGCCTCACCATGTCTTTTGAATGCCTACTCTGGGCCAGGCCCTTCTGAGGCACTGCAATGTATCAGTGAACAGAAAAGGCAGAAATTCCTCATGGGGCTTCTTTTCTAACAGGGGCAGACCCGTCTTTGAATGATGCCACACTTGGTGTACCGCATAGGATTTTACAGGTGACAGACTACTACCACGATGAAAAGACAACAGAAAAGGGCAGGGGAGAGGAAGGCCGAGGTGACTGTGAGGACATGAGTGGGGTGGCCGGAACAGGCCTCACTGAGAAGGTGATTCTGGAACAAGGAGGTGGAGATGAGCTGGTGACTCGGGTGCCTGGCAGGGCAACAGCCCCCAGAGGCTGGAGCAGCTGCAGGTGGGCAGGTGTGTCTGAGTGCCCAGAGCAGAGGTGGGGTTGCAGCTGAGGCCTCTCGGGTTGCCAGAAGCCCCATGACACTCACCGCTTTCCCTCTGTGTGAAACCAGGAGTCGCTGCAGGCTTTGGAGCCCAGCCGCCTCATGCTAGAGCTCACATGTGATGGGGCTCACTCTGGCTGCTGCTCAGTGAGCAGATGGTGGGGGGAGAGTGGGAGGTGGGAGGAAGGAGAGAAGCAAGGAGGAGATGAGTCAGGAGGCCACTGCCTTCCCGGAGGAAGGAGGATAATGGTCTGGCGAGGATGGCTGCCGTGGGGGTGAGAAAAAGTGGTGAATTCTCAATGTATTTTGAAAAATTAGTTTAAAAAAGAATCCAGAAGAAGGCAATAAATGAGAGGGGGAAAAAAAACAGAAGATGTGAAACAAATAGAAAGTACAAGAGGAGCTCGGTAGAGGTGATCCCAAATGTGCCACTAATTAAATTAAATGTAAAGAGACCAGATGCTCCAGTTAAAAGCAATAAATTGGCAGACTGAACGCAAGATTCAACTACATGCTGTTTATAGAAGACATCTAAAGCATACACAGAGAGGACAAAATTAAAAGGGTGGGTAAGAAATACATCATGTGAATTGTAACCAACAGAAAACTGGTGTAGTTACATTAACAACAGACAGAATAGACTTTTAGGTAAAAAACATTTGCTAGTGATAAAAAGAATTACTTCAGAATGACAAAATAAAAGTAGGACATATATGTGAATGTACTATTGACAAACTTTACTTAAGGGTCATATAGAATTACACTCTCAAGGGCTGCAGACTACAAAATGCTCTTAGTACAAATGGAACATTTACAAAATATTTATCATACTCTGAGCCATAAAATGCATCATAAAAATTTAAAAAGAAGAGATCATACAGACCACGTTTTCTGACCACACTACAATTAACTTAAAAAGACAACTAGCAAATCCCCATATGGTTAGGAGATTTAACACATACTTCCAAATAGCCCATAGGATTTGCTTCAAAATAATACGAGGTTGTGGTGGGAACAAGGATATAGAAAAAGTAAGATTGGCCACAACTTCATACTTAAAAAAAATTTTTTTTAAATTATACTTTAAGTTCTAAGGTACATGCGCACAATGTGCAGGTTTGATACATAGGCATACATGTGCCAGGTTGGTTTGCTGTACCCCACAACTTCATAATTGTAAAAGTTGGGAGATGAATACATGGATACTCACTTTATTGTTCCATACACACATAGATATTTAATATTTTCAAGAGTGAAATGTTAGAAATGTAAGTAAAATAAATAAAACCTGAAGGAAAAATCACAAAAATAACTCAACAATGAAAGAAGAATCACAACTGAAATAATAAAATATTTTGAACTAAATCATAAAATATGTCACAAAAGCTTAGTAAGAGACAATAAAAGCAATAAAGTTTTATTTCTTTAGATGTATATACAAGAAAATAAAAAATACCAAAAATTAAGGAGCCAAATGCCCATTTCAATAAGTTAGGAAAAAATAGCAAAATAAACACAAAAAATTAGAAGAAAAACAATGATGAAGATCAGAAACTTTTTAAAAACCACAGAAAACAAATATATGGTAGACAGGACCAAGAAAATCAACCATTAGGCTTATGAAAAGAATAATACTATTGAGAACCTCTAAAAATAATTCTATGCAAATAAATTGGCAAATATGAATATAATGGACACAGTCTTAGAAAAATAAAACTTACCAAAGCTGATTAAAATATCAGAAAACTCGGACAGCCCTATAACCATTAAATGAGTTAAATCAACAGATATATACATTTTTTTTTCTATAAAAGGATCTCTAGGTGCAGATGGTTTTCTTGACAAATAAAGAAATAATTCAGTCTTACAATCTAATTCACAATAAAGAACAAGAGGGTACAATCCTAAACTCATGTTATGAGACTAGCACATAATCTTGGGACGGAAATGTGACAAGAAGTAGTAAGAAAAAAAGAAAAAAAATACAGGGCAATCTCATCCACAACAATTGGTTATATATATTTATTACAATCATGGCAAACTTCCGTTTATCACAGGAATGCAAGGATGGTTTAACACTACAAAATAATTGTGTTTCAACACGTGCATGTAGATAAAGCTTTTTAAAAACTGAACCACTGAGATTTTATAAATCTAAGCTAGAAATGGAAGGAAATTTCTTCTATCTGATATATGGCTCCTTAGAAAAAATATGGCACTAACATTATTCATATTTGTAACATGTCAAAAGCTTTTCCTACCACAGAAAAACAGAACTAAACCTAAACATATACACAATTGAATTAAATGCTAATGGACAAACTGCAGAATATTATTTCCAAGTTGCATATAGAGCATTTATTTCAATTAAGTCAGCAATAGAAAAGCAAAACCCAAACAGACTTTATTTACAGATACTCACTTTAAATATAAAGACATAGGTAGCTTGAATGAAAAGGGGTTAAAAATATATATGCCATGCAAAGTGTGAGCATAAGAAAGTTGGAATGGATGTATTACAATCAAACAAAAGAGACTTCAAGAAAAAAGTATTACCAGAGATAAACATCTCATTATAATGAAAACATTAATTCACCAGGAAGACAATGAGAAATGTATATAAATACACAACTTCAAAATATATAAAGCAAAATATGACAAGACTAAAAGGAAATATAGGCAAATTCACAACCATAGTGGATGATTTTGAGGTCTATTTTTAAAGGAACTGCTAGAACAAGTAGACAAAAAAGGCAGGGGTATAGAAGACCTGAACACCATCAACAAATATTACCTGTCATTTACAGAATACTCTAACTCAAAACTATACAATATAATTTTTTTTCAAGTGCAAAAAGAGCCTTCATATCTTGGTGAAAAAGCCATATGCTGATCCACCAAACATGTCTCAATAAAATTCAAAATGCTGAGATAACACAGAGTATGTCCTACGACAAAAAGGGAATTAATCTGGCAATCATGAAAAATGAGATGTGTAAAAAAGTCCCAAATATTTGGATACTATATAACATGCACATAAATAACATGCATGTAAATAACTCATGAGTGAAAGGAAAAACACAAGGGAGGTTAGAAAATAATTTTAAACTTGAAGATAATAAAAACATGTAATTTTGGTAATGCAGCTAAAACTGTGCTTCGAGTGAGTTATAGTATTAAACACACAAATGAGGAATGGCTTAAAACTAGTGATCTAAGTTTTCACCTTAAGTATGTATGAAAGATAAGCAAATCAAGACCAAAGTAAGTAGAAGGAAGGAATAAATAAAGGTGAAATCAGTGAAACAGAAAATAAAGAAAATCAACAGCTGGGGATGGTAGCTCATGCCTGTAATCCCAGCATTTTGAGAGGCCAAGGCAGGCACATCATTTGATGCCAGGAGTTTGAGACCAGCCTGGCCAACATGTTGAAACCCCATCTCAAAAAAAAAAAAAAAAAAAAAGAAAAGAAAAGAAAAGAAAGAAAGAAAATCATAAGAGAGAAAATTAACCTAAAATTTGATTCATTGAAGGATTCATAAGACTGGTAAACAAACACCCAGCAAGACTGATGAGAGAGAGAAATAAGGAGGAGGTGAAGGAGGGACAGAAAGAGGGAAAGCAGGAGCTCGCTTAAACCATCAGCATCACAGATGAAGGAGGGAGCAGAACCTCAGATTCTACACACATAAAAAGAATAAGAAAATGCTGTGAAGAAATATGATCATAAATTAGACATTTAGATGAATTAGACAAATTTCTTTTAAAACACAACTTACTAAATATGACATAAAAGGAAACAGAAAATCTGAGCTGCATATTTTATTCTGAATCTATATTTACTAAGAAAATTGTATTTTATAAAACTCTAAGAAGATAGGAGAAAGAAACACTAATTTCTCAAGTTTGGCATGAGGCTAGCATACCTCTGACACTAAAAGAAGAATGTGAAAAGAAAAGAACAGATCAACAACCAACATGAACATTGCCATAATCACTCATACTGTATTAGTTGAATCCTGTAATATATGAAAAATAATCAAGACCAAGTAGAGTGTATCCCAAGAATGTAAGACTAGGCAAACATTCAAAAACCAATAAAAAGTATTTACTATATTAACTAAAAAACAGTAAAACATTTGACCAAATTTAATACCTATTGATTTAAAAAAAATCCTGCAACCTTGAAATAAGAAAGAATTCCTCCTGCAATACAGGGCATTTAAAAAAATTCTAACCTTAATTCTTACTTTATGATGAAATGTTGAATTATTTTCCCTTATGATTAAAAACAAGTTAAGCATATTTAGTCTTAATACTTGTATCAAAGATTGTAGCCAGTGCAATAAAGTAGAAAGAGGGATAAAGGTTAAAAAGGAAAAAGGAAAAGTTTTGCTATTTGTAGATGATATGTCAATGTAGCAAATTCTAAAAGCTCTATAATTAATACATGCATTTAGTAAGGCTGCAAGTTACAAGGTCAATATGTCAAAAACATCAATTGTATTTTTATATACTAGTAGCAAAAAGTTGGAAAATGAAATTAAAATAAATCAATTTATAATGGCTTTAAAAAACATAAAATAATCCAGAATAAATTTAGCAAAAGCTGCCATGGTTTTCTACACTAAGACAAAAACCTCTGCTGAGAGACATTAAAGAAGACCTTACAAAATAGAAAAATATATTACATTCATAGATTCAAAACATCAATATTAGGGTCAGTTCTCCCAAAATTAATCTATAGATTCAAGACAATTCTATTTTTAAAAATCCCAGTAGGCCTTTTTGTAGAAACTGACAAAATTATTCAAAAATTTAAATAAAAATACAATTGATCTAGAATAGCCAAAATTATCTGAGAAAATATAAAGCTGGAAGTCTTACAGAACTTAAAGAGTTACTATAAAGCTACAGTAGTCAAGACAATATGATATGGGCATGAAGGCAAATATATAAATCAATGGGACAGAGATGAAGATAAAGCTCAATGGTACAAAATAGAGGAGAGCTAGAAAGAAACCCACAACCATGACAAGGTAATTCAGAGGTGAAAGGAAGGCTTCAGCAGAGGGTTCTGGGAATAGCTGCATTTTCATGTGGAAAAATAATGTACTTCAATTCCTACTTAATGCCACAAACGAAGATTAATTCAAGATGGGTCACAAAACTAAACATTAAACCTACAACTATAACCTTTTTTCAGAAGTAAACACAGTCTTCTACCTTCGCAACTGGGAGTAGTTACAGATTTCTTAGAACACAGAAAGCAGTGATCATAAAAGAAAAAATTGAACATGTTAGACTTTATCAAAACATTAAAAACTTCAACTCACTGAAAAGCACCATTTAGAAAATAAACAGACAAATCCCCAAATGAGAAAAAAAATATTCACAAGACATAGACTTGACAAATGACTTAATTCTAACCTCTATAATAAAAGTCCTATGGCAACAATGAAAAGGCAGATTATCCTTTTTAAAAAAAAAAATTGCCAAAAGTTTGGAAGAGGAACTTAAAAGGAAGATATAGAAATGGTCAACAGTACATGAAAAAGTGCTCAACATCATTAGTTATCAGGAAAATGAAAATTTAGACTTCAAACAGATACCACTTGATACCTACTAGAATGGCTAAAATTAACATCTTACGACATCAAGTGCTGACAAGGATGGGGAGCATCTGGAACTTGCTTACATTACTGGAGGGAAAACAGAAATGATGCCACTCATTTGGAAAAAGATATGATAGCTTTCTATAAAACTAAGCAAACATCAACCCTATTACCCTGGGGTTTTCCCACCAGGTATTTATGTTAAGAGAAATGAAAACATGTGTCTACACACACAAAGACTTGTACAAGAATGATTAAAACAGCTTTATTAATAGTGACACAACACTGAAAACCCAAATGTCCATCAACAAGAGAATGGGTAACGACTGTGGTGTGTATATCTGTACATACACATACCACACCACACACACATATATGTATACATATGTTCTTTACAATAGAATACTTACTATTCAATGATAAAAAAAAAACAAAAAGAATGACATATGGATATACTCGGCCATATGGGTAAATCTCATAGAAGCTGGAAACAAGAGAAATCAAACTGCATAGTAGTTTTTATATAATTTTTTTTTTTTTTTGAGACAGAGTTTCACTATCGTCCAGGCTGGAGTGCAATCTCGGCTCACCGCAACCTCTGTCTCCCGGGTTCAAGTGATTCTCCTGTGTCAGCCTCCCAAGTAGCTGGGATTACAAGCATGCACCACCACGCCAGGCTAATTTTGTATTTTTAGTAGAGACAGGGTTTCTCCATGTTAGTCAGGCTCGTCTCGAACTCCTGACCTCCAGTGATCCGCCCCCTTCACCTCAGCCTCCCAAAGTGCTGGGATTACAGGCATGAGCCACCAGACCCGGCCTATCTGAAGTTTTAAAATTGGCAAAACAAATATATTCTAAATAATTTTTAGAAAACTTGTTGCTTTTGGAGAGTATTAACTGGAACAGGGCACAGTGAAACTTTCTGGGGTGAGAGAAAATTTCTGTATCTTGGTAGGGGTGTCATTTAGATTGGCAGATGCATTTGCCAGAATCTGTTCAATTGCATACTTAAAATGTGTGTTTTACTGATGTAAATTATACCTAAAAATACTACCACACAAATGTTGAGCTATACTTGGTTGATTTCTTTTCTTTAGTATTTGATGGCAATTCTGATACCACTTTCTGTGTATTCTAGATTTGAACAAATGAGTAAATATATTAAGATTATTGAAAGCAAAGTGTCTTACCACTGGTAAAAGGAGTTACTAAGATGGGAAGCGTTGTGCAGACTGGGGCTGAAAGTATCAATGTAAGTTCTCATTTTTGAAAAATACCTACATTTCTTAGTTATGACAAGGCCTAGAAGCAATGAGCACATCCGGCACCCAAATTTTTTATTTCTAAATAACATTCCTTAAAATAAAACAGAACTTCCTAGAAAAAGGCTGATTTCAGTGCTGGAGCAAAGATTGTAAAAGGAAATCCTAGACTACCTCCTTGCACCAGAAAGGAAAGAGGTGTTAAGAGAACAGTGGGCACAAATCCAAAGGACAGAGAGTTAGTTTGAAGGGATTCCCCACCCACCAAATCTGGGGCAACCTGAGCATCACAATAAATAATGGTAGCAACAATATAATCCACTGGGCAAAATAAGATCCATAAGTCCATATAAATAGATGATTAAGGAAATAGAGAAAATAAACCTCTTACATAGAGAAGAATGTAGGAGGAGTAACAGTTAGAAATTCATCAATGAGTGCTAAAACTAGTAGATAACTAATAGATAAAAGTTTAATGAGCAAAATCCTATTAACTACAAAGGGAAATAATTTTACAGGTGAGAAACCTACACTACCTTAACCAAGTGACCAAAATTAACATAACCAGTAATGGGACAAATCAACACCATATGCCTTTTTGATACAACACACTAGGAGGGACATAACATCACTTCTGTGGCATTACTGGTAAAAATGCTAACAGAACTTTAAGAAACCTTAGAAAAATCAAATTGGAAGACATCCTACAAATTAACTTGTCCATGCTCTTGGAAAACACCAAATCAAGAAAGACAGAGAAAGGCTTAGGACCTGTTCCAGATTAAAACAGACTAAGAAGGCATGACAATTAAGTGCAACCTAAGATCCTGGATTGAACCCTGGACTGGGAAAATAACAGCTATAAAAGACATTATTGAGAGAATTGATAAAATTTAATATGGAGTGTAGATTAGATACTATAATTGTATGTGTCAAATTTCCTGATTTTAATAATTGTACCATAGTTATGAAAGAGAGTGTCTTTCTTATAAAAGAAAATATGCGCTGAAATTTTTTGTGGTAAAGGGGCATGACGTCTCTACCATCTCAAATGGTTCAGAAAAAAAAAAACCACGATGATACACACACATGTATTCATATGCATGCACATATGCCTATATATAAACAAACACACAAAACTATTATATATATTTATATATATAACATACCATACATATATTTAAAAATATATATGGATAGAGCAAATGAGTTAAAAGGTATACAGTTGCAATTGGTTGATTTAGGTAAAACATATATGGGGGTCCTTTGTGTCATTTTTGCAACTTTTCTATACATGTGGAAGTAGATCAAAAGAAAAATCATGAGAAAAGGTTTACTATAATGATGGGACTGTAAATTGGGACAACTACCCATTGAAAACCATTAGGCAGTATCTACCAAAGCTAAACGTACAACTACCCTATGAACCACCAATTTCATTCCTAGGTATTACTCAGCAGAAATACATAGATATGGTCATTAAAAACATGCACAAGAATATTCATAGCAATGTTATAATAGCATAGCATTCCTTTGTGTCAATGTATCACAATTTATTTTTGCATTATACCCTTAATAGACATTTGGGTTGCTTCCAGTGTAGGGTTCTTAAAAACAGCATGGAAAGGTGCTGAACTTTATTAGTTACCAGTGAAAAAAAGATACTCAAACATCCACCATGTGCGCACAGATTTTAAAGTTTGGTTCAAACCAAGTTTTGGTGAGCATGTAAAGTGAGCTCTCGTACACTGCTGGTGGAAGTATACATGGGCACATCCACTTTGGAAAACAGTTTGGTATTCAGTGTGTGAACTTGAGACAGATACCCCCATGAGCCAACAATGCCACATAATTACCCCTAGACAAACTTATGCACATACACACCAGAGTGCAAGTCTGAGAAGGCTAATGGCAGTGTTATAATAGTTCCAAACTGCAAAGAATCCAAATGCTTATCCAATAGAGTGCATTTTAAAAGTGGCATATTCAAACATCACACTGAATGGGCAAAAGCTGGAAGTGTTCCCCTTAAAAACTGGAACAACAAGAGGATGCCCATTTTCACCACTCCTATTCAACATAGTACTGGAAGTCCTAGCCAGAACAATCAGACAAGAGGAAGAAATGAAAGGCATACAAATTAAAAAAAAAAGAAAAGAAAAGGAAGTCGAACTATCTCTTTTCACGAATGACATAATTCCATACCTTGTAAAACCCTAAAGACTCCATGAAAAGAGCACTGGATCTGATAAACATAATAAGTAAAGTTTCAGGATACAAAATCAATGTGCAAAAATCAGTAGCATTTCTGTACACCAACAACATTCAAGCTGGGAGTCAAATCAAGAACACAATGCCATTTACAATGGCCACACACAAAAAATACAATACCTAGGAATACTTAACCAAGGAGGTGAAAGATATCTAAAGGAGAACTCTAAAACACTGATAAAAGAAATCACAGATGACACGAATGGAAATGCATTCCATGCTCATGAATTGGACGAATCAATATTGTTAAAATGTTCGACTGGGCGTGGTGGCTCACACCTGTAATCCTAGCACTTTGGGAGGCCGAGGTGGGTAGATCACTTCAGGTCAGGAGTTTGAGACCAGCCTGACCACTATAGTGAAAGCCCGTCTCTACAAAAAGTACAAAAATTAGCTGGGTGTGGTGGCAAGCACCTGTAATCCCAGCTACTCAGAAGACTGAGGCTTGAGAATCACCTGAACCTGGGAGGCAGAGGCTGCAGTGAGCCAAGATCATGCCACTGCACTCTAGCCTGGGCAACAGAGATTCTGACTCAAAAAAACAAAAAATGGTCATAGTGCCCAAAGCAATTTACAGATTTAACACTATTGCTATAAAATCACTAATGTCATTGTTTTTTGCAGAATTAGAAAAAAAAATCCAAAATTTATATGACATCAAAAAGAGCCTAAATAGCCAAAGAAATCCTAAGCAAAAAGAACAAAGCTGGAGGCATCACATTACCCTACTTCAAACTATACTACAAGACCACAATAACCAAAACAGCATGGTACTGATACAAAAATGGACACATAGATCAATGGAACAAAATAGAGAACCCAAAAGTAAAGCCACACATCTAAAACCAACTAATCTTCCCATCCTTTAATACTATGTTATTATTTGTTTCAGGATAAGTTGAACTAGTCATTGTTGAATAGAAACGAAGTCGACAAAAATAGGCAATAGGGAAAGGACTCCCTATTCAACAAATGGTGCTGGGAAAACTGGTTAGCCATATGCAGAAGAATGAAATTGGACCCCTCCTTATTGCCATATAAAAACTTAACTTAAGATCAATTAAAATCTTAAATTTAAGACCTCAAACTATAAAAATCCTACAAGAAAACCTAGAAAAGACCCTTCTGGACATCAGACTAGGCAAATAACTTATGACTAAGTCCTCAAAAGCAACTGCAACAAAAACTAAAATTTACAAGTGGGACATAATTAAACTAAAGAGCTTCTGCACAGCAAAATAAACTAATGGAGTAAATATACCACCTAGAGAAATGGCAGAAAATATTCACAAACTATGCCTCTGACAAAGGACTAATATCCATAATCCATAAGGAATGCAAACAAATCAACAAGCAAGAAACAACCTCATTAAACAGTTGGTAAAAGACATGAAGAGACACTTCTCAAAAAGAGACACATGAGTGGCCAACAAACGTATGAAAAACTGCTCAACATCACTAATCATCAGAGAAATGCATGCCGAAACCACAAAGAGATACCATCTCATACCAGTCAGAATGGCCATTACTAAAAATTCAAACGATAACAGACATTTTAAAAAATTACTTTGAGTTTTACCATTTTACTTTTTACTTGGTGAGGCTACAGAGAAAAGGGAACGCTTATACTCTGCATGTGGGAAAGTAAATTAGTTCAGCCACTGTAGAAAGCAGTTTGGAGATGCCTCAAAGAACTAAAAAGAGAACTACCATTCAATCCAGCAATCCCATTACTGGGTATCTACCCAAAATAAAATAAACTGTACTACCCAAAAGACAATATGCACATGTATATTCATTGTAGCACTATTCACAATAACAAAGACATGGAATCAACCTAGATGCCCATCAGTGATGGACTGAATAAAGAAAATGTGTTTCATATACAACATGGAATACTCTGCAGCCATAAAAAAGAATGAAATAATGTCCTTTTCAAGCAACATAGGTGGAGCTGGAGGCCATTATCCTAGTGCAATTAACACAGAAAACCAAATATTGTATGTGAGAGCTAAATCTTGGATATGCACAGACATAAAGACAGGAATAACAGATGCTAGAAACTCCAAAGGAAGAGAGGGAGAGAGGAGGCAAGGGCTGAAAAACTACCTGTTGGGTACTATGTTCACCATGTATGTGACAGGATCAATAGAAGCCCAAACCCCAGCATCACACAATATACCCTTGTAACAAACGTGCACACATAACCACTGAATCTAAAATTAAATTTTTAAAATAAATACTTTATAAATAAACGTGGCATATTCATATACAAATAAAACACTGAATATGAAAGAACTCCAGGTACCTACAGTGATACAGATGAATTTCAAAGTATATGTTGAATAAAAGAAGAAAGAAAAACACAAAATGTATACAGTATGATTCCATTTATGTAAAATTGAAAACATATAATGCTAAAGTATGATGTGTATGGATACATACAAATACGGTACAATTACAAAACAAAACTATGTTGTTTTGGATGATGTATGTGAGGAAAATCTATCCTTATAGAGAAATGTAGCTGGAAAAGTGAGGAGTATTTTAGTAGGTTTTTCAAATAATTGTAGGATATTCTTTGATATCATTCTGAAACTTGACAAGTGATAGTTGCTTAAAAGCTAGTGGCACTGTGGAATCGAACATGACATCAATGAATGTTTTGTACTCTGTTACTCTAAAATTCACTGGTCTAGCTTATACTTCAAAGGAATCTTTTATTCATGCATAATTTTGCTACATCATGCATTAGTCATTTGGAAAACATAAGCTTGCTGAGTTATGAAACTTTTTCAAATGTTGACACATTATATTTCATTATGCAATATCAAAAATCACGTTCACTAATATTGCCGCCAATATCAATACAGAATTTAAGTGGTGGTAAGCTATTTAGGTCATATTTTAAAGAATATGCATGTTGACAGGAAAGTAACAAATAGTATTAATTGTTTTAGCTGAGAGACTTACCCTCGTCATTTTTGAAAAAAAAAAAATCTTTGCCATATAACAAAGTCTGAGTAAACATAGTTTGTCAGTCATTCTTTCAGGTAAAAGTGGTGTTTCATGGAAAAGGGGGCTAGTTCAGCTTGCAACTGAAACAACTGCACAGATGGTGATTTCGTTTTAAGACCACCATCATATGCAGCAGAAGTGCTCAGAATATTAAAACGACTTGTATTCAAGGGTCAATATTTAATAAAATGAATCATTTTTACTGTTTCGTCAGGGACATTACTAAGGGAAATTAGCATTTACCTTTACATTGTACAGAACAGTGAGGAATACAATGACTAATGGTGCAGTTTGATGCCACAAGCTTGATTCAAGCTAAGGTCCCGGCAGTTTCACCACCATTACTTTTTGTACCATGGCCCAAATGTCCACTTAGTGAAAAACACAAATGACTTTTCTTTTTTTAACAAACTCCCAAAAAAGAAATTTCCAGGTCCAGGCAGTGTCACTGGAGAATTCTACCAAATATTTATTTATATTTCCATAGGTTATTGGGGGACAGGTGGTGTTTGGTTACATGAGTAAGTTCCTTAGTGGAGATGTGTGAGATTTTGGTACACCCATCACCCAGGCAGTAGACGCTGCACCCTATTTCTAGTCTTTTATCCCTCACCCCCTTCCCACCCTTTCCCCAAGTCCCCAAAGTCCATTGTGTCATTCTATGCCTTTGCATCCTCATAGCTTAGCTCCCACTTATGCATGAGAACACATGATGTTTGGTTTTCCATTCCTGAGTTACTTCACTTAGAATAATGGTCTCCAATCTCATCCAGGTTGCTGCAAATGCCATTAATTCATTCCTTTTTATGACTGAGTAGTATTCCATCATATATGAGATACATAATCTGTGAGATATATATACACACATATATGTATGTATATACACATATGTCAATATAAATATATATACATATATAGTATATATAAAAATAAATATATATACATATATAGTATATATAAAAATAAATATACATATATAGTATATATTTACATATATATTTATATATACTATATATGTATATACTATATATTATATATATGTAAATATATACATATATGTATATATAAATATGCATGTTGACAGGAAGGCAACAAATAGTATTAATTGTTTTAGCTGAGAGACTTACCCTCATCATTTTTGGAAAAAAAAAACTTTGCCATATAACAAAGTCTGAGTAAACATAGTTCGTCAGTCATTCTTTCAGGTAAAAATGGTGTTTCATGGAAAATGGGGCTAGTACATATATAAATATATATACTTATATACATATGTGTGTGTGTATATACATATCACAGTTTCTTCATTCATTGATTGATGGGCATTTGGATTGGTTCCACATTTTTGCAATTGAGAATTGTGCTGCTATAAACATGCATGTGCAAGTATCTTTTTTATATAATGACTTTTCTCTGGGTAGATACCAAGTACTGGGATTGCTGGATCAAGTGGTAGTTCTACTTTTAGTTCTTTAAGGAATCTCCACACTGTTTTCCATAGGGGTTGTACTAGTTTACATTCCCACCAGCAGTGTAGAAGTGTTCCCTGTTCACTGCATCCACGCCAACATCTATTTTTTTACTTTTTTTATTATGGCCATTCTTGCAGGAGTAAGGTAGTATTGCATCATGGTTTTGATTTGCATTTTTCTGCCCATTAGTGATGCTGAGCATTTTTTCATATGATTATTGGCCATTTGTGTATCTTCTTTTGATAATTGTCTATGCATGTCCTTAGCCCGCTTTTTAATGGGATTTTTTTTCTTGTTGATTATTTGAGTTCATTGTAGATTTTGGATATTAGTCCTTTGTCAGACATACAGATTGTGAAGATTTTCCTCCACTCTGTGGGTTGTCTGTTTACTCTGCTGACTGTTCCTTTTGCCATGCAAAAGCTCTTTGGTCCAATTAAGTCCCAGCAATTTATCTTTGTTTTTATTGCATTTGCTTTTGGGCTCTTGGTCATGAAATCCTTGCCTAAGCCAAGGTCTAGAAGGGTTTTTCCAATGTTATCTTCTAGAATTTTTATAGTTTCTTGTCTCAGATTTAAGTCTTTAATCCATCTTGAGTTGATTTTTGTATAAGGTGACAGACAAGCATCCATTTTCATTCTCCTACATGTGGCCAGCCAATTATCCCAGCACCATTGTTGAAAAGGGTGTACTTTCCCCACTTTGTTTTTGTTTGCTTTGTTGAAGACCAGTTGGCTATAAGTATTTGGGTTTATTTATGGGTTCTCTATTATGTTCCATTGGTCTATGTGCCTGTTTTTATAACAGTACCATGCTATTTTGGTGACTTTGGGCTTACAGTATAGTTTGAAATCAGGTAATATGATGCCTCCAGATTTGTTCTTTTAATACTATTATGAAAATTATTTTGACATTGTGAATCTCCTGAAAGCTTCTCAGGGACCCCAGGGGTCTACAGACCACAGTTTGAGCACTGCTGGCGTAGGGGTATGAAGGAGGTTCTCCTGGAATAACTGGTTGGTCTCCTTATTAGTCTAGCTGGCTGGCACAGAAGAAAGAGGGAGAAAGTGAGAGAGACAGAGAGAGAGAGATGGTGTGTGTGTGTGACTGTGTGTGTGTTCTCTGTGTGTGTGTGTGTGTGTGTGTGTGTGTGAAAGAGAGAAGACAGAGAATTCTATTTAAGGAGGAGAGAGATGAAGGGAAGGTGGGAAGAAGGGAAGTGAAGGTGGGAGAGAGAATAAGGGAAGATAGGAGAGAGGGAAGGAGGAGGAATGGAAGGAGGGGAAAAGCGAGGAAGTATTAATATGTGGCATACATGGTTTTTCAGCCTGATGGTGCCAGAAGCATTTGAAAACACAAGAGAGCTTCTTGATATATCTGAGGGTGAGCTAGAATGCTACAGGGGCCTTTCCCATCCATTAGTATCAGATAGGAGGCATCATATGAGGAAAACCTAAACAAAAGTGCTGGTCTTCGGCTGGGTGCGGTGGCTCACACCTGTAATCCCAGCACTTTGGGAGGCCAAGGCAGGCAGATCACAAGGTCAGGAGATCGAGACCATCCTGGCTAACACGGTGAAACCCCGTCTCTACTAAAAATACAAAAAAAGAAAAAAAAATTAGCCGGGCATGGCGGCGGGTGCCTTTAGTCCCAGCTACTAGGGAGGCTGAGGCAGGAGAATGGCGTGAACTCAGGAGGTGGAGCTTGCAGGGAGCAGAGATCGCACCACTGTACTCCAGCCTGGGCGACAGAGCAAGACTCTATCTCCAAAAAAAAAAAAAAAAGTGTTCGTCTTTAACGCCAAAGAAATTTTCAAGTAAGAATGGCATTTTCACCGAAATGCTTCTCAATCGATCTTCAAGCTTTGTCTTTGACTGTTTGCTTGTTTTCCACCCAATGGGGGCCTAGGTCTGTAACAGACTGGCATCCAGGCAGGCAGCAAGGCAAACAGGGGCGTGCAGGGGCTGGTGTTGTCTACCTGGTACCCACTAGAAAGGGTTTACGGGCTTAAGCCCTTCTGCAGAGGCGCGTCGCAGAGCAAGGGAGCAGAGCTGGGGACTCCAGCCTCACCTCCAGTGGGGACTCCGCTGACGATGAGGAGCCCAGCTGCTGCCCCTTGCCCTGTCTTGCCCCACTGGCCATGGAGTTAGCTGTGCCCAGGAACACTCCAGCGCCTGTGGACACCTGCTTTCAACTTCCACACCTCTGACTAATGGCCTGTGGGTCCTCTGTTGCTTTTTCTTTCTAAACACAGAATAACTCTTCTACAGTTTATCTTTCTTTTTATTTTGTAGTTTGAGTTTTACATTATTACCATTCATCATTATTTTAAATTTCTCTTTACTTATTAAATTGGAACAGGGATTTCCACTGCAAACAATAATTGTGAGAATAATCTAGACATTAAAGAAAACCTTTTTGTTTCTCCTCTCAAGGTACTTTTCAGGGCCCTGGAAATGTCTATAAGACAGTCTTGCCTCTGTGGTCCCAGAGAAGGCGGTAAAGTGAGCGCTGACACACAAAGTCACTGTCCTCGTGATGTAATCGACTACGGCCTCAATGTTCCATCTCCCAAAGTGAACATGGCCAGGGTGACAGAGACAGGACTGCCCCTTATCCATTCACTGGGTCCTTTCTGAGGACAGAAATGCATAAAATCCCAGTGTACCCAACACACACACACACACACACACACACACACACACACACACACATATACAGTTTTTATTAACCCTGAACCAGCTCAAGTTAAATAAGAATATGGGGATATCCTATGCAAGATAAATAAATTAGATGAGATCAGCTTACAATTTACCATTATTTGGGATTTTGACAAAACTTCTGGCCTAACACAGCAGCTACTGCAGACCTAACAACTACTCAGCATCCCTCTTGCTTCTAAGGAACAGTACGCACAAGAAAGCAGTAAAGATTGTATACTGGGTATGTGGGGGCCGCTGAAGTTGCTCCATGACATAAAAATGATGGCAGGAAACCATCCTCTTCCTCAAAGCAGGAGATATCTCCTGTCTCCTCGGAGCCACTGGAATGCCACTGGACTGAGCAGGGGTAGATGGCACAGGCACACATCACATGGAGGCTCTCTAACCTCTGTGCCCATCCAGATGAACCCAACTTCACTGTGCTGTCACATCCACTCCCATACCCCACCTCCTGCTTTTCTCTAGGGCAGAAGCAGATCTCATTAATCCTGTACCTCCTGGGGCTCAATCTCCAGGGATCTTAAGTTGAAGCCCGGACAGGCAGGGATCTAATTCTAACCCCAAAGTTTGGGGAGTTATTTCATCTCTTCTTTTATCCAGTGTGGATGGAAATGGCACCTTCCTCATAGGGTCACTGTAGGGACGAAATGAAATAATATATATAGACACATAAAGGGTTCTTGGCACAGAGAAAGGACTTGCTAGAGGTTAGATCTCACTATATCACTCCTAGTACCACTGCTACTGCTACCACTTAAACACAATGGTCAAGAGGACAACTGCAATATTATTTCCAATAACCCCAGAAATACATAAATACAAACGTGAGATACAGACTAATCAACAATGTAACAAGGAGATTTGGGAGCCAGCCCCGGGACATTACCAGCCAGTTGCAACATTTTCCCCCAGAACTGTACCATGGGCAACCCTCGTCCTAAGGAGACAAAATCTCTCTTCCAAGGCACAAACCCACAGGCACTAATAAAATGTCAATTACATTTCAAAGTGTACTTATGGGTCACTTGCATCTGGACAAAGCATTTTATATGGTAAATTAGAATTTTATAAGGATTTAAATAATAATTCTATAGAATTCTTTGAGCATTGTCAGTGCCTTGAGTAAACAAATATTCCACAAAAACAAATACGAGGAGGCGAAGAGGCTTTCACAAATGAGGTTGACCCACTGATGATCCTTAGAACAGATGTGGCAAGAACTGTGTCACTCCCCAACAATGGCCAGATTCTCACTTCAACAACCACAACAATATTCAATGCTAAGTAGTTGGACATATTTTAAGGGAACTCGCAAAAATAAATGTCTTCGATTTTTATTTCATATGGATCCTAAAACGCAGGCTTTCATTTACTTTTAATGTTGACAAATTATCAAAATGGACTGAGGGACCTTAAAGGTCATGTAGTCAAAGTTCAAAAACAACCTCAAGAGATCCACTTCCTCTTAAACAGATACAAAACTGTAGAAATGGATAGTATCATTTAGATAAAGGGAAATACCAACATGTCTGTCACACACACAAAAAAATCAAACACACAAACAAGCAAAACAGCAAACAACAGCGCCTTCCTGCGAAGCCTGTGGTCATCGCCCTCCGGGCACACAGCCAAGAACGGCCCTGCTGTGTAAGCCAGGAGCCTTAGCTGGTCTCACTCTACTGAATCTTTCTCCAATCCGGGCCTTTGACTCTAAAATTAGCAGGTACGATCACACAAACTCTGCAGAAACCTCCCTTCCCCGATGCTCTTCTAATTGCGTTTGATAAGCATCCCACATCAGTGCCAGACCTGTGTTCTCCTCTCTAGCTATGGGAATACTGCTCAAACCAGAGAGCAGACATGGTCATTTATAAAGACTATGACTTGCATTGGAACATCACAAAACTAATGTGTTCTAAAAATACATAGCAATCAACAATTCACCCATAGTGGGGAGGATTATTTTGCTGCAGCTCAAGACTTTGCCAAGCTCCAGACCTGGAGCTAATGGCTTCTTTGACATCTCTAACTGGATGAAGCACAGCTTCCTCAAACTCAACAAGACTCCATCAGAAATCATCCAATCTCTACCCAACCCTGTACCCCATCCAGTATTTCCTATACAAAAAAAAAAAAATTGTGGAGTTTTGTAATGTCCTAATTTAGCCTGGGCTTCAACCACCGTGATTTTGATGTAATTTTGATTTTGATGTCTGGGATGCTGTCTAGGCATTGAAATGTTTTTCTGACCTGCCCCTCCCCAGGGTTGAGAATCACTGCTCTAGATATTTTAAATCCCTAATACTTTAATGAGTCTATACCTCCTCCCACGGGTTGTCAATCTTAAAATGCTCTAAAATTGCTATAGCCCTCCACCCAACGACACTGCAGTCCCTATCAATGTGCCATTGGGAGCTGTGCAAGGCAGCAGCTCTGTGCCTCCAGGCCTCAAGGTCTCCAGCACTCCATGCGCTCTGGTAGCAGCTATCAGCTCTGTCTGTGTATTAGAATCACTTGTACATCTTTTAAAAGACACGAATGCTCAGAGATCCTGAACCAATGGGCTTGAATCCCATTGATACATTTTTTCAAAGGTCCCCAGGTGACTAGAATGTGTGATCAGAGTCAAGTACCACTTATTTGGCACCTACCCCAAAGAGAATTACTGATTTCTGCAAAGTATCCAATGGCCATGTGTGCATGAGTCTGCCCTTCTCAGGGCCTACATTCTGCTGATCCTGTCACTTCTCATACTTTCTTCCTTCTGAGTCCTGCTTCTCTGACTGCCGTGCCTAATAGACCGTGGCTTACCACACTGGCATGCTTTTTTGCTTTTTTGTTTTTGAGATGGTGTCTCACTCTGTCGCCCAGGATGGAGTGCAGTGGTACGATCTCAGCTCACTGCAAACTCTGCCTCCCGGGTTCAAGCAATTCTCCTGCCTCAGCCTCCTGAGTAGCTGGGATTACAGGCATGCACCACCATGCCTGGCTAATTTTTGTATAGTAGAGACAGGGTTTTGCCATCTTAGCCAGGCTGGTCTCGAACTCCTGACCTCAAGTGACCCTCTCACCTCAGCCTCCCAAAGTGCTGGATTACAGGTGTGAGCCACCACACCTGGCCAGAGCCATGCTTTTACACATAATATTCATGCCTCGCCCATGCTTCCCTCTACTCCACATCACTTATTCTGCACTTGTACCAAGCCATCTGAACATCACTGGAAAAAAATCTTAGAACTCTGATGACTAGGCTGTCTTCAAACTTATATAGGCACTAAAAACTGCTAAATTGTTTTATTTTCATGGAAATTTCACTTTGTTATTTTCCAGGATGACAGTTTCATACTTTTCTGTTTTTCTCAAATTTCCAACAAACTCTTTCCCTTCAGTCTCCCTTAAAACTTTGCTACCTACTCTACATAGTGGTCTATGGACAACTCTTGATCTTCCCATCATTATTCTTCAGCTTCTGCACCCTCATCCTCCACCCTTCTCTCACCTTATCTCCCTTTGGATGCTAACCTCCTCACCTGCTAAAAGTTACTAAGGGACAGCATCCTTCCAATTAGTCCCGATTTCCACTGTTTCATCACTTCCTTCTCTATATGAGATGTTTTTAAATTGCTCATCTTAAAAATCAACTTCATATCTCCCTCCAGCTACCACTCCTTTT
This sequence comes from Macaca mulatta, assembly GCF_049350105.2. Classification (NCBI taxonomy): domain Eukaryota; kingdom Metazoa; phylum Chordata; class Mammalia; order Primates; family Cercopithecidae; genus Macaca; species Macaca mulatta. The sequence continues at coordinate 7,441,301 of NC_133412.1, read as the reverse complement.
TATGCTCTCCTTTATAGCAACAATCTTTGAAAATTTATCTATACTCTCTGTCACCAAATGCTCACTTCTTCTTCCTTCATTTTATAAAGAAGCTTTCACTGGAATTAGAATTTTAGTTTTGCAGGGTTTTGTATTGAACACATCGAACTTATCTTCCATTGTCTTCCAGTTTCCAGTGTTGCTGTTAAAAGCTATCCCATATTCATGGACCAGAAAATGCGATGTTGCTAAGACGGCAATACTCCTTAGATTAATGTACAGATTCAACTCAATCCCTTTTTTTTCAGAACTTGACAAGCTGATCCTAAAATTCATACGGAAATTCAAGGGATTGAGAATAGCCAGGATAATCTTGAAAAACAAAGGAGGATCCACAGTTTTTGACTTTAAAAGTTACAATAAATCTACAATAATTAAGATAGTATGGTATTGACATAAACCCTTGCACTTATGTCTGATTGATTCTTTATGAGAACAGCAAGATAATTTTGTGGCGAAAGAACAGTGTTTTTTTTTTTAAACAAATAGTGGTCGGGCAACTTAGTATCCACATGTGAAAGAATAAAGTTCTATCCTTACTTCACACTGTACACAAAAATTAAGACAAGATTGATCATGGGCCTCCTAAACTTAAGAGATGATACCATAACAACACCTAGAAGAAAGCATAGCAGTAAATCTTTGTAATCTTGAGTTGGGCAATAATTTTGTAGGTACAATAACAAAAGTACAATCAACAAAAGAAAAGATAAATTGAACTTCATCAAAATTACAAAAATTTATAGTTTTTTCTCAGAAAATACTATCAAGAATGTGAAAAGGCAAACTACAGAATGGGAGAAAATATTTGCACAAAGTACATCTGATAAGGGACTTGTATACAGGATATATACAACTCAATAATAAAAACACAAATAACCAATAAAAATGGACAAAGATTTGAACAGATATTTCTCTAAAGAATACATAAAACCAGTTAATAATCACATGAAAAGATACTCAACATCACTAGTCACTAAGGAAATGCAAAACAAAATCACAATGAAATATAACTTCACACTCACTAAGACGGGTATAATAAGAAAGATAGACAATAATAAGTGTTGACAAATATGTGGAGAAATTGGAAATCTTATACTCAGTTGGTAGGAATGTAAAATGATACAGCTACTTCAAAAAATAGTTCACCAGTTCCCCAAAAAGTTAAGCATAGAATTTCCAAACGACCCAGACATTCTACTCCTAGGTATACACCAAAGAGAAATGAAAACATATCTGTACATGAATTGTCATAACAGCATTATTCATATTAGCCAAAAATAGAAAAACCCAAATATCCATCAACTGATGAATAGATACATGCAATGTGATATATCCATACAATTGAGTATCATTCGGCAATGAAAAGGAAAAAAGCACTGGTACTTACTACAACATGGATGAACCTTGAAAACATTAAGTAAAAGAATCCAAACACAAAAGATAATATATTGTATGATGCCATTTGTATAAAATGCCCTGGTAAATCTGTAAAGGCAGAAAATAGATTAATGCTTGCCTAAACTGGGGGGCATGTGTGTAAGTCACTGGTAATGGGTAAGGAATTTCTTTTTGGGGTAATGAAGTGTTCCAAAATTAAACTGTGCGAATAGTTGCATGTATCTGTGAATATACTAAAAATCAATAAACTACACTTTTAATGGGTGAATTTTATGGTATGTGAATTATATCTCAAACAAATTGGTTTTTCAAAACTAACAGTAAAACCAATGATGAGCAACGATTCTGCAGTGGCAGGAGTGGTGGCCACAGCTGCCAGGCATGTTCCTAAAACTCTGAGGGAGGGGAATTCTCTCTGCCCACAGGAGCTGTGGTCTCAAGGGCTTGGAGCAAATCCTCATTGCTTTTTTTTCCTCTGTTCTCCCACCACTTCACCTCCATACAGATAAAGTCATGAAGTACGAGACAAAGCAGGGACACGAAAGCCCTGGCTATCTGATCAAAGGACACTGAAAGGAGCACAAAGAAACAGAAAGACTGTGAGGAGGAGGAGCTCAAGAAAGTAACCCCGTAAAGCGAAGTGTGATCTTCTGGCTCACCTCTGAGCTGTGCATGCACGGATCTAACCCTAAACAGTACACCAAAGGCTTTGATTATAGAACTATAGGACTAGCTACCATCCAGGTCCCAGGCTTGCCACTGAGTGGTGCATAAGCTATAGAAGGGTCCAAAGAGCATTGCGAAGGCTCTGAAAACAGGCTCGACTTTGGAACCACATCCCAAAAAGGTTCAGAACTTGAAGCCTGAACCTAACTAAATAGTTGTTGCCTGATAAAACAAACAAAATCAATATTCTTATTATGATAAGACATAGAGTCTGATAACATAATATTCCAAATGTCCAGGATTCAATCCAAATTAATCGGTACCCAAATGACCAGGAAAGCCTTTACTATGAGAAAAGAGAAAAACAACATATGCTACTCCGAGATGACAAAAATATCGGCAGAAGCAGACAAAAGCAGCTAGAATAACCATGCTTCAAGACGTAAGAATAAACAAATGTAAAGACGGAAGTCAGCCAGGTGTGGTGGCTCAAGCCTGTAACCCCAACACTTTGGGAGGCTGTAGCGGGCGGATCACCTGAGGTCAGGAGTTCAAGACCAGGTTGGCCAACATGGTGAAACCCTGTCTCTATTAAAAGTACCAAAATTAGCCGGGCCTGGTAGCATGTAACTGTAATTCCAGCTACTGGGGAGGCTGAGGCAGGAGAATCACTTAAACCTGGGAGACGGAGGTTTCAGTGAGCCAAGATCGTGCCACTGCACTCCAGCCTGGGCAACCGAGCGAGACTCCATCTCAGCAACAACAACAACAACAACAAAGACAGAAGTCTCAGTAAAGAAACAAAAGATATAAAGAAGAATCAAGTGGAAATTTTAGAGATGAAAAATGCAATAGCTGAAATGTAAAAAAATGTTCTTTAGATGGGTTAAATGGCAGAATGGAGATAGCACAGGAAAGTCATTGGACTTGAAGAGAAATCAATAGAAATTATCTAATTTGAACATCAGAGAGAAAAAACTGAAAAAAAATAAGAGACTCAGGAAACTGAGGGAAAGAATTCAAACGGTTGGACATTTGTGTTATCAAAGTCCCAAGAGAGGAGCAAGAGTCTGGTGTGGAAAAGAAAATTTGACAAATGGTGGCTGAAATGTTCCCAAGTTTAGCGAAAGACAAATATAGAGATTTAAGACACTCAGGGAACCCCAAGCAAAAGAAAATAAAAGAAATCCAGGCCCAGACAAATCATAATTATGCGGCTGAAAACCAAAGACAAGATTTTTGACAAAAAGCCTGAATGCATCAAGGAAAAATCATCGCATTATAAATAGGAGAACAACCCTTTGAATGACTGCAGATTTCTCATCAGAAACCACAGAGGCCCAACATTTTTAAAGGAACGAAAGACAAGAACTGTTAACCCAGAATTCTATACTAAGTACAAATAATCTTCAAGAATGGAGAGGAAACAAAGATATTCTCAGATGAAAGAAAATGAAGAGAATTAGTCACTGGAGCTACTCTGAAAGATACGTTAACGGAAGTTCCTCAGACAAGAATGACATGGGAGGGAAACTTGAAACTTCAGAAATAAAAAGCAACAGAAATGGTACATATATGGGTAATGTAATAGATTCTTCTCATAATTTCTATACAATATCTATAAAGTAAAAGTGATGCCAGGCACGGTGGCTTATGCCTGTAATCCTAGCACTTTGTGAGGCCAAGCTGGATGGATCGCTTGAGCTCAGGAGTTTGAGACCAGCCTGGGCAACTTGGCGAAACCCTGTCTGTACCAAAAATACAAAAATTAGCTGGGCATGGTGGCACATGCCCGTGGTCCTAGCTTCTCGGGAGGCTGAGGTGGGAGGATCACTTGAGTCTGGGAGGCAGAGGTTGCAGTGAGCCAAGATCATGCCACTGCACTCCAGCCTAGGTGACAGAAACCCATCTCAAAAAAAAAAAAAAAAAAAAAGTGAAAGTGATAACACTGATGGCATTTTCAGTGTCTGCAGATGTAATATATAAGACACCTACAACACAAAGGGGGTGAAGTAAAGAGACCTATATGGTGGTAAGGTTTCTACATTCCACATTAAGTAGTTAAATGTTGTTCTCCACAGACTGTGAAAAAGTAAGTATGAATATTGTAATCTCTAGAGCAATCACCAAAACTTATATAAAGAGAATATAAAAATAGAAAAGTTAAAATAGAATACTGAAAAAATTCAAGTATCCCAAAGATAGACAGGAAAAGGGAAACAGGTACAAAAAAGAAAGAACAAACAGTAAACAAATAATAAAAAACTGTCCATCTAAGGACAAACAAATCAATAATTAAATACAAAGGGCTGAAATATACCAAATAATAGACATCGATTATTGGAATGAATTAAAAAATAAGAGTCAACAATATGCTTTCTCTGTGAAATCCACTTTAAGTCCAACAAAATAAGTAGGTCAAAAGTAAATGATGGCCAAAGATATGTCATGAAAACATTAATGGAAAGAAAGGTATAGTAGTTCTATTAACATCAGATATATTGTTATCAGATACAGTAGACTAGAGCAAGGGAAATTCCAAGGATTAAGAGAGATAATATGTAATGATAAAAGGTCCAATTCATCAAAAAGAAAAAACAATCCCAAATGTGTATGCACCTAACAAAAGAGCTTCAAATTACATGAAGCAAAAAACACTTGGAATATAGTTTGGTAGTTTTTAAATAAAATTAAACATATACTTATGCATGACAGAGCAATCTCATTCCTATATACTTATTCTAGGGAAATGAAAACTTAGTTTTCCCAAACGCCTGTTCACGAATATTCGCAGCCACTTTATTTGTGATAATCCAAAACTGTAACCTCCCAAATATCCTTCACAGTGTCAATGAATAAACAAACCATGATGCCTCCATACAATGACATACTTTTCAGCAATAAAAAGGAATGAACTATTGATTTCACACAACAAGGATAAATCTCAAATCTGCTATGCTGAGTGAAGGAAGTCAGTCCAAACATAATACATGGCATATGATTCCATTTTTATGACACCCTGAAAATACCAAAACTATAGGGACAGAGAACAGATTAGTGGTTGCCAGGGGTTAATCAGGAGTAAAGGAAGGGCTGACTACAAAAGGGCAGCTTGGGGGAGTTTTGCCAGGTGATGAAATTGTTCTGCACACTGATTGTGATAGTGGCTAAACAAATCTATATGTATGTTAAACTCAGAACTATACAACAGAAAGTCAATTGTGCAGTACGCCAATTCAAAAAATAAAATTAAATATATAACTATATTAGAAAAGACAGGTATGAAATGAATAAGCTAAGCAGCCACCTTAAGAAACTAGAAAGAAAAGCAAGCTAAACACAAGAGCAGAACAACAAAAACAACGAGGACCAGAACAGAAAACAGAAAAATAAAATATCAAATGTTGGCTCTTTGGAAATATTTACAAAACTGACAAACCCTTAGATTACCAATAATTCAAGAGAGTACAGAAATCACAAAAATCATAAATGAAAGAGGGGATACTGCTATCAAAACTACAGATGCCAAAAGTATTAATTACCTGGGAATATGAACTACTTTATGTAAAAAAGTCAGATAACTCATATTAAATGGACAAATTCTTAGAAATACACAAATTACCAAAGATTATACAATAAGAAAGTAGAAAATCTGAATAGATCAATAACAAGCAAAGAAATTAAACTGGTAATAATACTCTTCCCACAAAGTAAAGTCCACTCTGAAATGGTGTCACTGGTGTATGCTACAAAGGATTTAAAGAAAGCATAGTATCAATCCTTCACAAATGCTTTCATAAAACACTGGAGGAGGGAACACTGCTCAACTTATTCTATGAAGTTAGCATTAGTCTGATATCAAAACCAGACTAAGAAAAGAAACTACAGGCCAATATCCTTCATGAACACAGACATAAATGGTCTTGACAAAATATAAGCAAACCAAATTCAGGAACATATTTAAAAAGATACACCATGACCAATTTGGATTTATTCCAGTAATGGAAGGTTGGTTTAACGTTGGAAAATAATGATGCTATGTTAACAGAACAAATGAAAACACCAAATAATAATCTCATTAGATACGGAACATACAGGAAAGCCTTTGACAAAAATCTATCTATTCACGATAAAAAATTCTCAACAGATTAAGAATATACAAGGACTCCCTCAACCTGACAAAGGGCACCTTTGAAAACCCCACAGCCTACATCAGACTTGACGATGGAAGTGTGCGTGCTCTGTGTCTACGATCAAGAGCAAGGCAAGGATCCCCTGCACCTGCCCCTCGTGGTCCACATTGTACCAGAGGCTCTGGCCCATGAAATAAGAACAACGAATTGAAGGCATACACATTGGAAAGAAACAAATCTCAAATGACTTTGTCCACAGATGAGTTTTTTACAAAATTATAAAAAATCTACAGAAAAATTACTAGAACTAACAAATGAGTTTAACAAGGTCATAGAAGGGTAGATACTGAAAGAGGAAGAAGAACATTTCTGTTCACCTGCTTATGTTCTGTATCTTGGTCTGGGTACTGGTTTACTGGACTACCTATTTGTCAGCTCCATTTAGATGTCTATCAGGCATCTCAAGCTTAATATGCCAGATAGAATTCTGACTTTACTTCCAAATCCACATCCACTGGCAACAGCCCATGAACTATCTCCCTTCCCACCAAATGACATCAACATTTACATGATTGCTTAGGTCAAATGCTTGGAATTGTCCTTGATTCCTTTCTCTTCCTCGCATCACATATGCAATTCACCAACGACACCAGTGGGTTCCTCCGAATACATCATGAATCCACTTCTACTACACCACTCTTCTCCAGGCCACTATCATCCCTTACTTGAATGAATGCAACAGCCACCACAAAGAACTTTTAAAATGGTTAACTAGAACCTTATCTCCACCTCCACCCTGACCCCAGCCCCCTGGCCTAAAATAGCCAACAGCATCACAATGTTTGAAGTCTAAGTCCAAAGTCACTAGCATGGCTTCAAAGCCCCTGCACCAGACACCCCTCTCCAACCTCTTCAGCCTCTCCCATGGGACACTTCAGCCTTCTGCTTGGCCTCAGAGCCTGCCAAACTCCTTCCTGACTTGTAGTGTTCATCCACGCCGTCTTGCTGCCTGGACCGACATGTATTCTCCCTAACAGCCTCTTGTTCCTGACCTCCTTCTCACTTTCTACAGTCTTTAAAAAACATTTTAGAGTGTTGATTTCTTTACCTGTAAACTGCTTATGCCCCTCTGACAGACTACAATTGCAGAAGGGCAATGCTATGCCTTTTTCATCCACCTCTATGTGCCTGGCATTTGCATAGTCCCCGACAGATAATGGGCAAGTGTACAGCGAGTGAAGGACTGAAAAATAAATAAGGAGTTGTGGGGCATACACAGATACTAAATCTGATGATTCTTCATGCACTGCATATACCAGGGATTCCTAAAGTTTGCTGCACATTAGAATTACTTAGGTAGCTTGGTAAAATCCCAATACAAAGATTCAACCTTATTCAATCAGAATGGCTGGATTGAGAGCCATATACTAGGACATCTGAAAGCCCCCTAGCTGATTTCAATGTGCTGCAAAGTTGGGAACTGCTGACATTTACTTTTTGAGATAAAAGCATATAAAGCATATAAAAACAAACTCTTAAAAAGAAAAATATATTCCTTTTATGTATATAAATATATATGAAGTTCAAATAGCACCTACAATATACTTTATAAGCCCAAATACATCTACATGTGCTATTTTAAATTCCAACTGTGGCTAATATGTACAATCATTTTTACCTGTTAATTTGCAATGTATTAAAGAAGTTTGTATATAATGTCAAGTAATGCTACAGAAACACTTTGTTTCAATATTAACAATGTTGAAAGTGGTGTTTCTCTGTACTATTTTCAATTTTTAGCTGATGTTACTGGTTACTCGATATTACCTGGCTAATATAATTACAGATATGTATATTTTAATATGTAGATATAAGCCTATCTATATATCTGTATATTATGAATATAAATTCTATAAGCATTTAATGAACAACTATTACTTAGCATGTACTCCATTTAAATGACAAAATGCAGGAAACTGAAAATGGTGTCTTATTTATATAAAGCATTTACATATTGACATTTGCTAAGATGAATAATATGTCCTTTGACAGAATTCATTATCTGGCAAAGCAGCATCTTCCACACTGAGTCTAGTTAGTTCAGGCTACTATAACAAAAATGCCATCAAATACGCGGCTTACCGACGATTTCTCACAGTTCTGGAGGGTAGAAGCCCAACATCAAGGTACCTGCAGACTCCATGTCTGCTAAGGGCCTGCTACCCATTTATAGATGGTGCCTTCTCCCCACCCTCACATGGTAGAAGGGGCAATGGAATGTCTGGGTCCCCGTTATGAGGGCACTAATCTCATTCATGAGGGATACACCCTTGTGACCGAATCACTTCCCGAGGGCACCACCTTCTAACATCATCACCTTGGGAGTTAGGATTTCAACATATGAATTTGGGAGCGGGGGGATACAAACATGTAATCTGTAATACCACTTTAATCCCAGCTTCCACTATTAACCATCTATATAAATTTAGGGGACTTTGTTAATCTTTGTGTTTCAGTTTTTCATCTGAAATGTGAGAACAACAAGTTGGATGCTGGAGTTTTTGATGGGTTTAAATAATATGAAATACACATACACATTTGCGGTCGATCAACAGACGCTTATGTAAATGCTCCACTCCTCAAAACAGTTTAACATGTCATACAAGCAGTGAATGAGATGGTGGGAGGTGGGGAGAGGCAATTTATAATCGGCTCACAATCTGTCGACCAGCACCTTTAAAATTGACAACAAAAAGAAATAATTATCAGCAAATGCACTGTTTGTCAAGAAGAACACTTTATCAGTCATTGAAATGAAGTTAATGGCACCGTGGGTAAAAAGTAAAATCCAGGCTATCTGAAGACACGCCCAGAGCAGCCACACAGCCATGCACTATGAGAGAAGAGTCTGAGAGGCTTCTGTTCCTCCCCAAATAAAGTCCTCTCAGTGGAGCTCCATGGAAATACATTCCAGAATCGAGGTGGTTTCCTGGGCCATACAAAAAACCATGGGACAGCGGCAAATTCCGATGAGCAAGGTACTCTCTGCAGCCCAGGAACAGGCTGGGGCAGGCTGCCCACTGCCAGCCAAGTCAGAGTCAGCCCAGGGACAGCTCCATAACCAGCCCTGCAATCATCCCACGCCTTGCACCTAGGGGCCTCCTGCTGGCTCTTCATGACCCCTTTAGACTGCTTTAAAATGTTTTACCACCAAAACACTCGAACGCCTTGGAAAATACTGTCCTCTGTGGAGGAGAAAAAGGGAACTTTGAAGACCAGCCCAAAAGGAAAGTGAATGACTATCTGCCTGCCATGAAACATTCTGGCTTGAACATGCCGCTCTGAAACAAAGCTCCAGCTCCAGCTCCAGCACGCTCTGTTAATGAGGACATGTTAGTACCAGACACGTAAATGCAGTCAGGTGCGTCTCCAGAGGGGGATCTCAGATATTCCCTGCTAGTTGCTGATTACAGCAACATCAGTTTCCGTGCCACATCCAGAGATTTTTCTGCACACTTTTTATCGAGGCTTCAAACATGATCTCAGTTGTCTGGGAAACACTACCAGCCACTTACATTTCCCTTAATTTAGGAAAGGAAGATATATTTTCACCGAAACAGCCAAAGCTTATAACACTTGTCTTTTAAAATTAAGAGTCAACGACCCCAGGGGATCCACAGACCACCCAAGCAGATTGTGACGCTGTCGTGGCCTTCTCGTGGGGGTTGGGTCACCTCGTCAGGCAAGAACGACTCAGTGCCTTCTCGGTGGAAAAGTTTGGATTGAAAAGATAGCTAAAAAAAGGTGATAGTACTGCAAAAAGAGACACAACATCACATCCAAACCTGTTATCCTCTCCTCTGACCTATGCATGTACGTGTGTACGCTCACATGTCCGCGCATTTACACACACACACACACACACACACTCCTCCCCTCTCTTCAACACTTACCCATTCCAAACTTTTACAGAGTTTCACTTCTACACTAATCATCTTTATCTGCTTCCTGAAAGACTCAGCTGCTTAAGAAAATAAAATGCCAAAATATACAGACCCAAGGCAGTTCGTTTTAAGACCAACACTGTAGATTCATTTAAAAATAACAAAAGCCACATATTCATTCATTCAATGAATAATCATGTAATGAGGATTATTTTAGGTGCTCAGCACATATCAGTGGATGAAAACTTCTGCCTTTGTGGAGTTTATATTCCAATAAGAACAGAGAAAAAAAATAAGTAAATTAAACAGTAGGTTATGAGTCTGCAAGTCCTGTGACTACAACAGAAGACTTGGCTTGCTGGGCAGGATGGGTGTCTGGAGACTGGGTTGTAAAACTGAAGAGACTCATTGAGATGACATTTGTGCAAAAGCTTGAAGATCAACTGTGCAGATATCTAGGAGGAAAATACTCTTCAAAGTCGAGTTTTTTAAGCAACAAAACGTGATCTGTTTTCCCACAGAGGGTACTACTCTCCTAACCCAGTCCTACTGAACGGGCCTGTAGTTTAAGGGGAAGAGATTTGCTCCTGGACATCTGAAGGAAGGAGTGTAGACATGGGCAAGGTAGCAGGGGCAGGAGGCGGGAAAGGGAAGAATGTGGGTGTATCCCTCAGGGCAGGCTCTGAATCAGCTGAACCTGCGGCTGGAAAAGCCAAAGCACATCCAGGGGAGAGCCTTGAGTTCTCAAATTCATTGTTTGATTTCCAGCAGCAGTGCATTCAAAGCTCAATTTCAGTCCAGAAGTCACCAAATTAATATCTGAGGTTAAAACACACACACACACACACACACACACACACACACCCCTGATGAACATTTCCAGGGAAAGACACACAGGGGAGAGTACAAGGACAGAGTGCCACCGCCACGCAGCCACCTGCACCCGTCCGCGCACTGCAGAAGCGCCTGGTCACCGCGCAGGGAAAGGGAGGCGCATTCTGGGCCTATGCTCCAGGCTGCCCCTAACAGCTGCCCCAGGCCAGGCCCCCTTAGCACCTGGTGCCGCTCCCAGTAGGGCCTGGCACATGGCCTGGCTGTGTCTTCAGCTTCTTCCACATAATACTTCCAGTGTGGGACTTCCAGATAGCGACACATGTACTTCCCAACCACTTGGGCTTTGTGGGAAGGCTCCGAAGGGCCAAGCCCTTGGTGTGACTTTCTGGTTGGGGTTTCTTTCTCAGTGTTATCTCCTGGATGGTGGCTGCCAGAATCTGCGGGGAGAGTGGGAGCAAGGGACAGGGGCTGCTTGCAACCTGTGGTGTGACTGGAGATCTGACAGCACGCGGCCCCTCCCCATTCTCTCCTTCCTTGGTAAGAAGTGAGGCTGTCCTGTCCTAATGAGGTTGGCTTTTCCTTGCATTCAGCCTCAGGTATGGGAGACAGGGACATCCAATTCAGTGGACACCTACCTTCCTCTACTAAAGCTACAACCCAATTAAAGGCAAAGACCCCAAGACTTAGGAATACTGAGGAAAACAGTGCATGCCTGTGTGTCAACAGCTTTGCAGTGCACTGTGACTGCCAGGGTCTGAAGGAACCGGGGGCCTTACAACACTCCTCAGGGGTGTGGGCTGAACTGTTCATGTTAGTTTGTCCCTGAAAGTGGGCATTGCTAGTAAGTAAAATTGGGCTTTAAATGCATACTAGGGAGTCTTGCTATTTAATAGGTTCCTATCATTAATCCTTTTATAAAATGGAACATTTTGTTACAAGGCCACCTGCCCCCTACCTCAGTGCATTTGGACAGCTGTAACCTGATACTATAAACTGGGCGGCTCATAAACAACAGGCATTCATTTCTCACAGTTCTGGAGGCTGGGGAGTCCAAGATCAGGGGCTGGCTGAGTGAGTCTGACCAGGGCCCTGCTCCTGGTTGGTACACGGTGACTTCTCCCTGCATCCTCACGTGACAGCCTTTTGGCAAGGGGTCTCTCTCAGGCCTCTCTTACAAGGGCACTAATCCCATTCCTCATGACCTCATCACCCCCCTAAGGGCTCACTTCCCAATCCCATCACCTTGGGGGTTAGGTTGAGAGGGACACAAACATTCAGTCTATCGTACCCCAGTGGCTGGTACTCCCTGGTTCAAGGTTATCCAAATGGTCAATGCTGAACCCTAATGCAATGCGCTCCTTACCCGTGGGCGTGAGGACCTGCGTGTGGACCTGGATGGCCTGCAAGTTGCCAGGATCTTAGTCAGATCTGGCACTCAAGATGGACAGAAAATGGAGGGAGGTCCTCCTTTTTCACCCCGTGAAGGTGGCTGGGCTGCGGGCATCAGCACAGAGTAGGCAGTGTGTGGGGAGGGCAGTGCAGAGGCTGGGGTGCTCCTGCAGGCTCCCCGCCCCCCACCCTCAGCCCAGGCCCCCAGGCAGCCAGGCGGGGGCTTCCATGTCGGATCTCATGGCAGCCCCCGGAGTAGGTGGATGCGTGGGTTCTGCCTAAACGGCGCTAAGTGAGGGAGTTCTGGGGGCAGCCCACAAACACTGAAAGCTGTGTGCAAAGAGGCTGAAGGCAGAGCCTGGCGAGGGGGCGGCTGCAGAATTAACAGCAAAGAACACAAGCGGCTGCAGCGTTTGCAAGCACCCAAGACAGTAGCAGAGGGCAGTGAGGGAGAGGATGGGCACAAAGGGCGACACAGGTGGAAATGATGGACTGATGGGAGGAAACGGAGCGGCTCTTAGACACAGTTCTGGTGGCTGGCCCTGTGTGGGACAGTGGGATCTAGGGGTATCAGTCTCCAGAAGAGGCCTGGGCTAGGGGATTGATCTGCCCAGTCATCAGCACCATGGGAATGGCCGAATGTGCAGTGAGTAATTCTGAGGACAAGAGCCAATATGCATAGAGAGAGGGGTACAAATACCACACCCAAGGAACTCAACAGCCCATACCTTGTCTACAAGGCTGTTCTGCAGGAATTCCGGGGGTCAGCAGGGATGGCTCTGACTGGTCACTTTGTAGCAATAATCTTCACAGATAAAAACCACAGAGAGAGATAACAGGTGAGGAGAAATATACCATGGGGTGCAGCTAGGAGATTCCATCTGGATCCCTCAGTGATGGGAAGGACCAGGAACAGCAAACTCACTCACTCACTGCAAATTGTATATCCAAAGGAAAGAGAGATGGAAACACATTTCCATTTACCTAACGAAACAGCACATGCTCTAGTTGACCAATGCCCTGAACTACATACAATGCACACAGTGGCATGGAGGGGGGCTCTGTCCCACAGGAGGCAGCCCTGGTGTTTAGGACGCCCACTCCAATGCCGCAGGTGCTGGTCTGCAGGCTGCCAAGTGTTTGAGTGTTTGTGTGGATTTGTAGAGTGTCTGCCTGGGCAGAAAAGCCTCTCCTTAGCCAAGGGACATTAGGAAAAGGTGAAATTAATTCTTTGAAAAAGTCAACAAGATGTATCTCTCTCTCTCTCTCTCTCTCTCTCTCTCTCACACACACACACACACACACACACACACACACACACACACACCCATGGGTGGGGGATTCATTTATTTCTCTGCTCTTCTTTTCCCTGCTCCCAGCCCCACCATCACGTATAATGTCTTCACTATTCCCTTTAATGATTCAAACATGATCAATGGAATGCAGATCAATGCAGACATGAATTCTTGGGGTAAAAATGCAATATTTCAGCACTGTGGAAGGAAAACTAAACAGAAATGGAAGCTTGGGGAACAGCTACATCTTGAATGGATAAACTCTACTTGATGAATGTGAAACACTATTTTCGGAATTTTTAATGTATCTGAACACTCCATTTCCACCGCAGAGCTTGGGTCACGTTTTAGAAGACTGTCTTCTCTCTGTAACTCTCTTCCAGAATTCTTCTCCAGAGTTAAGACTGTCCATTCCTCACCCAGGCGCCCTATTCAACCAAACAGCTGAGGGCACCTCCTGGAGTCCCTGGGTTCCATTTCCTTTATGGCATTATCACTCAAAACAAAAACTGGGCTCGGAACTCTGAAAAACAGCTCTCCTGAGAAATCATCATGCTGGCACTAATGCAATCTGAAAAGTACGCTTCACTGATTGAAACTTTCACTGCAAGGCAGCCAGGCAACATGTGCTTTGTATCCACATTCTTAGAGGCTACAGGAGAAACCTCTGTTTCTCACACTGCCAACCTGTTACATTAGAACCATCCTGTTGGTGTAATAGAGCAAATTATTTCATATAAACAGCATTTACTTTACAAGAAAAACCATGCACCGTTTCTGTGTACAAGGCAATTGACAGTAAAAAAGCAGGTAGAAGAAGAAATCTCCTTTCTGTGGCCTTTGTGTGTTGGAAAAAGTCTGGGTCTGAGAGTCTGGGAAAGGATCTCAATGTACCGTTTTCCTTGTACAACACAGCTTCTGGCTCCCACCGCAAATTCCTGAACATCGGCTCAGGTTGTCCCTGTTAGGCTCTGGACACCAGAGTCTTCTTCCTGGGCCACTCTGGAGGCCTGGGAGTGGGTGAGAGGGAAATGGAGGAGGATGTGGGTGCAGAGGGTACCATGCACCAAGGAAGGCCTTGGTCCTCCTGGATCTGTTGTCAGTAAGATGGGGATTTGGAACTTACTCTCTCCAAGGTTCTTGTCGACCTCAACCTGTGATTTGGAATCACACATCCTGACTGCTTCAAGGGCTTTTGGAGTCTTCTCAGTGCACCCCAGAAGCCTTCACAACCCAGTCCAGGATGAAGTGCTGGGATCTGCTCCCTCCGAGGAGGGGGCGTGTCATCCTCAAACCAAGAAGAGAGTGCCTGGGGTGATTAACCAGCAAGGATGGCAGAAGCAGACAGGCCGGCCATGTCAACTGTCAGGAAACAACTCTTTCTGTAGTATCTGCCCCTCTGGTTTATAAAAATCACTTAAAAATAAAGCAGCCATGCACCAATTTCACTCACCTCAAGAGATTTCCCGCTGTTTTCTTCACTTCTAGTAACACACACAATAAACACTTAACATTCAAACTAGCTCGTATTTTATTTACATGTATATATGCATTTTTAAAATGGGGCTTCTACTAGGTTAAGAAATGACTGCCTTTTGGAAATTAAGAGGAGAAAATCAGCTTTACTACAGATTAAATTTTTGATTTAAAAAGTACAAAAAAACCTAAATCAAGCCTCACTGGCAGGCAGGCGGGCACTCTATTCAGTACTTAGAGGTGCCGGCAGGAGCCGGTGGTAGCTGTGGGAAGGTGGCTACCTGACTCCGGATCTGTGGGTGCCGCAGCCCCAGCACTCAGTGGTTCTTGAAGACACTACCACCTGAGAAAGACACTAATGAGGGATTTCTCACAGAAAGTCAACTACTGAAGTACAGCATATGGGGAGAAAAGATGAACTAAAATGAGTTATTGAAAGAGATCTTCTTTAATAAGATCAAGAAGCAAGAAAGAGCTTCTCAAATTGCCTTCTGTATTGAAGAAAGGGCAAAGGGAGCCTCTGAGTATTCCATTAAGTTTGCTTGCCAAGTACATCTCTACAGAAAAGAGGGCTGTCGTTGGATCTGACAGTTGGAGATGCCAGCCACCGCCATTCAATGTCTTGCACACTCATGTTCTAAAAAGTCAACGGCTTCTGTCAGTTTTCCACAGGGGAAGGAATACAGTGACTGTAGGTACAAATATTCTTGATGCACTGAGCAGTTATATTTTGAATGGCAAATTTAAAAACCGAGTTTATGCATCGGCCTCTTGTTTTTAGTTAGTTAAATAATGGCCCTTGTGGCAAGCTGTGTTTTCTAAAGATGGTCACAGCAATGTGTCTCTTCCACAATGTGACCTTGTCAGCCCTTGCAGTGAGAGGAGGCGGTCTGTGACCTACACCCTTCTGCTTCTCAGTGGGCTCAGGACTGCTAGGATCAATAGAATACAGGAGATCGGATGCAGTGTGACTGCTAAGGATGGGTGATGCAGCCTGGTTCGCTAGAACATGTACACTTGGAGTCCTGAAGCTCCATGTAAGAATGACCCTGAGGTCAGCATGCTGTGAGGAAGCCAAGCCACGTGTAGAGGCCACATGTGAGCACTCCAGTCAGCAGTCCCCATCTTTGAGTCATCCAGACCCAGCTCCAGAATAAGCCTCTGCATGAGTCCAGCCCCAGTCTTCAAGGCTTCTCAGCTGGGGTCCCAGACATCACGGACCACACAGGAGCCATCCCCACTACACCCTATCAGAATCCAAGGTTGTATTAACCATTAAGTTTTGCGATCTCATTCATGCAAACATATTTTGAAACCTGACTGCACCAGTATATATATCTTCAAAGGTAATGCACATCCCAGGCTCAGCTAGCACCTCTCCTTAAATTCTGACAGTCACACCTGTTCTGACTGCTCACCTGGCATCCAATGCCCCCTATGGCTGGACGTGACATAGTGATTGCAGCCTCAGGGACACCATCTCTGTTTGAGCCACACAAAGCCACTCATTTCACCCATCACTAACTGATTTCACCATCATCCTATTCAGAGACATTTTCACTGCTTCCAATGAAAATGGCTGATTTTACATATTATCAGAAAAATATCCTCACATATAAATCTGTATCCTGTCTTTAGCCATTTCCATCAGAAAGATTCTGAAACGTGGAATCGTGCGAGACTGAGTATTAGATTTCAGGATCTTGGTGATACTGCCAAGTGTTTTTCCTGAAATCAATTGCTAGTAAGAACGGAACACAGTTATAAAGCTTGTTGCTCACTTTTGTTTTTCTTTTAGGAACTGTTTATCCCAGTCCTTCGGTCATGTAAGGGAGTGGGTTTTTCTAACAGACTGGAAGGTGCTCTGCAGGGGTGCCCTCGGACATGACGCGCAGTGACACAACCCTCCATGCTGCTGTGAACAGGCAGGGGCTGCTGGCATGGGCTCACGCTGCAGGGGAACCTGGCAGGGTAGCTGATAATGCAAAGGGTCTGTGGTACTGAGGGAGGTTCCCAGGGTAATATGAGACAGCCATCAACAGGGGGTGTGCAGGAGCAGCTTCGGAGGAGGGAATCCCGGTCTCTAAACTGGACCTAAAGGAACATCGCAGGAAGAGCATAACCAGTCCTGGAAAGCCCAGAGGTGGCAAAAGACCAGGTCTGTTCCCTGAATACAGCAGAGGTCAATGTGCTTGGATCTGAGACACAAACTGAGGTCAGAAAGCCAAGGACAAGCCAAACTAGGCAGGGGTCTGTAGCCACAGGCAGATGCTGGGATTCACAGGAACGAAAGTGGGAGGCCCTGAGGGGTGGTGAGCAGGGACAGCCCCACCCAGGGGCACAGGAGATGGTGTAGGTGACCCTGCAGGCCTGGTGAAAGGTGGCAGCAGCAGTACTGGCCAGAGGCTCTGGGACCCAGGAGAGGAAGCAGCAGATTGGCAATGATGGTGGAAAGAAAGTAATTTGGTGAATAACTTCTCATGACTTCATGGCTGATTGGCTTGGGGGGAAAGGGAGAGTAAGGTATCAAACAAGACTTCAAATGTTCTGATCATCTCAGTATTAGAGATGCCACTTCTAAAAAGAGGAGGCCTGGAGGAAGAGCTTGGCTGAGAGCAGGATCAGAGGTCCCTGTGGAAACCGTGGAGACATCAACTGGGCAACTAGTACACTGAACTGGAGCTCAGTAGAACGTTCTGAGCTGGAGGTGTAGCTTGGGGAACCTGCACAAAACTGGTATTTAAAGCCATGGAACTTGAGACCACCCAACAAGAGCTGAGTTAAAACAGAACACAACTCAGGGCTGAGCCTTTGTGACATCCCGCATTTAAGGGTCAGATAGAAAAGAAAATACCGCAAGCCAGCAAGGGAAGGGAAGGGAACAGCCACTGAGATGGGAAGAAACCAGAAAGTGGTGGCATTCTGGAGGTCAAGGGAAAAGAATGCTTAAAGAAGACTGGCAACAAAGGAAAGAATTTCTCAGCTGTTAGAAACCAGAAGAAATGGAAAATCAGAGCTTAACATCAATACTTGCTGTTGAAGGAGTGTGGAGTGGGCAATCTCTCCTCCATCTAGGGGCGTACCTTTTAATGTCATGCAAGAATCCCAAAGCAGAGGTTTGGGGTTCCTTGATCCAAAAGGTCAAGACTATTTTCACGACCATTCAATGATCATTCTAAGGAGAGATCTGCCTTTTGTTGTGTTAACACTCGTGGTATCGAAGCAATGGAAAAAGTTGCACAAATTAAGCATCCACTGGGCCAGTAGCCTTCATATTCTTCACCATCAAACACTCAAACTTACAAAAGCCAAAGAACAAAACCCAAACAGAAACAGAAAACAGTTTAAGAATATCGATAAAGCAGTGAAAAGTATTAATTGTATTAACCAGCAACCCTTGTGTGTAAGTGTTCCTGATATTCTAAGTATCTCTGCTCTATGCCAAAGAGCGATGGAGGTCCTGAGACACAGCACCTGTATGATTGCCTGAGTTACACCATGAACTAGCTGCATTGCCATGAAACATCATTTTCCTCACCTTCTATTCATCAAAGCATACTTGCAGGGTTTGAAAGAATAACTGAAAACTATCATTTTTCAGACACTGGTATCTGGCAAGCATCCTCTTGAAAATGAATGTAGTGAGCCTGTCACTTCAAAGAGAATCCCAATAGTATTTTATTGTTGATGATAAAATTTGAGCTTCCCCATGAAACTTCTTGTATCTACTACTGTGAATCTAACTTTTCCCAATACTCAGAGAC
Organism: Macaca mulatta; assembly: GCF_049350105.2. Classification (NCBI taxonomy): domain Eukaryota; kingdom Metazoa; phylum Chordata; class Mammalia; order Primates; family Cercopithecidae; genus Macaca; species Macaca mulatta. The sequence continues at coordinate 7,422,360 of NC_133412.1, read as the reverse complement.
TTTTCTGATGAGACTGGTGGTGGTATTAATGAATGTGATTTTCTAAGAGTGTGTAATGAAATGTGACAATGCTTAGAAGATACCTAACTCAAGGGACCACTATTTTCCCAGCGATCAGTGTATCATGTTATAGATCATCTGTAGATAAGTGCAAGACATGGCAAAGGACTGTAATGTAATGGGGTATGAAAAGTTTATCAGTGTGGTTTCAGATTCCATGTGGCAACTAATTTTAAGAAACTACCTGTTGTTGAATTCAGATGCAGTGTCAGAGAGATCCACAATTACCTGAAAAGTCAACTGAAATACTCCTCCCTTTTCCAACTACCTGTATGAGGTTAGACTTGCTTCTCTCACTACAACTGAAACAACACACCCCAATACATGGATTGTGGGGCAGCTAAGAAATTCCAGCTGTCTTCTATTAAGCCAGTCAAAATTTACGAAAACATAAAACAATGCCACCCTTTTCATGATTTTTTTTTGAAAAAATTTTCATAAAAGCTTATCTATGTTTACACGTAATAGGTTTATAATCGTAATTTTAAAATTGATATTTTATAAATTCTCAGTATTAATTACCCATGCAGTAAATATTAACAGATATACCTCACAAAGTAAAGCTCTTTTGGCACTACGATAATTTTTAAGAACGTAAGGAAACCTGACCTCAAAAAATTTGAGAACCAGCATCCTAAAGCGTTTGCTTCCGGAAGAAGGAAGTTAAACCAAAGAGGAGGGCATTCCAGAAGCAGTGGGCTCTGTATTGTCCGAGTGCTTGAAGTGTTTCACAATTAAAATGTATTACTTTTTCAAAAAGGATGAACAGAAGGTGAGGAATGGCACAACGAAGGTAGATGATTCTCCTGAGTGTTTTACTGAGGAAGAGTAGGGGAAGCTGTGGAGGCAGAATGGGGAGGCTGGAGTTAAAGGAGGGTCAGTTCAGAAGGGAGCAGCAATGCCCACCTGTGCTTATCTCTTAAGCGTGGGCATACAGATAACATGAACACATGACCTAAAGCCTGCAAGTACAGCACTGATGCATGTAAACCCTGCAAGTACAGCACTGATGCATGTAAACCCTGCAAGTACAGCACTGATGCATGTAAACCCTGCAAGGACATACTGATGCATCTAAACCCTGCAAGGACACTTTGATGGATCTAGACCCTGCAAGTACACACTGATGCAGCTAAACCCCACAAGTACACTTTGATGCATCTAAACCCTGCAACTACACTTTGATGCATCTAAATCCTGCAAGTACACTTTGATGCATCTAGAGCATGCAAGTACATTTTCATGGATCTAAACCCTGTAACTACATACTGATGCATGTAAACCCTGTAAGTATGCATTGATACATTTTCTCAGCTGGTCCTTTTATAATTTTGGGTAAGCTTTCGGTACATGTGAATTTTTAAAAATAAAATTCTTATCTGTAGATATTTTTATTTGAAATATGTTTCATATTTTTCTGTTTAGAAACTGCCTTTCTCACTCCAAGATTATACTAGCTTTTCTTTCTTTCTTAAATGAAAGAGGAACAGCAAAAAGGTGTGTGCCGTTTCCAGACCTGGCCTCTGGAGCTCCCCACACCTTCTTCCACGACCTTCTGTCATTACTGTAGTACAAGGGCAACACCTATTATCCTGACCAACTTGGAAGTTACTGGGGAAGATGGCAGTGCCCCCAAAACTTGATGCCTTCCATGATTCTGACCCTGGCCCTCAATCATCCACTCCAGACTGTAACGTTGCTGCTGTACCCCAACCAGTGCAGCAGACATGTGACTTGCGTCTGTTTGCAAAGCAGTAAGAGCCTGACCTATTTAAGCCATAGATTAGCTGTGTGGCTTTGGACAAATGAGATAAACATACTGTGCCTCAGTTTCCTCATCCACAAAGTAAGGAGAGCAGCACCTTCCTTGGTCAGAGAATTAAATAGTACACATAAACACACAAAGCAGGTATGGTCCTGTGGTTTGAACATCCCCTCCAAAACTCACGTTGAAACCTAATTCTCAATGTGGCAGTATTGAAAAGTAAGGTCTTTAAGATGCAGAGACCTCAGGAATGGATTAATCCATTCATGGATTAATGGGTTATCATGGGAGGGGAAATCATGGCTTTATAAGAAGAGGAAGAGAGACCTGAACCAGCACGCTCAGCCCCCTCGCCATATGATGCCCTGCGCCACCTCGGGACTCTGTGCAGAGTCCCCACCAGCAAGAAGGGCCTCACCAGATGCAGCTCTTCAACCTTGGACTTCTCAGCCTCCATAATTTTAAAAAATAAATTCCTTTCTTTATAAACTACCTACTTTCAGGTATCCTAAGCAACAGAAAACAAACTAATACAGCTGGGCATATAATAAGCACTAAATGTGAGCTACCATTATTATTTACAATAAACGGTATTATCCAGTAGAACAAATTCTCTATCCTCCAACAATTCTTATTGCCAAATCTGCCTAGGTACTTAAGGCAGAGGTCAGGAATGTGGACAGAGTGTCTCATCACTGGAATCTCCTTTTGTGTGTGTGCCATGTTCATGTGTGAGACCGGGTATGTGCCTGGACAGGACGCGGATGTGGAAGCTGCGGGTGGGGCTTTGTGGGTATGTGGTGCTGTGGGATGTGTCACTGGGCTCTGTGGCCCTCATGCCCTGCTGCCCCTCCACCATTTCACTTCTTTGCTACATGAGATGCCTCCAGAGAGGTGTCCCTAAGAAGGAAGCCAGGTAGCGAGTCCTAGAATGGAGGCTTCCAGCAAGCAGGTATAGCTGACTTGATCTGGGAAAGGGAGGTGTAAGCAGGTCTCCCCTCAGGAGCTCTGAGAAGGCAGCAACGTGGCTCAGAGTCAAAGAATCGCCAGAGTTCTGACCCAGGACCCTGCAGTGATATCACAGACAGACTGTAGCCCCTCCTCTTCATTCCATCTCATTATGAAATGTGTGTGAGGCCTGTTGTTCTACGAAACAAAGAACCTAAGGAGGAGGGGAAAATGTTGCTTTACATATAAAAGTCAATGTTTAGCTCTAGATATGTTTTGGGCTTTCTAAGTGGACTCCACTTAGTGGAGTCCCGAAAGGGGACTGGTCAGCTCTTTCTCATCAAACAACATGGCATACATGGCCAGAGATGTGGCCACAGATGAGGCCGTTTGAACCTGCTCCAGAAATGTTGTACCAAGATGTGATGATGGAGAACTGGCAATTTGATCTCAATGCTAGACATTGTTTTTCTGAGCCAGATGTGATGGCCTTATTGGAGCAAGGAAAAGGGTGCTCAATGGCTATAAGAAGCATGAAGATAGTATACAGTTATTGGTCACCTCACCAAGTAGAGCTAATTGGTTACCTTGGAATTTAATTCTTAAATGAGACAGCAAGAAAGCATTTGGTATTCTAATATGAATTATAAATTTTCCAAATTTGGAGCGAAGATAGGAGCTAATCAGATATGAAAAATGTTCACTGACAAAAATATACATCTCCTACTCTCCATCAAAGATTTAAAGACGGAGGGAAATTCAGTGACCTCAAGGAATACTGAGCCTAGGTGGCAGCCTTAAAATACATTAGAGAGTTCATAGTGGAGAAGTACCCTATGAACATGATTAATGTGGAAAGGCCTTCAGTGCACATCAACAACTTTCTCAACATCAAAGTACTTAGGCTACTGAGAAAGACTTTGAATGTGATAAATGTGGGAAGTTCTTTTGACTTAAGCCTCAAAGTACATGATACAATTCATAATGGTGAGAAACCCTTTGAATAAAAACAATACAGGAGGCATTGGAAATGGCAGGCAATATCATATATATTATAGAATTCATAGCAGTGCAAACTCCTTTCAATGAATAGAACACAGGAAGCTCTTTAGGCAACAGTTCAGTTTTTTAGAGAAATCAGGGAGGAAGCTGGCATAAGACCCTAGGAATATATCTAACATGGGAAATCCTCCAGCAATGGTCCAGGCCTTGTTTAACATCAACAAATTTGTAACATGCTTTATTTAACATGGAAAGCTTACTGTTATACAATTATTTTGTAGCTGGCCACTTTACTGTACACTCTCATAATTCTAAGTCATTCCACAATGCCAGACCCCACATGGCACTCAATAATTAATTTTTGAGTAATTGGATTAATAGATGGGTTCTCTTGCATTTCTAGATAAATCATATTGATTCTAAGAATAACAGTTGTGTTTTTGTCTTTCCAATATTTATACCTTTTTTCCCTTCTGTTTATGAATGTCTTAAATTAGTCTTATAGACACTGAGAAATATGCATAAGACTTTGCACTAATGTGCCTGATATGGTGTCATCATGCCAAAGGACCCTTTGGGCTACAAAACACAGGAACCCACAAGTTAGTATAAGCAAACAATGGAAGGCCAGACACTCCAAGGGCCAGAATAGATCTGGGCTTCATGACTGGGCAGGAACCATGGCCATGTTTGCCATGTCTTCAGATGGTTCTTTCCTCATTCTCATCTCTTTTCTTGTTTTCATTCCAAATGGCTACTGATGGGCAAAGAGAACAGCCTAGTTTCAATGATACAGGTTAACCCACTCAAGAATAAAGGACTCTTCTGGGAAGGTATTTTCACATTCCCATGAAAGAATGCACTACCCCTCTCAAGTATCCCCCCTTGGCCAATCATCCATAGTGGCAGGTGGGGATTGTGTTGGCCCCAGTGTGGGTAGGGAACCCACCATTGGGTGGTAGCCGCAGGAGGTGGAGGGGCCAGGCCTCTTTTTCTAAACATTGCAGCAATGTGAACGGAGGAGGAAAAGGGTACCCTTAGAACAGAGACATTGAGAAAGGTACCCCAAAGCTATCCACAGCATGCAGTAGATACTTCAGAGCTCTTTGTAGTTTAGAAAGAGCTTACTCACATAATCTTAATTGCTCCATCCTTCATGGGAAGGGTTTATTTTTAATGTTCATTTTGCGTATGAATAGGCTGAGGCTCAAGGAGGTGCAGTGACTTTTCCAAGGCCAGAGGATTACTAAAGGCCAGGACCCAAACTCTAGATCCCATTCTATCTTCAGTTTCACTGGATTGTTGTCCTACAGCCATTACCATAATCTTACACCCAGTTAGATCTCTGGCATCACTGAAGTCTTGAAGAAGCTAGAAATAAATTTCAAATTTTTTTATACTCTGAGGGGAGATATACCACTGTAAGTACTATGTAATAGACACAGAATATCTTCTAGCAGTCACTCTAAGGAACACTGACTGAGCATCTCCTCCAAGCCCACACCTTCCTCATGCAGGGTAGAAACCAGGAGAAACTGCTGGGCTGGTCACATCCAGCCTCTGTTCAATCAGATGGGAATATTTCTGGTCCCTCTCCCACTGTGGTGTTCCCCAAGAAATGCAATCATCTGAAAGTAATCCAAGATGTCTGAAAGTAATCGCCCAGATTTTAACGTTGTAAATGTTTCTAATACCAAAGGTTAATTTTAGAAACAAAAACTGAAGCCAGATAATTTTCACATGAATGTTCTGACATGAAAAGGGCAACACATTTCACTCCTCCATGATTACGTTTCCCAAAACTGAAATTCTTCCCATCCAGTTCAGTGCTGTTGAGGCTCAACATCACGCCACTCATACGGTCTGGGCTTCTTCGCTCATGGCTTAATTCTGATCTCAGCAGCATGGCACATTCAAAAGAAACATATCTATCTCTGCAAGAAAAATTGCAGGTCCTGGGAGGGGCAGAGGTAGAACTGTGGAAATCCAATGCTGCCTTTTTTTTTTTTTTTTTTTTTTTTTGAGACCAAGTTTCGCTCTTGTTGCCCAGGCTAGAGTGCAATGTCGCGATCTCTGCTCACTGCAACCTCCGCCTCCCGGGTTCAAGCGATTCTCCTGCTGAGGTCAGGAGTTCAAGACCAGCCTGGTCAACATGGAGAAACCCTCTCTCTACCAAAAATACAAAATGAGCCAATGCTGCATTTTAACCCACCAGCCTGGCCCTGCCTGCCAGCTCCCTTCACTGCCACTGTTACGCAGTTAGAGGTACAGGTGCCAGCTCCCTTCACTGCCACTGTTTACGCAGTTAGAGGTACAGGTGCCAGCTCCCTTCACTGCCACTGTTACGCAGTTAGAGGTACAGGGTGCAGAGCGGGGAGACTGGCTGAATAGCGCCTAGCAAGCCTCAGGATCCTCAACAGCTGGGAGAAGGAAGAGGATACAATTTAAACTCCACAAGGCCAAGTCCATCTCCAGGTTCTACCAAGTGGAGCCACCACCACCCTATAAAATCACGTTGACGGGAGTACATCACACTCCCTAGATGTGTCAGGAACAACAGCAACCAGAGACCTTTTACATCATGGCTCCCACATGACATCAGGATCCCTGCAGCGCCTGTAAACTCTAGGCAGCAGGGCCACCCCCAGAGACTCTGATTCAGTGGGGCTGGGGAGGCCCCAAGAGCCAACAACATGCACTTCCAACAAGTTCGCAGCTGATGCTGATGCTGCAGGCCTAGGGGCCACACCTGGAGAACGTCTGCCCTCATGTAGCTCAAAGCCTTCATGTTACGAGAACAGTGAGGCCCGCAAAGGAGAGGCCACATCTGGAACCCAGGTGTTTTGATTCAAAGACTAGAATTGCTTTATCAAGAGACAGGATAAATAAAAAAGAAGAGGAAGGAAGGAGAAAAAGAGGAAGAGATTAAATAGATGCCCTTAACAGAGAAAGCAAAACAGCTCCCTGAAGACTGTGGTGTGTGGGGAAGGCACAAGTCCAACCTGGGGTGGAATTTCTGGGTGTGAACCTGGCCTGTGACCTCGTTCTGCACCCACTCATGAGCTTCCCCCCTCCACCCAATATCATGGAAACAACTCAGAAAATGTAGCCACCTCTTGTGCCCTGAAGACCCCCTCTGGGGCCTCTGGCCCTCAATCCATGAATGACAGACCTGGTGGCTATAGATGCTGCCTCATGATGGGCCCCAGAACATGCAGGAGAGGGTGCCCCCTTTATGGAACTGCCTGAGAGACACAGAGTCACAGGCTGAGGTCCCCTTTTAAGGTTAGGATGAGAACCTGACAATGGAGACACCTAGGGAAGTGACATTTTTCCATCGTATTCATGGTAGAAAATAATGGACTGGGAGGTGCAAGTCTTGAGTTTTAGTCCTGACCTACACCTAACAGTATTTTTTATTTTATTTTACTTTACTTTACTTTATTGAGATGGCGTGTAGCTCTGCCACCAGGCTGGAGTCCAGTGGCTCGATCTTGGCTCACTACAACCTCCGCCTCCCAAGTTCAAGCAATTCTCCTGCCTCAGCCTCCCCAGTAGCTGGGACTACAGGTGTGTGCCACCACCCCAACCTAATTTTTGTATTTTTAGTAGAGATGGGGTTTCACCATGTTGGCCAAGATGGTCTGGATCTCTTGACCTCATGATCTGTCTGCCTCAGCCTCCCAAAGTGCTGGGATTACAGGCATGAGCCACCACACCCAGTACAACTAATAGTCATCTTAAGGGAGTTGCTTGGTCCCTAGGAATTTTTTATTGTTAAATATAAGAAGTGGGTTGATGATTCCTCTGGGATTCTTCAAATTTTGTATTCTACCATCCCACCTTCTATTTTGGTTCTCTTGCTGTGTCCCTCTTTTGAGTAGGAGGGTCAATGAAATGCCCACATCTCTGCTTCTAGTTGTAGAATAGGGAAAGCTCAACTGAAGGGATGCATGTGACACAGGCACACAATGAATGAGTACGGTACAACATGTCCCGGACCAACCCCAGCATCTAAGAGGCTTTCTATGCAGCTTTGTGCTGGTGGGCCTTTGTGTTAATGTGGGTTTCTAGGATCATTCATGAAGTGTGTTTTATATTAATTAGCCTTCAAGAGAATTCCATCCAGCTGGCCCCCTCCCTCCTTCTGAAACATGGCCTTCCCTTGGCTGTCCTGACACCCCAACCTCTCCTGGTCCTCCTCCTTCATCACTGGCTGCTCCTCAGACTCTGTTGACAAATGTCATGGAATGCAAGGCTCAGCCTGGATTGCATCTCATCTCCATTTATGCCCTCCCCAAATGCACTCCCATCAAGGCTCTAAATAGCACCTGGATGATATAGAGAAGACACTCGGTCCTATCCGAGCTCTCCACTTCACATGCCTACTCACTGCAAACCAACTACTACCCAACCAGGACTCTTGAATTCCAACCACCACTCTCTCTCCAACTTCCTTCTTCTCAGCACCCACCCAGTTTCTTAAGCCAAAAATCAAAGCCCTCCTCATTTCTCCTCTTCTCCTCAGCAACCATGTGCAATCAACAGGCAAATCCGGAACACATCTCAAATCCCTCCACCTCTTCTCATCTCCCTGCTACCACCTTATCTGCTTCATAACATCTCTTGCCTGGCTGCCTGCATGTGTCACCTGACTGATACCCCTGACTACATTCGATTCTCCACACAGCAGGAAGGGTCATTTTTTAACACAGAAACCAGATTCCATCACCTCTAGTTTAAAACCTCCCAATGACTTCCCATCACATTTGGGCCAAAACCCAAACTCCATGGCCAGGTTCATAGGATCTCCACCTACTCCAGTCCTGCTGCCCTCTCCATTGCATCCTTTGTCCTCCCCTCTCCCCCCACTCCCTGACTTGGGCCAGCCTGTTCATCCTGCACTGAGCCACACTCAGTCCTAACCTGGAGCTTCTTTTGTCCACTATTCCCTCTGTCTGGCCCCTACCTTTCTTCAGGTTGCACCTTGACTTTCTTCTCCTCTGGGACCCTTGCTGACTCCTCAGTCTGAGGCAGCCCTCAGTCTCTCTCACAGCATTCTCTGCACAACAGTGACCACCACCAGATAAAATTCTTCTTTAGGCAGATGTGTGTTCTGCCATCCCCCACTGGCTTCTGAGCACAGTCCTCCACTCTGTGTTCACCTCTACACCTCAGGGAACAGTGACTGGCCTCAGTGGGACCCAAGGGCTTGGTTGAGGGGCTGTCCTCAGGGAGCTCTTCTGTGCAGCCCCCAGGCCGGGAGGGACACAGGCTAGTGGCAGGCTGCCCCCGTGCCTAGTATGCCTGGGGATTCTAAGCAGTCCTGCCACACTGCCATGCAGACGCTCATCCTCCTCACCGCCAGCCCCGGGAGACACCACGTGCCTCACACCAAACACCAATCGACAGATGGCACGTGGGCACAGGAAATGACCCCCAAGCTGATTCGCCCCGTGCCACCACCGCACACACAGCACTCAGGAGACTGTGCGCCATGCTTCTCCCTCCAGCTTCCCAACCCGCTGTGCACCTCCCCTGGAAGCAGCAGGAATGTCCTTTCTGATAATGGGACAGAACCTGCTCTCCCTGCCCCTGCCTGCATCAGCATCAGGGGTCTCTGGCCTCTTCAGTTCCTACGCTCTGGGCTGATTCTGGCCTGGTAGTAACTGATGCTCCTGGGTTATCTGACCCCAGGTGAAAGACAACCCCACACTGTGTCCAAGAGCATCACTGCCTTTCCCTTCAGCCTCCATGGCTTCCCATCAGGCCAAAGGGGCACTTCCTGCCTCAACCTGGTCTCCTTGTGTCCTCTCTCCTCACAGAGTCCTCCATCCCTCCTCTATGGTCCATTGGTACCTTCTTCTTAGAAAGCATTTCTTCTACTTATTTTGTATGTCTCCTTCTACAAACCAAAAATATATGTTTCCTTCTCATTCTCCGTCATCCTTAAATTATAATACTGGAAGGGGTACGAAGCTGCATTTTCTTAAGTCCTTCTGGGTTTGCAGCTAGAGCCACCAGTGGAAGGCTTAATGGAAGGAGATGGCCCATTGTCCTGTCATTCATAAAAGACCATTTGATTGCTTTGCAGTCCACACTTCTCTGATTAAAAATGACTTGGAGCGTCTTTTCTTTTGCTTTTTAGCCCTGTGACTTTCCTGTTCTGAAAAATGCCTGGTTATAACCTTTGGCCATTGTTCCATGTAGGTTCTTCTCGGTTGCTGTTGATTGGAAGAGTTCCTTGTACATCGTGCCTTGGTATTCCAGAGATGGTCTCCCAAGCTGTCATCTGTCTGTTGATGCTACCAAGGAAGCCTATGTTGATCAGAAATTCTTAATTTGATCAAATTAATTATTTTTGCCTTATAGTTTATGCTTTTGAAGTTTAATTTTAAAAACTCTTCTACATCTAAGCCTTCTTTGATTAACATCACAGTTTTATCTTTCACATTTAAACCTCTATTTTTAACCTTTATGTGGTGTTTGGTATGGATCTAGATTCATTTTTCTACATGGAAACTTTTCCCTAATAGAAGCTTACCCTGTGGATACGTGGTTCTACCTTAACATGTATTAAACCTCAGTTGCACAAATATCTGTCTCTAAGCTCCCTGTTCTGTGCTATGGGCCCATTTGTCTGTATTTACATCAGGACCACAATTTCCAATCACTATAGATTTGCAGTATGCCTTAATATCTGGCAAAGTTTTCCTCTTTACATTGACAGTTATTTCTCAAAAGAGATGATTTAATGTCCCTATCACAGGAAGCAGAAAGCAGTGTGACAATCTCAATGATACATTCAAATATTCAAATATAAATCTGTCACTTCCTATTTTTGTTAAGTACCAAGGATCAATGGTATAATATCGGGGGGCGGAAGGGTGGGAGAAAGTCACAAATTAGTAAATGTCTAACTGATTCATTCATTCAACTAATATTAATTAAGCACCTACAAGTGCTGGCTGGCCTTGTTCTAAAGGCCAGGAATAGAGTAATGAAAAAAAAATCCTAACTTCATGGAACTTACATTTGAGTGATAGAAATCAGAGAAACACTTCATCGACTTCGCCTCCCCAGCCCACTGTCTGGGGCATGCTCCTTCCCTACTGGGCCCGCTTGGGCTTCTCCAGTGAGCGCTTCATAAGATGAGAGCCGAACTTAAGTTGCAAATAAATACAAAGTTATTGTTTCTCCTGGGGTTTACAATCAACCCAGATATATGAATTAATTTACTCAAGATTTAATTTAAAAATAAAAGTCAATGTATTTATCTTAAGTAAAATAACAGGTCATTTCCTTTATTCTCCAGAGTTTAGTCATTGGTCTGATTTTGAATAGAGATCTATAAAAATGAAAATAAGATTATTGCGGCTACAAATCTTTTAAATAATAAAACCTAGTTATTCTCATTATGCTTTTAATATTACAAATGAGACTATCCTTTGAAGAAAGTAACTTGGGCTTTAAAGAAATGCAGACAATTCAGATCTGCCTGCTCATTCGAATCCTAGGATAAAAGGTTAGTGGGTTACAGACGCGGTTCATTTGGGGTCCACAGGTGAAATACACAGACTTTTATGCAGGAAATTTCTCTGCAGCTGGCCTCTCTCGGTCAGTGGGAATCACAGGATGATTGAGGCTTTCCTCCACTAGGCCCTTGTCTTCGGGAAGGTTGAACAGGGTTGCTAGCACCATCAGGGGCTGCACTTTCATTGTGTGGTCCCTAAAAACCTGGTTCAGACCTCTAGGCCCTTGTCTTCGGGAAGGTTGAACAGGGTTGCTAGCACCATCAGGGGTTGCACTTTCATTGTGCGGTCCCTAAAAACCTGGTTCGGACCTCGTCACGGGTCTCAGCCTCTGTGGATACTGGAGTGCTGACCTGGAGGACTGGGTTTATGAAACTCCAAAGAGGTCTGAGTTGAGAGAGAATTGGAGTTGGGGGATGAGAAAATCGGAGAGGTGTAGCTAGCAGTATGATTGGCTGATCTCTTCTATCTTTCCGGGAGGTGAAAACAGTGGGTTGGAGTGCCAGGGCAGGTGCCATGGATAAGCACACCTCCCTATGGAGAGTGGCATGGGAGTATGAGGCACAGTGCAGCAACATACCCAGCCACTCTCCCGGGCCTGCAGGTTCCTGAAATGCAAATTTGGCTCTTTCTTTAAAGAACACTGGAGCTAGGAGCACAGCACCTGAGACAGGCGGGCTGCCACTCCACAGCTGGGTGACTGGAAGCATGCTTGGACATTTGTGGGCCTCAGTCTCCTCTTTGTAAAGTGAGGAACAGGCCCATATGTATCCCTGTAGGGCACAGAAAGACAGCACAGGAATGTAGTCACACACACCACATGCCCTCCCGGAAGCATGGTGTCCAAGCTTCTTCTCTGAACCTGGCCCCTAGATGAACACTCTGCTTCATCTCCTGAAATGTTCATACGGATCCTGCAAGGATGGTGCATCATCCTCATTTCATAGAAGGCTCAGTTAAGGCTTGGAGAGATGCACTAGATGCAGAAAGTCACAGCAGGGATCACCGCCACATGCAGTGAACTTGAGTCTCTATAACATTAGAGGTTCTCCAGAGAAGCAGAACCAGTAAGGGGTGCGCACGCGCGCGCGTGTGTGTGTGTATGTGTGTGTCTATGTATGTATCTATGCATTATCTATCTATCTATCTTTCTAAAGAGAATTAAGGAACTGGCTCACATGATTGCGGGGATTAGCACACCCAAAATCTGCAGGGCAGATGGGCAGGCTGGAACCCCAGGGAAGAACTGATATCGCAGCTGGAGTCCGAAGGCTGTCTGAAGACTGATTTCCTTCTTCACTGGGGAAGCTCAGTCTTTTTTTGTTGGGCGTTCAAATAATTGCATGAGGTTCACCCACACTGAGGATGGCAATCAGTTTTATTAATAGTCTTCTAATTGAAATATTAATCTCATCTAAAAATTACCTTCACAGCAACATGCCACATTTCTGGATATTATGACCTAGCCAGATTGAAACAAAATTTAATCACCATGATTGTTACACAATTAATGTAAAAAAGCATTAAAGAAAAAAGTAGCCACCAAGTCAATGATGACCCAATGCTCTTCTATTGCTTCCAGTTTTTATTTCATACTTATATTTAGACAGAGCTTTCAAACATTCCTCTTTTTTTTTTTTTTTTTTTTTTTTTTTTTTTTTTTTTGAGACAGAGTATCGCTCTGTTGCCCAATCTGGAGCACAGTGGTGCAATCTCAGCTCACTGCAACCTCTGCCTCCCGAGTTCAAGTGATTTTCCTGCCTCAGACTCCTGAGTAGCTGGGATTACAGGCACGCACCACCACACCCGGCTGATTTTTGTATTTTAGTAGAGACGGGGTTTCACCATGTTGGTCAGGCTGGTTTCGAACTCCTGACCTCAGGTGATTCACCCGCCTCGGCCTCCCAAATTGCCGGGGATGACAGGTGTGAGCCACTGCACCTGGCCTCAAACATTACTCTTGCACTTGCGCAAGCATGAAAAGAAAAAAAAAAGGGAAAATAAATCAGTTAAGATGTTTCAGAAGCTCCTCATTCTGAGCTGCCCTAGTGGATGACAGCACCTCCCTGGTGTCATGCCCCTCGACCTCAGGAGCATGGGGGCCTGTGCTGCCTCTGAGACGTGATTCTAAACTGCCAACCCTCCCCGAAAAGCTGGGCGGGTGGAGGTGTTTTCTCGCTTAGGAGGGCTGAGTGATCTTTTTGTACGTATCTTGGTCACAAAACAGAACACAAACCCCTCTGCTCATAGGGACCTTCCTTCTTTAGGTTCCATAAAGCAGCAGATTTTGATTGGCAGTGAAGGGAATGCAGACTGGCATTCGCTTCTCAACAACAAGTACCTGTTCCATTAATACTGAGTCTAAGCGTGGCTGCTCTGTTTCTGGCTTTGCTCTCAGTACCCTCTCCCTGTGGCCTCTCTGTCTTTTCCCCCAAAGGACAAGCTCCAGGAGGCCAGGACCTTGCCCTGTCCTTCTTCACTGAGGGCCCAGGCCCCACCATGCAGGCTGCCTAAAGGAACAGCCCCCATTCCTTGGGTGACACCTGCAAATCGCATGCTTTGTACTCCAAAGTGAGTCGCCCACCTTCATTCCCAAACCCTATCCTAAGCCTGGACGCATGCTTACAGAATTGTAAGTGCCCTTCCAAAACGCAAAGACGTGTTCCTATTGCCACTACCCTAACGAGTGGTCCCTGTGTGTGCTGATTCTCCAGTGCTGTGATACTTCCTCCCAGCACATCAGTTATGGAACGCTGTATTAGTGTCCTAGTGCTGCCACAAAAAATGCCCAAGAACAGCTGGGTTTAAGCAGCAGGCATTCACTTCACACCGTTCTGCAGGTTTGAAGTTTAAGATCAGGGTGTCAGCAGGGTTGGTTTCTCCTGAGGCCTCTCTTCTTGGTTGGGAGATACCCGCCTTTTCACTGCGTCTTCACATGGGCATTGCTGTGTGTGTGGACATCCCTGGTGACTGATATCTTCTTATAAAGACATGAGTTATACAGGATCAGAGCTCACCCACAGGGCCTCATTTAAACATAAGTACCTCTTTAAAGATCGTATCTCCAAATAAAGTCACATTCTAAGGTATTAGGGGTTAGGACTTCAACACAGGCATTTTGGGTGGGTCCCAATTTAGTCCATAACAAATGTGATCTTCCCCAAAATTCTGAGAGAGGGTGGCCCCACTTGAAGCCAAGGTTACTGAGATAAACGCAGTGCCCGTGAGCTGCCTGCTGTCCTGCACACGGTTCATTGTTTCACTCAAGTGTTTGTGGCGTGTTCCCGATGCCCCCTCATGCTTGCTGTCCAGGCATCCAGGTGTGGCCATGGACAAGTCAGAGCAGACGCTCATGCTCATGGATAAGAGCATGAAGGCAAAAACACATAAAATGAACAAGGCAGCTCTGGCACTGACTGACGAGTATTCTGAAGACGACCAGGAAGCATCAAGAATGGAAGCGGAGTGCATGGGCCTGACAGTGAATTTCCGCTGCATGCTGCACCAACCTGCCAGGGAAGAACTGAAACCTCATTGAGGATAACCAGGAGTCAACTTGCTCCAACACCTTAAGTGCCAAAAGTAGACAGCGAGGCTCACTGGACCCCAGCAGGACAGCTGACCATGTATAGCACAGCAAACAGCAGGGCATCAGCTACGTTGTTCTGGTTCCCAGCCCCCACGAGAAGGAAGCCAGGGGAGGCTCTGCCTTGGGGGGCTCCTGTCATGGCTGAGGAGCTCTGTGCCTAGGGAACCCACTACTTTGCTAGTGGGCAGAAAGCAGACCTCTCCTTTTCTGCAGGGAGCTACGATCTCACCTCTCAAGATCACCACGTGTAGAAAGAACTCTGAGACACAGCCTACTGGAAGAGGCGGCACAGGCCTTCAAGGAGGGACCATGGTGGAGAGGGCCCCATGACCAGGAGGCAGCCACACAATCGTCTGGAGACAGAGCTTTCCGAGCACAGCAAACAGCAAGTGTACAAGTTCTAAGCCAGGAGTGAGTCTGGGGTGGCTCCTTGAACAGAGAGAAGGCGGGAGTGGCTGGGCTGACTCCGGCAAAGACACAGGGGAGAGCGGGGTACCTGGACAGGAACAGAGGGCTGTGCGGGCCTGCAGGCCATGAAGAGGGCTGCGTCTCCTTGAGCCAGACAGTAGCCCCCGAACGATACAGTTCCATTCTCAGTTTGCAGATGAGAAAACACTCTTAGAGAGGGAAGCAAGTCTCTCCATTACACGGTTCCTAAGTGGTAGGTCTGGGGCTATGCTGGGGGCTGAATGTTTCGGCCCACCCCATATCCCTGTGTTGAAGACATAACCTCCACGTGCCTGCATGCTTAGGAGGAAGGCCATGTGAGGACACAGTGAGAAGGCATCTACCTGCAGGTCAAGAAGAGGGACTTCACCAGACACGGACTCCACCAGCACCTTGACCTTGGACATCCCAGCTTCCAGAACTGACTGTGAGAAATAAACACCTCTTGCATCCACCACTCCCTCTGCAGTACTTTGTCATGGCAGTCTGAGCTTACTAAGACAGGCTGGAATCCAGATCCTTCTGGCTCACACCTAGTCGCTCTCAATGCCTGGCTGCTGCTTGACCCAGGACATGGGGCTTCCCTTCAGTCAAGGCTCACAGGCTGGGGTGGGGCAGGAGGCTGAAGATACAGGGGAAGCACTGCTGAGTTAAAGATCTCTTCATATGCAACCCAAACTTTCTTTAGGTGAATGGGGGTAGCCACACATGACACTCGAATCACTGAAACCACACTTCAGGTGCAAAAGCAAGAAGGGTGTTTATTACACCAGAGACCGCAGGGAGTGAGAAGGCTAGCATAAGGTTGTGACTCAGGCAGAAATCTGGCAGTGACATTAGCAGCACACCTCCCATTCGTGGCCAGATGATTATGAATAACACAAGGTACTCAGTGTGCACGGAAAACTCACCCTGGAATATGAACACAGAAGTCCTCCCGCGAACATCAGCTCACCAAGTAGGAGCTTCCGGGCCTGGAAACCAGCCCAGGCTGGGCCCACCTAGACCTCAGAATGTCTCCGCTCCCAGGCAAAAAGCTCCGGGGGCCTGCACTCCTGGACCTGAGGCTCAGCCAGATACGCACACCTCGGTCCTGCCAAGGGGAGGCCAGGCACCTGTGCCCAGGGTCCTGGTGGCCCATGGTCTCACCACCCCCATGCACTCTGCCAGCAGCCAGTCAGGGACAGTGGGCTTCAAGCTCATGGTGTGTTCCTGAAGGTCGGGGCTCCCCAGGATGCTGTGGGACCATCAGGATGCAGCCAGGAGGGACAGGGCAGCCGGCCTACCCAACGGCCTCTGTGGCTGGCTACTGTGGTGGGTGTCCCCTGGTCACTCCTGAAGGCCACGAGTTCCCATGCTCTGCTGAACACAGCCAGGTCCAGGTCTCATCCAGCCTCACATCCTTAGGCCCCTCTGGGTTACAGAGCTTCTCACCACCAGAATGAGCAGAAGCAGAGGCAGGGAAGGCGATACTCCTCCTACAGAGGAGAATTAGCCCCAGTGTTTTTTTCTTTTTCTTTTTTTTTCTTATTTATTCTAAGACCCCTGACAGGTGGATGGCTGTGCGCTTTGCTGATTCTTGCTGACAGCAGCCACGGCAGCGTCTACAAACAGGTGCCCCTTTGCTGCGGATTCCCTGCAGTCCCTGCTGTGCACACGGGCATCCCTCCATGGGTCTCAGAGCCATGCTCTCAGGGTCTCTGCATGCTGGGCCAGAAACAAACACACAAAGCAGGAAACAACAACCTACAGAAAACACATATGCAGCTTAATGTACAGCATTATCCAGCAGCCTCAAAAAAAAAAAAAAAAAAAGCAGAATCAGGTTTCCATAGATCGTTCTGGAAAGTAGATATCCCCAGAAACTCCACACTGCAACTAGCCTTCCTAATGAACAATCACTAGTGCATTCAACACTCAACACAGGCCGGACAGTGTGCGCCAGTGCCAGCGTGCAGAGGTGAGCCGGCCTCATACCCCAGGCAGCTGGGAGGCCAGGTGCAAGGGCAGAGATAGGTGTACTACTCTCACAGGAGCTGGCTTGGCTTGAGGTCTAGCGGAACACCAGGAACCGCACTAACTCAACTCTCCCAGCCTGATGGCAGGTGGCCAGGGCTCTGACTGCCTTAGAAAACAGTTTCCCAGAATCCAGCCCTTCTGGTTTGCAGAGGCTCTGGGCAAACCCTGGGCTGGTTCTGAGCTGCCACTATCTAGGCCAACAGTGGGCACATCACCTCAGATACAGAAGCATTTTCTCAAAATGCATAAAATTGCATTTTTGGTGGAACAGTAACATTTGAAAGTATCGATTAACAAAATAAAAAAATTAAAAGAAACATCATCTACTTTGCGGGTGCTAAAGTAGCTTATTTCTGCTATATTTCTACACTGTGCTGTGTGTATGTGTGTATGCAAGAGATATGAGATTTACTATTAAGTTATTTTCAATCCATGACTAAAAGCCAAGAGAAATCAGGATGGCTTTAAATCCTAAACCTATGATACGTGACTGATTTTTTACATAAATAAATAAAAATAAAATATTGTCATGATAAATAAATGTAAAATTATATGTTTTTTATTTATATATTTTTATATAGACTGATCCAAAGAACCATCATTCACACAGCATAATTCATACACATGGTGTATGCGTCCACACATTACACCCAAGTGACACTGCTTTAGTATCCTGCAAGCTCCATGTACCAGGAGTGCAGTTACCTCCCATTTTTTTACATGAAATCACAAAAAAAATAAGATGTATTGGTCAGGGTTCTCTAGAGGGACAGAACTAATGGAATATGTGTGTGTGTGTGTGTGTGTGTGTGTGTGTGTGTGTGTGTGTGTGTATGAAAAGAAGAGTTTATTAAGTGTTAACTCACATGATCACAAGGTCCCACAGTAGGCTGTCTGCAGCCTGAGGAGAAAGGAGAGCCATTCTGAGTCCCAAAACTGAAGAACGTGGAGTCCAGTGGTCGAGGGCAGGAAGCATTCAGCACGGGAGAAAGATGTAGGCTGGGAGGCTAGGCCAGTCTCTCCTTTTCACATTTTTCTGCCTGCTTCTATTCTAGCCTCACTGGCAGCCGATTAGATGGTGCCCACCCAGATTAAAGGTAGGTCTGCCTTTCCCAACCCACTGACTCAAATGTTAATCTCCTTTGGCAACACCCTCACAGACACACCAAGGATCAGGACTTTGCATCCTTCAATCCAGTCAAGTTGACACTCAGTATTAACCATCACATAAGGTATAATAATATTCACTCTCACATTATGCTTCATTATGCTGATATCCAGATTATAAGTAACTACTTATGGAGTCAATTTGATGTTATTGAAATTCAGTCCTGCAATAGCACATTTGAGATGTGGGATTAAGAATGCTTTGAGGTACGTTTAACATCTCACATCTTTTTTAACAGGCTGGCTTATTTTACAGAAAAAAATTAAGAAATAAAGTCATAGTCATTTCCTTTTTTACTCAGTCTTTGAAAAGCAATTACCATGTCTTTGTTATAAAAATACTACAAGGACTACTTCAGGTCAAATTCTTCAGGCCTGAACTGAACCCCAATTGACAGTTGGTGCAAACGCTGCTGAGGTTTTTCAGGCTCCGCAGTGATGTGGAAGGAGAGGGATCCCCGAATTCACCCAGTCAGGAGGTTCTCCCCGCCCTCTAGGCACCTCTAAGTGACCTTTTGGCTGAGGGAGAGAAGGATCAAGGGGCAGGTCTGTCGACTTTTGTGGGTAAGACTTCACTTGAGCAGAGCATTCCCAGACAAATGAAAATAACACAGTTGAAAACCACCAATCCACAGAACCAATAATCATGCCCCAGAGAAGGGGACAGAAGCTCAGAGTGACCCAGAACACCAGGTCATTCAGCAGCAAACTCCAGACCAGGAACGGCATTTTCACATTTCCAGGACACACTGCCTGCTGCTCAAGGCATTGGAATAAAAACATCTTACCGCATCAATCCATATCACTTCGATATCCTTAAAAACAGAGTTATTTGCTAAAATATCATCTTCCCTTCATTTCTTACCCACTCACAAAACATGACTTAAAAATTGTATATTTTAAGCTTGCTTCTTATTGTCCCCAAGACCGTGATGGCTCTGATTCTCGAGCATATACACCACCAACACACCACTCTGTGCACAGGGACCAAACTCTCCAGGAAGGCTCAGGGGTGCCTCCGCCCTTGTCTTGCTGAGAACACTGGGGGAAGCACCCTTTTCAAGGCCTCAGCTGGTGGGAGCTCCACAGGGGACACAGACTCTGCTTCTTTTCCTAAGTGCTGCTGAGCCCCACAGCTAAAGTCAGTCTTTTCCTTACGACTCGGAAGACTGGCTGGCTGAAGTGTGTCACCCTGTTCTCAGAAAGTTTCCAGCGCTGCAGTGAGTCACATAAGTGCCTTCCACTGTGACCATCTGAGAGCACTGCTTTAATGCAGTGACCTCCAGAGCAAACCCTGGTGGGGTAGGGGACCAGGTGAAAAGCCAGTGGAGGCCCCACCCACAAGTACATCTTTCAGGATGCAAGATGGAATTCACAATAAGTTCTCATCCCAGCCGAGCACATCTGCTACAAAGCCCAAAGCTTCCTTCCCCATGGTTTCAGATCAAGGTGATGATACCAGATGACAAGCTTAATCCCCTTACTGGCAGGTAAGTCAGATGCCTCCCTAACTCCATGGGAGCAGAGGTGGCAGGGGGCATGAGACAAAACACATTTGGTCTTGCTTGAAGTTAATCAATTTAATCATGATGCAGTCCTCAGCCTTTACCTACTATTCACCCCTAACTCTGCAGGATGGCTTCCATACCTTCAAGGAACAGACCCTTTCTTCAACTGAAATTGCATAAACATAATTTCAAGATATAAAATAGCTTGAAGAGAAAATGTGTGGGACAATGGGAAGAGGCAGCTCCCTCTGGCATTGCTACCAACGTATGTCCAGTCAAGCTTCTTGGACACAACCTAAAACCACAGCTCTGATGGAGTGCCTATTTTTATGGTTCATTGGAAACACCCGGGCCCCCGACTCCCTGAATTAAAATGTCCTCAGAGGGACTCAGGACGCTCTCCCTGAAGTTCAGGGCTGGCTCCCTCCTCCTTTCTGGCCCAACCTCTCCCCAGGGACTAAGCCCCTTCCTCCCCTTTCTCCTCCATGGAGACCTCAGGATGTAGTGCTGTGAGGCATCTGAGAATTTCTGCCCCATTCTCCCACTGCCCCTCAACCTCACCAGTCTGAAGGCTGATGCGGTGAATGACGACAGATTTCAGAAACTGACACTTCTCTTGTGCTGGGGAGGGGTGGGGGAGGGATGCCCAATCCCAGCCATGCCAGATGGAACCGAAGAAACTCTCCTTCCCCAGAGGAGCTGTCATCATGGGGGTTCCACAAACACCACCTGACCTGGGCTGGACATCACCTACTGACACGCCCATGACAAGTGGTAAGCATCAAACCAACCCACCTGGGGCAAAGCTAAACCCTGTGTCTGTATAGACCACTTTGCTTTAAGTGCCGCTGAGCTACTTCTGTTGAGCTCTAGGAGAACCGCACACAACATGTGCAGAAGCAATTGCTAAAGAAATAATGGGCACAGCACATAATAACATCATAATTGTCCCAGGCACTGTGTTGAGAGGCAAGGGAAGAAGACAGGCATCAGAAAGCAGCTGTGTGCAGAGGCTCCTCGGCTGGCCAGGCATCTTGAACAAAGAACTGCCAGGAGCCATCCTTGGCCTTTTCTTGCCTGACCTCCACATGCACACAGCCCCTGCAGAGGCAGCAGGTGGGGTGAGTTAGTTTCCCAGTGGGATCCAGGATCTGCTGGAAGGCTGCAGGACAGCACTAAAGAGGCCTATCAGCCCAGTGGCTGCTAAGTGCTGAGGGAGGAGTAGTGAGCCTGATTTGTAATGAAATAGAAAGAAAAGGCAGGTGTAAGCAACCTGGTAACCTAGAGAGCTGGACAACTTGGCAATGGCCTGCACTGGTAGGCTCCTGTAGATGCACCTTGGCAAAGGACAGGCTTGGGCTCCTCCTGACCCTCCCCTGGGCCCACTGAATGCCTGGGATGCCAGCCCACCTCACAGGGCCCTGTATGCAGGAAGGGCCTGATGCATGAACCTTCTCTTCTATCCATCCCAAAAGATAACTTCCCCGTCTGCACAGGCACAGGGCACAGAGGTGATATAACCACATCACCTCTAAAGGGAGGCCTGTGATTTATCAAACTGTGTCTGTCTTTAGAGAGAGGCATATGTAGGAACTGACAGGTTTGTAGTTGGCAAAATCTAAGACCCACTGACATCATATTCAGTGCCTTTACTTCAATCCAGATGAACGTGAAGAGAGTTACAGGGCAGGAGGGGAAGGTGTGCTTCTCTGCACAGGAAGCTGCCTGAGGTCCCTGACTCCCGCTTCAAGGCGGACAGCTGAGATAGCCTGAGGTCTCTGGAGATCTTCCTCCTCCAAAACCCAACAATAAAAGCTACAAATATCTACATTTAATCAATTAACACAAATCAATTAAAATGCACGCTCAGCAACCAAGCAAGGGAGGAGACAAGAGTAATATGAATGTTTTTAAGGCGCTGTGGTTTTGCAGAATATCCACAATGACATATTATGTAAAACACATTTTAAGGAGGTTTCTATATGGAACTATATCAAAATACATTTTAAAGATTTGTACATTTTTTTCTATAAGTTTAGGAATTACATTCCAACTAATCTATCATAATCTTAGCAATAAAATTCAAGAGTTTTATGCAAAACTCTTGTTAGCTTCCAATCCTGAAACCTCTGGAGATTTATTCAGCCCAGAAAACTAAGATCATTTTCTACTGTTAAGCATTAGGGTAAGATTTTTGCTTGGGTTGATACTATATTCTGGGTCTCATTCAATGCAAAAAGCACATGGCTCATCTTGCAGTAATTGGTGCATCTCTGGACAGGACTTTTCCCTGGAGTCCCATTTATGTGCCTTTCAGAAGTACATTTGCACTAATGAGAGATTCCTCATGAATCAGTAGGGCTACCAATGTTACTGGCAACACATTTAAGAAGAGATCATCCAAGCCAACCTCTTATAATCACTGGAAAATGAGACAAAGCAGAATGTAGTCTGTTTAATATATTCAACCAGACATTCAAGACTTCTGTCATTAAAAAGTCCTATTAAAATTTTTACCTAAACCCCATCCTTCCATGCAGACTCCTCGTGGAGGGTCTAGTGGGTTGCCTCACATCCAACAAGGACCCCCAGTGACCACTGCTGGTCCTTGGGGTCAAAGGCTGATCATCCCATCCTTCAGCCACTGTCCCTCCATCAAGTAGCAGAGCCAAAGTCTCTTGTCCCAGGATCATGTATAGAAAACAGTTCCCTCTAGCTACAAAGAGAGACTTTATCAAAATACATTATCAACAAAAGTGACCACAGAGCATTTCACAATCCAATATAAATGGTAAGCAGGAGAACTGAGTTTCTCACAGGAAAGGTATTCTGCCGTCCGTGCCCTGCCTGTGGGGCATCCACTATGGACATGTGGTCTGCAACCCTGGGGATGAAGGCAGCAGAGACATGGTGCCCTGACACTGTCCCCATCCTAACCCATTGCCCGACGTCCCGGGGATGTGTACTCATCCACTTTTCCAAGAAGTGGGGTGGCCTTGGCCACATGTGCCACCCAATCCCCCTTCCCTCTCCCATCTGGAGATGTTGTAAGCCTCTGGGCTATTTCAATTCAATCTGTTCAATTCTCCTTTATTTGTCAGTTCCTATGTGCATAGCAATGTACTAGTCTTTTTATAAACATGGCCTCATTGAATCCCCTTATAAGCTCAATAGAGTCAATAATACCATTCCCATTTTGCAGGTGAAATTGAGCCTCAGAGAGGCTAAGTAACTTGCTCACACTGGCTATGGTTCACACTAGATCTCCCCATTGCTGAGCCCCAAGCTCTTCACTGCCATCTCCCAAGAGACAGAGTCTCACAGGGACACGCATGTGTTTCACACCTGTGAAAAGGGCTCACAGAGGTGAGTGCATGAGTTACTACACGTAATTAAAGTTGATGAATGTGCTCAATGACATTCTTAATTCTAAGTTCCTTTTATTAAACTCTTACATGTTATTTTCTTTGACTGTCCCCAAATTGCACACAAGAGATGCCACAGGAAAGGCAGAAAAATTCCCAATCTCCTATTTGGGGACCTGGCAGTTAAGATCCCCAGCTCCAGTCTTGGCAGGAGTACAGAGGGAGAGTTTGGGAAGTGCCTGTGGTGGACTTGGTGGGCTAAGGGTCCCTGCCAACACTACCTATGCTCAATAACACCTGTCTGCCTGAGATGGTTTCAAACCATCAGCAGAGCCCCCTGGAGCTGGTCTTCCAGGAATGAGCGTGCTATATTTGATTAAGATGCTTTCATTCCTAAAGAGGTAAAATAGAAATCATATACCAACCACCACCCCACCCCGCACCCCCCAAAAAATCCACAAATGCACTGAAGCCTCACAGACTGTTGACCGGAACCCTTCCCAAGAATTTAGGGGAAATCATCCAACTGAGAGAGCCGCTGTTACCAATATGCTGTTTCCTGTATTTAATAACCTCGAGGAAGCCTCCCTGCTGCTGATAGGTGCCAGTTTCATGTGTCTGTTGAAGCTGGCGACACTCAGAGCACACGGTACTTTTACACAGAGGAGGGGCCAGAAGACAGAAAACCCCAAACATAATATTTTGTTATACAATTGAACTAACAAATGTCACACACGCGCGCGCACACACACGCACACACACACACAAACACACAAATCCTCACCAGGTTTTTCCTTCACAAGGTTTCAACTAAAACAACTCAAGAGTTGACACTCCATCAGCAAGTGCCAGGATGAACTGTCAAAGCAAAGAAATAAAAGAGCAAAACCATCTTCCTACTTGAGCAGCACTGCCTTTCCATTACAGGAGCCCCTGTGTGGAGCACTGGGCTTCTTGAAACACAATTAGGCTTCAAAACTGATACCCACTGCATTTCCCCAGCACAGACCTCATTCACGTGAGCACTTTCAGAGCATGAGCTGCAACAAGCTTCTCAGAAAACAGGCTCTGGAAAGCGGAGAAGGTGCCTGACTCAGAGATCGAGCATGAGCTTGAGTTGTACCGTAGTTCTTGCCACCACCTCCTTTTGGGTCAGTCCTAGCCTTGGGGTCACTTACCCCGAGTCATTTACCTAGGACCTTGGTTACATATTGAGAAGTCTGAGTGTAAGAGACCCTGAGGCACTGCCCTTTTAAGGATGCCAGAGCATGACATCAGTTCTGCTTCATATTCTTGACTGTTCCAGACAGCACGATCCAAGGCCTCACCAGGCTCCATCTACAGCAGCACTCACACCAGTGTGAGAATGGACAAAAGAATGAAACGAGATGCACATTCCCTCCCCTGAGCCTCACATCTGCAGAGCCAAGGTGTGGACTTCATTTAGCAGACAAGACAAGCCTGGAGTACAGAGCCACAGAGCTGGACTGAAGCAGTCCAACTTCAGGCTGCCCAGGCCCCACGCGGGCTAGGTGAGGCTGGCCCTTGCTTCCTTTTACGTTGTCTAATTGTATGTGGCTCCTGCCTTTCCTTTTTAAACTTGCTGGGCGATTGTTCAAAGTGGAGACTGAAAAGCAAAATCATTGAGAAGCCAAGGGACCAAGAAGTGCCTGGGGGACAGTGAGACAGACTCTGACGGGAGAGGAAGCAGGAATAAGCACATTGTAGACTGCAGGGTCAGCTTCCAATACCTCCATTCCGACTAGAGAGATGCACACTGACTTCAAACCAGCCGAAACTCTGCTCTCTATTAGTAATCCCTGGTGCTACAATTTTTAAGGAACACTGAAGAACGTTCCTGTAACAGAACCTAGTATCCTTTCACCACTGGCAATTCTGAATTCCAGCTCTTAGGAAGTAAAGTGTATCCTGGGAGAGACATGACCATCCTTTGTTGTCTACCCAATGCCAATCCCTTTCTTCTGCCTTCCCATCAGAATCTGGCTTGAGCAGCAGTGGTGGGTTACTGTGTCGAGCGTTGGGCAACGGATATAGACTACTGTAAGACAATGGTGACAATACCGTTTCCTGCTTTCCCTGCCTCTCTTGCAGTTAGTTTTAGTACAGTAAAATCTAAGCAGAAACCCAGTTCCAGCCAATAAAACCTAAGCATAAACCTGCCCAGCAGATTTCCAGGAAGTATTTGCAATCCTAATAAAACAGAATCAGAAGCAGCTGGTACTGACCAGCTTTCCTTCCCTTGAACTAGGACACAATGGCTAGTGCTTCAGCAGCCACCTTGCGGCCATGTGGTCCAGAGAATGAGAGGTCAGCCTAGATGGGTCAAGCCTTCATACCAAAGCCAGTAACCTTGAGACTCCTCCTTGTGAATGAAAAGCAAGCCACTCATTGGTCAGTTTTCTGTTACTCAAACCTGAACAGATTCCTAAATAATCCACACACACAAGCACTTTATTTATGCACATCAGTGATTCAGTGATACCAGCTACAATTCATTTCCTGTATATAACTATTTCTCAGTCCATTAAAGACTTCCACAAAATTTATCTAATTGGACCCACTAACATCTTGTGACCAGATGAGTGTGTTTTCCCCACTTCAGAGATAAGAAAACACGCCTGGAGAGGTGAAGGGGTAAGTGCAAGGCACTCACAGTCACATCTTCTCCAGGGCTTCTATGGAACCACCGTCAGCCCGCAAGGTGGTGCAGATGGTGCAGTTCTTCCGGCAGCTGGAGAAGAGCGGCTTCGGGAGGCCAGAGGGGTCCCTCGGCACAGCAGCCCAGCACACTCATAGTTCTATGGAGCTGGGTTTACTTATACAGAGGGTGCAGGTGGGACAACAGGGGTGCTAAGGTGGGCAAGGGCCTACCTGAAGCAGCAGTGGAGCCTCATTGAAAATTTCACTACGGTCATGGACAGAACTGTGTCCCTGAAAATTCCTATGTTGATGTCCCAGCCACCAACATGACTGCATTTGGAGACAGGGCATTCAAGCCAAGTTTAAATGAGGTCATAATGGTGGGGCCCTAAACACATAGGGTTTGTGTCCATATAAGAAGAAAAAGAGACACCAGAGATCACTGGCTCTAGCTTCATGCATGCACAGAAAAGAGGCCATGTGTGGGCGCCGCAAGAAGGCAGCTGTCTGCAAGCCGAGGAGCGAGCCCTAACCAGAAACTAGCCCTGCCAGCACCTTCATCTGGGATTTTCAGGCTCCCAAATTGTGAGGAAATCAATGACTGCTGTTTAAGCCACCCAGTCTATGATATTTTGCATGACAGTCCAAGCAGACTAAGGTAACGACCTCAACTAATGCCAGTGGCCTCTATGTCTGCTGCTCCAAAGAGCCATTTTAATAATGGTTCTCAACTAACTGTTGGAGGTTAGGCACTACAAGGACTAGGTTGGCCCCTTCTGGAATTCTGTCCGAAAGTCAGTCTCTCCCAGCTCTGTGGTATCAGCCGGCTCAGGCCTCCATGCCCAGGAGGCTCTGAGCCCTAAAGGACACCCAGCAGGGCCACACAGAGTGCTCTCTGATGAGAAAGTCCCCAGTTCATGAGGTGCAAAGCCAAGCCACTGCAGCCTGTACTGTGTGCCTATGAAGGAGTGTGCCTTGCATCGAAAGTCTCAAAGCAGGGTCCGGCACCTCCTATGCAGCAGGAGGAGCCACAGTGAGTAGAACAAACATTATCCACAGATAAAGCACTGCAGAGAAGGTGCATGGATTCAACCTCTGTCTCAGCTTCCACTTTCAAGGGCAATTTAAATTACATTTGGTGGAAAATATAATAATATTTCTAGCTACGGAGAGACAGTGATGGCAGGATCTAGTACAGTAGGAATGGAAAGAGGCAGACTGAGGGAGAGATAAAATGAATTACTGAGACCTTTTGATTGATTTGATTGATTTGATGTGTGTGTGTGGCTTAGTGTATATGTGCATGGTACACGTGTAAGTGCATGTGTGTGTGGTGTGTGTGATATGTATTGTACTTGCATGTGTGTGTGGGGGTATGATGTGGGCTGTGTCTATGTGTGTGGTATGTGTGAGTGTGTGCTGTGTCTGTATGTGTGGTGTAGTGTCTGTAGGTGTGTGTAGTGTGGTGTGCATGTAAGTGCATGGGTATGTGTATAACACCTGTGGGGTGTGTGTGCGTATGTGCATGTGGGTGTGTGTTTATGGGTGTTTGACGTGTGTGGCTGGAAAAGGAGACAGTGAGAAGCCGCAGGAGTGAGCAGGATCTCCACCGCACTCCCAGGGCTCTGGGTGCTAGTTAAAGGGCAGTAGAGAGGTGCCTTCCTCTCACCCTCACAACTGCCTCACCATCCTCACTTTGTAGGGATACAGAGCACAGTGAGGGCTGCCACTTGCCCAGTGCTGCCAGCTGGCCAGGCCCTGCTGCGAGCAGTCTGCCTGGCCAGAACACCATGTTCCCTGGACTAGGGCAACCTGCTTTTTCCCATCAGCCTTTCAGAGCTGTACACAGAGCAACAGTGAGCATCCACTCACTCCCTCACTCATTCCACACAGCACGAGGGGTCAGCTTCGCTCTCGCTGGAGCCCACCCCTGAGGAGACCTGAGAGAGGCCTGAGGCTGCGGAAGGACGCTGGTCACTGCTGCCTGACTTTCCCCAGCCTTCCCAGGGACAGGGCAGGTGGTGACCAGAGCGAGGCCTTCCGCATTGGTGGAAGCATCGGGGATTGAGGGAGCATTAACAAGGAAGGGGGCTCCGCAAGTGGACCCCGGCTTCTGACAGTATCAGAGCATCAACCCACGCATCACATGGGCCTCATCTCCCAAACATGTCCCGGACCCACTGCCTCCTAATCAGAACGCCCCAGCTGACCCTGTTCAGGGAGCCCAACCAGGGCTTCCACACTCCTCTGCAGGTCCCCAGCTCACCACAGACCTGCAGGAATCGGGCAGTTATGGCATCAACTGCCCTTCAGCTACGCCTTCCAAGGGTGGTCACATCAGCTACCCTGAGGTAATCTGAATGTGAAAGGGACAGAATTTAAATGACTCTGCCTCATTTACAATTGTCCTTGCTGGAGGAGAGAAGAAACAGCATTGGGAGAAATTTCAGGTGACGGTTAATAGCAGCTTCCAAGAAAATGCATGCCCTGAAGCTATTTCATGGGCCAGTAAAAAGAGCCAAATCTCCCTTTTTGGTGCCTGACAAATTCCATAAAGACCTGCCTCATGGAGTGCCTCTTTCTGGACCTCAAGAACCCACCTACCGATGGCTGCAATGAAAGGCATTCAAGAGACGGAACACTCCACCCATACCGTAAAGCGTCCCCATCCCACTCCCACTCCTTGCTGTCTCAAATAGTGTGGTCCTCCAGAATGTCCCGCGTAGACGGTACAACTGCAAGTGTGAAGGTTCGATCCATCCACCATGTGAGGAGCTTTGCTAATCTAAGCCACGTGCCCCAGGCTGAGTCTCCCCTTGGTCCTCAGCACCCTTGGTCTTAACACGCAAGTGATAAACGTCTTCTAAAATATAAGGGTTTAGCTGTCATTTCTAAGGGCACTAAGCTCCACACACACACACACACATACACACAGGCATGAGGTCATGCCACATCATCTATTCTCCCTCAGGATGAATTCTCAAGGCCAGGCCCTTCCCTGGACACTTTCAGAACCCAACCCAAAACACAGAGAAGGCAGAAGCAAGACATCTGATGCGGCACCTGTCAAACACCAGGGAGCCCGGGAATTGCTGGTAGTACATGCTCAATAGAGATCCTCTGGCCTCATGTTAATAGAGCTCCATTCAGCAGGTAATGGCCCAGGCCAAGCATGTGCAGGTATACGCATGCCCTCCCCACACCAATGCCGTTGCTGATGCGGATGCTGATACCTGGGTCCATGGATCAGGCACAGAGTGTTCCACTCACTACCATCCAGCATTGTTAGGCTTCTGTACAGTAGAAACTCAATAAATTTTGCTTAAAAGACTAGAAAAGAGAATAATTATGTAAAGTGCCTTAGTTCATGATGATTTACTGCATGACACACCATATAGCTTTCTGACATGAAGAACTACTCTACCGCTCCAAGATTCAGCAAATGCCACATTCTTGTCTTGCCCTCCCCATAAACACTGGGTCTGATAAATATGTGGGGGAGGTCGGGGTAAGGAAGGACATTCTTTGTTCAAATAAGCTTGAAGAATACTGAATTCCACTGAAATAAACAATTTCTGTGTTGCAGGCCTTCTCAGAGCCTTTGATATGCTAATGAACATTATGCATCTTTAAGAAAAAAATAGTACATAACATTTCCCAAGCTTATTGAGTCAAAGAACCTTTATTTTGTAATGGAAGATATTTTAACATCATGAAACATAACTTGGGAAACTTCCAGTTTCACCATTTCACAAAGCTTTCTAGTTTTCAAAATGTTTCTGTAAATATCAATCTCCTAGAATATCCAAGCCCAATTCCTGCCTCCGCAGTGACACCTGGACAACAGTCAGGAGGCTCTACTTACGTTTAACTGAGAATGCTTGAAAAGATTCCTTAACTGGGAATTATGGAAAACCACCAGAGGAATTACTGTAACACCTTGATTCTAAGACACATGATCAGCCTGATAAGAAATTGTAGATAAAAAGTAAAAAAAGAAATGGCGAGAGCATCAATCCCTGTAGACTAGGTCACTGTGGGGTAGCAAACAGACCAGCCGATACCCTAGCAGCTCATACCCACAACAGCTTATTTCTCACTCATGCTAATTATGCATTATAATCAGCCCGGGGCTATGCTCCACAAACCCTCTTTCTGGGTTTCAGGCTGATGGAGCAGACCACCCCAACCACTGGCATCAGCCATGCAAGGGTGCTCTAATGGACCACGTGTCAACAACTGACTCCAGCTGGAAGTGACACACAGCACTCCCATTCACAATTCACCAGGTGGAATCATCCCCCAGACCTGCCCTGCCGCAAGAGGCCCAGGAGTCAGCCCAACCGAGTGCCCTGAAGAACTGAGAATCCCACCAATAGCACTGATGATGACCATGGCATGGGGGGGGGCGCGCCTGCTGCAACCCTGTTCATGTGACACATCCTAATTCAAAAAGAAGATCCTAAGACAAAAAGAAGAGCCTTAACATTTAAGAAAATTGAATTTTAAAACTATGCATAAGTTCTTTTTTTTTTTTTTTTTGAGACAGAGTCTCGTTTTGTTGCCCAGGCTGGAGTGTAGCAGTGCAATCTTGGCTCACTGCAACCTCCAACTCCTGGGTTCAAGCGATTCTCCTACCTCAGTCTCCCAAGTAGCTGGGACTACAGGCACGTACCACCACACCCAGCTAACTTTTGTACTGTTAGTAGTGATGAGGTTTCACCATGTTGGCCAGGCTGGTCTTGAACTCCTGACCTCTAGTGATCCATCCGCCTCAGCTTCCCAAAGTGTTGGGATTATAGGTGTGAGCCACTGGACCCGGCCTAAAAATCATGCGTAAGTTCTATTCATGTTTACTGGGCAGTTACTTTTTGCATAGATTCATATCTATGCATGGGCCAAGTATCTATTCATTACACAACAGCTGTGAGTAAATACCCTGCCTTGCCATGGCGGAATGAACTCCTAGGGCAGAGTCCTGAAGCTCCCGCATTGTTCCTGCCACCTTCCCCGACTCTCAAATCCTTTGCTGCAAAGGAGACCACTGGGTTTCTTCAACATTGGTTCCCTGTCGCTGAACAGAGGCACACAGAACTCCCCAGCCCTTCTGCTGCTTCCAGGGCCTTCTAGGGTGCTGTATCTAAATTTACAATTGCACAAATCCATGCAATGTGGAAACTCCCCTCCAAACGCCCCCTGCCAGGACGTTTGTGCTGCTGTAGCCATAGGAGCAATGACATACAGATCTCTGATTTTAGCAGGGAAAGCAACATGCCCAAGTGGACACTGTGAATCAGAGGGCTCTCAGCAGAATGACACTGCCGCACAAACCAGAGCCACTGTCAGCTCCTCAGTCCCAAAGGTGAGTGACCGTTTGCATCTGTTCTCCCATCTGTTCATCACAGCCATCCCGCGAGGGTGGCTGGGGTGATGTACGATCATTCTATCTTACAGATGAGCAAACACCTACCCAGCAAGGAATGAGCTCAAGGTCACTTAGCTCATTTGTGTCTGAGTTCATTGAACGTCCAGTGCTTCTGACCTCTCTGCCACTGGCCTTCCGTCAAAGCCCGTGAGGGGCTGGAACTGTGTGAGTTCACTTTGCAAAGATCCTCTGGTCTATGCTTGGATCCATTCTGGAAACAGAGCACTGGGCTATGAGGCGGTGGGAGCAGGATGGAGCCAGGCTGGGGGGCCTCTCCCACTATGGGCCATCGTCCTACCCAAAGCACAGCACTGGGATCCCACAGGGGTTGTTTTGTAAGTTGTTGTTGTGACACATAAATGTATGCACTCTGTAACAATCATGAACAGAAAGCTTCTCCAAAGATGGGGCACACTCTCTCACATGGACATTTGTTGGCAGCTCTCTCTCTTTGCCCATAGCACAGATGTTCTGGGAGAAAGGTCCCCACCATGTTCCCAGCCGGCACAGCAGGTGGTGACTTATACCATTCGCAATGCTTCTCCCTCAGCCAACAGTGACTGACCAGAAGAGGCACATGCCCCAGTTTGGGCCACTGATACGTGAGGAGCTTCTGCTGGCCTCCAGGAAAAAAGCCGCTGAATGAGTGAGGCATTGCCTGCTCTGGGCACAGGTGAGGATGCTGCTTTGAGGGCTCCGGCCCCTTTCCAGCCCATATCAAAAGATGAAAAGTAGCATGCCCTGGAATGCTTTTCATCCAATCACTCTGCGGTAACATCAAACCTTGGGTAGAGGACCCGTAGGTACACATGCAATTCTATCATGTCCTTCCTGGAACAAACAAAAGAGATATTTGATTCCTTCTTCACAAAAGCAGAAAAGGGAGGAAAAAGCTGTCTAAAATATTAGTCAGTTTCTTCTCCTTAACAACTGATCCCATTATATTAAGAAAAATCACTTTAAAAATTAGAATCACATGGCCAGGCGCGGTGGCTCACGCCTGTAATCCCAGCACTTTGGGAGGCCAAGGCGGGCAGATCACCAGGTCAGGAGATTGAGACCATCCTGGCTAACACGGTGAAACTCCATCTCTACTAAAAATACAAAAAAATAGCCGGGCACGGTGGCAGGCGCCTGTAGTCCCAGCAGCTCAGGAGGCTGAGGCAGGAGAATGGTATGAACCTGGGAGGCAGAGCTTGCAGTCAGCTGAGATCGCGCCACTGCACTCCAGCCTGGGCCACAGAGCGAGACTCTGTCTCAAAAAAAAAAAAAAAAATTAGAATCACATGTTAAACATATATTGAGACCTTTACTACTAAAAAGAATCCTAGGGTAAATCCTTTGGCAAACAAATTATTAATGCCAGAATTTAATTTATGTATATTATATTTATAACTGTGTTATGTTTTTCATATGCACTCATGCCTGCGCGTCCCATGGGAAGGCCGTTCTGAGGAAGGACACTTGAGAGGGGGTATGAACCGTAAGAAGGTGTCTGTCATGTGACAGTACATTAAGAAAGGCAAACTAATAAAGAAACCAAATAACCCCAAAACTTGCCTCAATTCACTTAATTCACAATGAAAACAAAATTTCAGAATTACATTTTCAGAACCCAAATCAGAAGAAAATAATGAAGTGATGCCGCTCTTGGGCACGCCATCATGCTGAAGCCGTGAACTAGTTTCTGTCTATGAGCACCGTTTCCCTGGGTCCTCTGCTTGGTAGGTTTTAAACGTCCAAATACTTCAACTGGGTGCCTCCTATTGCTGTCCATGCTTTTCATCCAATTGAAGTCAGTTATTCACACCTAGTTTCTCCTGTTTGTATTACACCACCCTAGATCATTTCCCCATCACTCATGGCTTATCAGTGAGATTCTGCTGAAAGTCTAGAGAAGCAGTCTGTGGTCAGGACTGATTAAAAAAAAACCTCCATTCTAAGGAAGGAGATGCCCTTCTGTAATCGAGAAATCAGACACCAGGAGATTAGGTGCATTTTAGTCACATTTTTCTGGTTTTTTTTGTACTCTATCCAGAAATTCAATATAATTTACGGACTAGAATGAATTCTACAAAATAATATCTCTCCTTTGGGCCTTTCCTTTTCTGATCTTTGAAAAACCCAAGGCTTTTGTTCTCCCATGGGCTCTAAAAGTCAGGACATGTTGGCAATTTCTGAAAGCATGGATTGACTTTAGATGGGAACCTAAGCTTCCTGGGTTTTTGGTAAGTCCTGCCCACAACTAGAGTGATGTCCTGTGTCACCTAACAGGCCGAGGGCCAGCAGAGCATGAAATCCAACCGACACCCATGCCCTTGGCCTGGGCTGCAAAGGGGCAGAACCTTATTCATACCAACCTGCTGCCCACCTGCCTTTCTCCAAATTGTACACAGAGGCACTGCTGCGGCTTAATGTATGTGTCCTACCCACATTCGTAGATAGGCCTCAAGGTGGTGGTATTAAGAACTGAGGCCTCTGTGGGTGATTAAGTCATGAAGACCTCCCCCTCTGAATGGGATTCATGCCCTTACAAGACAGCCGTCAGAGAGTTGCCCCCTCTTCCATCTCTTCTGCCACGTGAGGATGCCACATTCATCCTGTGTGCTCTTCCATCACCCCCAGCTGAGGGAACAGCAACAAGGCACCATCTATGGAGCAGACAGCAAGGCTGCATCAGACAATGAACATGGCAGTGCCTTGAAACTGGACTTCTCAGACTCCCAAACCGTGAGAAATACATTTCTATGATTTATAATTACCCAGTCTAAGTGATTTTGTTATAGCAGTGAGGATGGACTAGGCAGGTACCACACATGCTAGCAACAGCCTTGATGCCAAACGTTTTAACACAGTCCTTCGAAGTCTGTAACTGTATCTTTAAAAAATAAAAGGACAGGAACAAAGAGGTACAGAGAAAAGATGATATTCATTGCATCTCTCTTTATAGGGAGAAAAAAATAGAAACCACTAACATTTTCAACAAAAGGGTATAATGTAGTCACAGGTGCTCCTAACAAAGTGTGTCTGGCTTCCCTGCTTCCAGGTGAAGGGAGACAGCGGCCTCCCTGTGTTTGAGGGGTGAGGCCGTGGGCCTGGCTTTGACTGATAAAGAGTGGGCAGAGAGGTGATGTGCCTCTTTCAGGTGGAAGCCTGAGAGCTGCGGCCTGACCTCCCACACTCCTATCTCCAGCAGCCACTATGCAGTGGCTGCTCTTTGGGTCTGCAGTGTGACAGCCCCTGCTGACCGGGGATGGACAAGGGATGGTAGTAAGACATAAGCTTTTCTAAACCACAGAGATTCTGAAGCTGTTTATTACTGAAGCATAACAGAACTCATGGTGATTGATACAGAAATGAGCATCTGCTAATGGTCTGCTGCTGCTGCTGTAAAACAATTTTAAAATAATTTATGTAGTCCTGGTATCATGGGATGGGTGGAGAGTTTGGTAAAACTACTTCCTGTGGGCATCTTCAGGGCAGGTCCTCTACTTGAGAATAAGTGGAGGACAAAAGGTCAGTCCTGTGGGACAGAGGGACACTGATGGCTGGGTTTGGCAAGGTGATACAAGAAACAGATGAGCTCAGAAAAGAGATGAGCTCAGAAAAGAATTGGCCAATTTGTAAGCAGAAATGAATGGAGGGGTCCA